>NC_090282.1:41584053-41897553 GCF_037392515.1 Haliotis asinina
GCAACAGCGTCAGCTACATCGGCCAAGGCAAAGGCTTCTGCTGCCAAGGAAGACCGTTATCTTCACTCCTTAACGAAGATTACGACATTCATGGTGAAACTGAACTCGTTCTTGGAACTGACTATCGGGTCCATAACCAAACAACTGACCGATCTCACCAACCAAATGGCAGAAGTTCGTGGCAGCCTTGAAAATCTGGTGAACAATACAAATACACAGCCATCTATTCCATCCATCCCGCCACCCGTTCCTTCTCTACCTGTGCTAAATCAGCCAACTACACCCAAGCCCACGCCTCCACCACCACCACCATCACTCCCGCGACCAAACCCCAAACCTATACAGCGTCCGGCTCCCAAACCCGCACCACGCCCTGTCCCCAAACCCGCGCCACGCCCTGTCCCAAGACCTTCAAGGCCGACTCCTGTGAGACAACCCATCCAGCATTATATGCCCTCTTACCCTATGCAATTCAAACCTGCTGTAGTTCCAGCTGCTAGGAAACCGGCCATTGCTCAGCAACGACGTGTGGATTACTACCATGGATCAGCCGATAAAAGCTTACGATGGCCAGGAAATAATGAATTTCATCCATGGTGGAAGAATTGGTGGAGTAACAATTTCCAAGGTTTCTACCCAGAAACTTCAGGGGATACATCATCCGTATCGTCATTTGGATCAAGATCACAGTTCGGGTCCACAAATCAGTTTGGATCACAGTTCGGTGGCCAGTCCTCTTTTGGAGATACGTCACAATTCGGCGCTACGTCACAGTTTGGAAGTGTACCTCAGTTTGGAGGGTCAAAGTTCAGCGCTGCATCTCAGTTTGGTAGTGTGCCTCAGTATGGTGGGTCACAGTTCGGCAGTTTCGGCTCCTATCCTGGTGGTTCTGCTGCTGCTGCTGCTTGGATTTCAGCAAGCCAGAAGTCCAGGGAACCAGGTGAAACAGAAGGAAAGGGCAGAAGTTCCTCTTCGGGGTCTGCAGCCGAATATAGATAGACCCACACGGTGTAGCTAAGCAATCTCATTAAAATCTTACCTTATCTCGGGAAATTTCGCTAAAGTCTGAAATTTGTGGACGTTCAGTAACCACTCTGCGTTTCCCATTCGTCACCACTCGCCCCTTTCCGTAACCTCCAAGATTGGGTTGTCCCGAAATAACACGAGTTGGTCCTGAATGCGATTTAGACGACAATATCTGGCAGAATCAATTTATACTGGAGACCTGTCTTTCGGAACCATGGTAACCTTTTCGATGTTGCACGATTAGAAAACACCGACTGTCTCTGTGGAAAGCGACGCTCTGATTGGTCTGATCTTTGTTTTTGTGATAGCGAGAAGTAAGATATGATTTTAATGAAATCTGGGATTCTCAGCCTTTTCCAGTGCGTGATTGAAGAAGACATGTTTCTAAATTGTAACATTTCACATTACCTTTCACTTATTCATCCTGTATAGGACAAGAGGTAAATCATGCGCTAAAGAAGGCGTAAAACCCTACTTATTCCATCTTCCAATAGGAAATATCTCCATGTGTAGTTTTGACATAAACATAACACTCTGACTTACAATACACAGGACGCGTTTAACTCAATCTGGTAGTCACTTACAGATATAATCATGTTCCTGGGGTGTTATCATACAATAAATATATATGTATAAGACAATAAAACGTTGAAGTTATCACATTGTATTTGTCGGGTTTTTTTGTATATGTTGAACAAATACCCTGGCTTAGGCTTTCAAAATGCGTCAAATGGGAAACTGACTTATAGCACACCAGGTCCACAGCGAAAGACCTAAAGATTTGGTTTTCCATTGTGTGTTCCATATAATGTGTGAAGCCCATTTCTGGAGTCCCCCACATAACATTGCTTGAATATTGCTAAAAGTGGCATAAAAGTAAATTCACTCACTAGCTACGGTGTTTCTTGAGTTGCATTCACTATAAAAAACAGTTACATAAACTGAGCAAGTCAAAACATTGTTTACACAACTGTCTCGTTTCCTGTTGACCGGGTTCCGTGGTGTTGCGCAACTTACTGTAATATCCCTTCCCGACTAATTCATTTAGTCTAAATGAATATTTGTCAGTATTATTTTACACACACAAGCACTTGTATATTGCAACACTACGCTCCTTCTAATCCTCGCAAACACGTCGTACAGTGTGCTCTGTCGTATAGCTAGCTCTGACAAGGGGAAACCTGGAAATCGTGTAAATCTTGAAACGAGGCTCTGCCAGTAGAAAAGTTTGGCGGTCTGGTACGGAATTGATATTATATCAATCACATTGCGTGTTACAGAACTACATAGAATAAGCGCAAAAACACATAACAGATGTAGCCAGTGAGTCAGATGCATTGTGAATCATTTTACGACCACCTCAAACATGACCAGCCTGTGACGTCTCAGTTGCGGTCATGGTTCCTACGCCTCGCCATAAAATATAGAAATACGATCTTACTAAAGTTTAAAATTAAAATCCACATTTTCTTATGAAATGAGGGATTGGAATTAGTGTAACCACAGTTGTTTGTGCCGTCTATTTTCACATTCACACGAGAAAACTCGAATGGGCTGACAGGTTAATGAGACTCATTTTTGGTTTGCCAAACGACTCAACTTCACACTGACCAGTTAAAGCGCATGTGTGTCCCTTTGATCCAGATGACATGGTTGGTTACAATTAGGCGTGCGTTTACAATTACGGTTGTCTGCTATAGTTCCATGGATATATAATGTTAACGACACTACACTCTATATCTACTACAGTTCCATAGTAGCTTCCGAGATTCTACATATCCGTGCGAGTGAGCCAAATATCCAAACCAACCGTTTACGCTATAATGGTATAAATGGTATTATTCAACAAACACATACTGTACCAAGTACAGATGAGAAAGATCGTGATCCTAGTTTAATTATTGGAAGGAAAGTTTATGCAATGAGTTGTAATATCAATACTCTGACACTGTAGTTTAAAAGTATATCACATGAAAACATTTTCTGCATACACAGCAACGTATATGGTCATTAGACACACATTATATATTTGGGACTACACTTTCCCAGTGTAGGACAGATTGTAGTGCTTTTGTTGGTTTGAATCCCAAACTGGATTCGAACCCATCCTCTCAGAGGTGGATATCCAACAAAAATACAAAAGTCGGCATGTTATTGAGAATGCGTAATAGCAAATATAGCATGTGTTCCATTTGACCACTTTCTACCTGGGATTGTGTATTCATAGCATATGGACCGTTGTTGGTCGGAAACAACCTCCAACAACAATGCAATAATGTATCCATCGTGCCCCTCTGGATGGATTTCATTTTGGCGCATTAACATGAGAACTACTTTAAACAAAAACAACAACTCTATCCATGTTTGATTCAACTGTTTCGCAATATAACCGAATCGCTGTATTTCATATTTTACTGTTTTATTCCACAGATCGAGTTAAACTAAAAGAATGAGAAAAAACTATGTATTAAATACATATTTAACGTAATTATTACCAGATGTTCACATTATATTTCCAAATGTTACTGAAAGGGGTTTAATAACAATCACAAATGGCTTTTGTTTTAGTGCATATGCAAATCAAATTTATAAAATACACCCGAAGCAGAAACTGAAAAATGATTTTAAAATATGTCTCAAACTGAACAAACTAATCTTGCTACCATACCCAAGTGGAATTTTCCACTACTGGTGGAGTGTAACGAAATACTCAGAGACTAGGTTTACTTAGACTGCTGAAAAATATATATGCACAGTCAAAGAAAAGTCAGACTCTAATTATGGCAGAGATATGAAATGTATGCCCAGTGCTGAAAACTGAATTGTTACAGACAGATATGATATTATTGCCCGAGTATCTGAATCTCTCAGTGGCAGGATTCTTATGAAAAAAACAGAACACAACGTCTGCCAGCTACGTTTTTCGCATTCGTGACCAACTCGTGTTATTCCGGGTTACGGAAAGGGACGAGTGGTGACGAATGAAATGAAGGGAGGCTACTCTGTTCCATAATGCATCATCAAAGATGGTTGAACGTTCGGGTCAGGTGCTTAAGTTGAATTAGGACTAGATGCCGAGAGTGTGTCATCGTTTGTGCATTAATGATACAGACCTTTACGCAATATAACAGGTACATTCTGAAACAATCCATAGCCTCTTTGCTAACAGTAACAATCACAGGTTCAAATCAAACTCAATTTACAGGTCATTAAATTGCCAATCGGTTCACAGTTGAGTCACATTCGAGTCATTGTGTTACCGGGTCGGTCAAAATTGAGTGTTTGTCTTGAAACGCCTCCCAGACCCTTTCCATTTCGGAGCAAGATGTTATTTAAATTGATACACCTAACTGTCCACAGAATCGTAACAAGGATGTTTTTCACATGGCTATCACCGGAAATATTCCAATCTGCAATCTAGTTTTGTCGTGTAGTGTAGACCAGTCGTAGGTATAGAAGAATAAATCACCAGAGATTAAGTGTTGTTGCATTTATTTAAAGAAAAAAGATTATATGAAAGGTAATCATTGTGTATCATACGATATATAACAGACTTTTTATCTCCTGTTTTAAACTAAAGATGCACTATTCTTGGCAGTATTTCACTAATTCGATCAACAGTTGCTGAGTTTGCATCACATTCAAGTTAAGGTTGTTTCAAAGATATGTTAAGTAGGTTTGTGTAATGTTATTTTATAATGTGGCCTTTGAATCTGAAACTCATTGCAAATTTTTACTGCTATGGTGTCTCTTCTATTTGCCCACATAATTCTTTTAGTTTCAACTCAACATGGACACCATTATTTCTTCATCATGTTTATTATTCAGTTCATTTGTTGGTTTCACATTAATTTCAGACTCGCTGTGTCCATGCGCAGAGCGTGTAAAAATATCTACAGGTCAATTCCGCTTTGGACGTACACATACCAATAGTGTAAATACACTCTAAACAAAGTGATTAAATAATAATTATTTAAGAGTGACAACTGTTCATAGTTGACTAAATATATCAATTTACATATGCTTTTCAGGTATTGATGTGCTATTTTGGTTGCAGCTGCATCAGAAATGTGTGTTTTGATAATCGTGAGAAGGGGATGTGCAGGAAGAACGGTGGTGGCGAGATGTGTTTATACAAGAACTTATTGACAAAAATCAAGCTATTTATTTCTCTACTCTCGGTCTTTTGTACATACAGGTATAAAAATAAGTTGTAATAGACATAAAACTATGTATTTGGTTTGATTTTTCGTTTTCTTTAGCATGTGTTTACACTATCGGTAAACGTACGTCCAAAGCGGAATGGACCAGTAGATATTTTTACACACTCTGCGCATGCGCACAGCGAGTCTGAAATTAATGTGAAACCAACGAATATATAGGTCCACAAACTGTGCTGTTTTTAACGTCTTTTTGGTGCATTTCTGTTCACTAAATTGCAAAGAAATTTGTCTGGCCTCCTTGAATATTTGCAACATTAAAATCTGACCAAACATTGTGGCTTCAGGATGGATGAAACTGCTATGGAAATTCACATTGATGGCAAGCACGGTCTCAGTCTGAAACAAGGTCTGAACAGGCTGTACAAGGACAAGACTCTGTGTGATGTGATATTGACCTCCAGTGATGGTGTGGACATTCAAGCTCATTGGCTGGTTCTAGCAGCACATTCAGATTTTCTTCGGCATCTGGCAGTCAGCAGGAATGTGATGCAGTCCGTGGTGTCAGACTCAGGCAGCCTGAAACTAAGTAAGGTTTCACTGTTCTTGCAAATTATTTCCTACATGAGTGAGTCAGTGAGTTGATATTTAACATCACATCGGCAATATTTCAGCCATATCATGATAAGAGCGTATTTAACCACAGGCGCCCACTGCAGGTCCCAAAATCGATAAACTAAGTCCAGGTTTACTATCCAACCCCCTTAGTATATAACCTATAAAGGTGCATCACCAAATCAAGGAGACGTGATCGCAAACAGGACAGTTACGCACTCGTCATTGAATCTATCATATTTTAAAAGTCTCACGAGTATCAGAAGCTTCTGTCCACATTTCTTATGTGTGTGGGAGGCATGTATACAGTCCATTCAAGGGGATGCACTTGTTTTTTAATAAATCTCCAAAGACCAAGTTGCTGTGCCGAAAGCTAAGTCGTCAAACTAGGTCTGGGAATCTGACTGGCTAACACTTTTATGTTTATGTACAAAACACACTCCAGTTTTTTCACCCACGGGAAGTTGTAGTTTGCATAATTAACCAATCAGATTCATGGAGGTCATAAAGCCTGTCGCTGACGATCTAATTTTGCATACCTCCGGCACAGCAACTCGTTCTTTGGCGATTTAATGAAAACCAACGAGTGCATCCCCTCGAAAGGACTGTGTACGTGCCTCACACACACATCGGAAATATGGACAGAAGCTTCTGATATTCGTGAGACCTTTAAAATATGATATATTCAATGACGATTGCGTAATTGTCCTGTTTTGGGTCACATTGTCGTGAATTGGTGATGCACTTTTATAGGTTATATAGTATGGGGGTTGGATAGTATATCGGGAGTTAGTTTATCGATTTTTTGGACCTACTGTGGGTGCCTGTGTATTTAACATTGAAATGGAAGATGTGTATAACATAACATAACATAACATAACATAACATAACATAACATAACATAACATAATATAAATGAAATATAATATAAAAACCTGTTGTCAGTGAATAGTAAAACAACTGGAACATCACAATTACAACCAAGACTATTATCGAAAGTAAATCTAGTAGCACTATATAGACAGTACAATATAAAAACTTTCTGTAGATTGCCAACAAGTTGAACAACTAAAGGTTGATCACCATACGTCCTACATGATCTTCTGTGAGGCTGAAGTATGCATTATGCTTTATTAGAGCCTCTGCTTGAATATGGCCTTTGGTAATAGCCACACGATGGATTCCAGTTCAAACACCATTTGACCCGTGAAGGAATATTGCTGAGTGTGGCATAAAACACCATTTATAATGGCAGTTTCTTGGTAAAACAACATTATTCTGCAGTGCAAGACAGGTAGCAAGTTTAAACCATGTTCAGATACTCAGACATATTACAATGCCAAATTGGGCAGTTATTCCCTGAAGTATGCTTCTGCATTCAGATATATTTTACCTGTTTTTCAAGAGTATTGTCATAATATTAGTTTAAACTATAGTGATTCATATGAGGTATAGTAATACTGTTGTTGAATTTTAGTATATGAATGTGCACTGTCTTCTGAAGTGTTGATGCTGCAGATGTAAAGCAGCTGTCACTATATATCAACATATTGTCAAACAGTCTTATATGCTTTAAATTTAATAATGATACTATTCTAGGCCTTTGTTAGTGACCCACAAGGTAATAAAATTGTAATCTCCCAAACAATACAATTAGACTTTAAGGACTGAAGAAGTCCCTTAAATTCAAATAATACTTGGCCCTGGTACAACATTGGTTATAGCACAAATGCAGTTTTCAGTGGGTGAATGAAAGAATTGACATGTTAAACATACATGGGTATTTTTAATCTATTAGTACAGTAATAATGGTTTTCAGATATAGAGTCAGAGGTTCTGAAGATGATCCTGGGCTATCTCTACACTGGGGAGCTGGTGGTCACCAAGGATAGTCTGCACAAGATAAAGCTTGCTGCCAAGGTATTACAGCTGCCCAAAGCTCTTGCCTTACTGGAGCGTTCTCACTTGTCAGGCTTGGGTGATCAAAGCTGTGAAGCTGAGTCCAAAATACTGCAGCCAACTGCATCACTTCAGACGCCTGTCCTTGAACAACAGCAACTCCAGAGACAAGAAGACCAGGAGTTTGCTGTTATGGGAACATTAACACAGTCGCCTGCATCATATCAGGTTCAGTCAATGCAGCCGGCTTCACCATATGTACAAGTGCAGTCAACTGCCTCACATGTGTTATATTCCCAGGGTTATCTTCAAAGCACACACTATGACAATGATTCCCATAGAATACAGCAACCTGCAACAGTGTTGCAGGTGCAAGCATCACCATTACAACCTACCATTTTGTCTGTGGAATCTGTTTGTGGCAGTCAAACAGCCTTTAGCTCCGCATCATTCAGTAATGCGTATCGAAACCAAAGACCTGACACCAAGAATAGTTCTCATGAACATTCCCATGTCAGCCATGGGAAGGATGGAGTAGTATGCACCCAGAATGAAGGTCCTCAGCAAAATGTTTCCGTGGAAATATCTCCTTGCATGGAAGTGTCCATAACAAACAATCTGGATGATGGTCTCAAAGGCAGCAGCAGTCAAACGGTCCATTCCTCAGATAATGCAACTTCACATAAAGCACAGACTGCTTTCTGTGAACCTTCATTTGTTCCTCCTGAACATGAATCTGCCGAGCGAGGAAGCGGAAGTGAGCCCACTCAGCAGACAGTGGGTGGGAAGAGAACAGGTGGACCTATGAATTCAGTGAACTTAAACAGGCCTGTAGGAAAAAAACAAACTGTCATTCAAACAAGGAGAGGAAGACCAGCAACAACATTTAAAGGATTCAATTTGAACGTTCCCAAATTTCAATGTTCCTCTGCAAAGTATGTGAATCTTAGTACAGGAGAAAGAATGCATGTAAGAAAAAACCAGATAAATCAAAATGAATCATCTGCTTCTTTTGGGGTTGAAGCTGTGTCAACTTATCTATCCCAAGAAAGACCAATGAATGAACAGAAAGAAAGGGAATGTTCACATTTGAGTACAGAAATTGCAGCACAAAATAAAACTCTGCTTTCAAGTGGATCGTATATTACTACACGAGACAGTGTTGAAGTAGACCTTGGGCTTGTAAAGACAGAAAAGGTTGATGGAGAGTCTAATGACCTGGATTATGTCATATATGAGAATACTGACACATCTGATACTGATTCCTGTGTACAGTCTTTGTCTCACTGTGCTCAAGACAAAGCTAGAAACTGTAAGGCCAGAAAAAAAATCTTCACCTCAAGACTTCAGAAACATTCATCACATGGATCTACTTCGCATTACAGACTCAGAAGTGTATTGAGGAGTAAGTATTTACTTTTACTTTCTCAATATGTCCAAGACATGTGTATTTGGAAGACAGAAATGTCACCATTTTGGTGCAGGGTGTGCAACAGAAGGTTCAAGCACCTCGGTTCATTGAAACATCACTGTTTGTCAATACACTTATCAAAACTCAGAAGACTGAAAAGAAATCTTCCAGCAGAGGCTGTAAACCCCCCTACACCCTCTAGTCACGCATCTATGATGGAATGCAACTCTGTTTCATCCCAACACCGTACAGGAATTTCAAGGTCAAAAGGACATTCACTGACAAAGAGGGCAAAAGGAAAATCATTGACCAAAAGAGGTTCACAGACTCCAGGAAGTGATGACAAGGACCAAAGGACAAGAAAGTGCAAACCTTTGAAGTTTGTTCTACCGACAATTACTGAAGGTTCGAGCCAAGAAGGAGAATGGATTATGTCCAGATGGATCTCAACAGAACAGGATCAGGCAGCTAACACTGTAAGTTGATTATTTAATTGGAAATAGTATTACTGTCTGTTATGGGTTCTTTGTTACTCACCAATGGAAGATACTGCAGTGTAATATGTTACGGCAATATTCTACTCGTGTGATACCGCTGGACATAAGATATCATAATGGTTACATTTATGATGTCACAATGCTAATGCCTCTCTCTCAATGCTATTACTATTAGACCTTGCGTGATAATTGATATGAGAGTCATCACACTGTAGGCAGTTTCTATCAATTTATGCTGGAGAGTAATAAACGGCACACTAAACTCGTATCAGTGAAATACCATTTTTATCAAACTCAAGAAAGATTTAGTATTAAACTTGCTTTTGCTCATTTGATACCAAATCATAAACACATTTAATAAAATAGGTATTATATGCAAGGTTGCTCAGCATCCTCTGTAAATCATACTAAATGGTACATTTATTACTTTCTTCACTGTGCCATGATGCTGTCTTAAGTTAAAGTAACCATGGTAGCAGTTTTAGGTTTAGGTTTAAGAATGTGTCATATAGACTCATAGCTTACCACATCTACAGCTGAAACACAGTATGTAGTGAAGGAAAAGCATACATATACTGAAAGTAATTAGAAATGCATCGCTGGTAGACTATAGCATATTTCTTAGGTGCGTTTTGGCATCCAAGAACATTTTAGAGAACAATGTGATAACCATTTAAGAAGAGAATGAAATGTGTTATGAAGTTGCACTGCATTTAATGACCACGGCAATGGGGGTTAACAGAGACTGGGTTAAATCAGAAGTTCACACAGAATAGCAAGAAGAAGGAAGACAGTGTCAGTATTGTGGACAGCCAGGTGTAGGTGAGGCATGTGCACAAGTTTTGACAAAGTGCTTGTTTCCTTTACCTGTGCTGTGTTGTCTCCATCGCTTCTTGCATACCTGGCTGTTCCTCTCTCTACACTTGTCCTTCGTAACAAATAGTAAACTGTAAATATTTTCACTGAACAACTTTGTTGAACAAGTTTTCTTATTTTAAGGCATAAATTCAGCAAAAGACTCTCAGAGTTGGTCTGATGTTTTGATAATGATCAGCTTTCATTGAGTATTATATGTTTATAACTATATTAGTCTTTGAGTTAGACTGTAATTCTCTGGTTGGCTTTTGAGCCAAATGGATTATCTAGTTCCCAGTAAAGCATGCTTGTTGAAAGAGGTGAGTGAACAAATCAAGCAAGTGTACCCTAACAACTGGATGTTTCTAACCCCAAGTCCTAGTCTGCACCCAAGTATTTCAAGTAATTCCCAAAACTAGAGGCATCTGTTGCTGGAATGCTGATAATGATAAATATGTGACAAATGTCCTTACTGGCTGATGAACTGTTATCACTGTGTTACATCTATCGCCAATACCTGGCTGGGGCACTTGCACAGACAGCTTGACATGTACTTCCGTAATATTGCACACACTGAAACATCACTAAACGCCTTCAGGCTGTGAAAGTTGAAATCATTTTATGTTTTACATTGTGGACATTTCAAAAATGAATCTCCTCAAACAAGTAGACACAAACACATTGTGGGGATGTCACAGTTCCATTAGTGTGTTGACATGAAATTTTTGTAATTGATGAGAATTTAATGAAAATCATCTATTCTGTGTTGTGAATCTATGACATATTACAGTTAACATGGTGAAGTATGTGAAAAGTGTATGTCTAAAGATACCCATAATGACTACACTCCATCCCTAAATCTTGAACTGGCCCAATTTCCATCCAGTGTCATGGACTTGACAGGTACCATGCAGACGATACTGACAAATATTAGAAATGTATGACATGTCAATTTTCAACTTTTTCTGTATTTTTTTCCCCTGAGAAAACAAATCTTGCCAAATTGCTAGTATTAATAATAAATTCAAACATATGCACAGCATCCTTATTCCCATCGTTTGCTCGTTTTTGTCAAAACAGACAAAAGTATTGACAAATGAGTCATTCACAGCTGTCATGTACAGTGCATGTTCACTGTAACAGTCATACGCAGAGGTCAATGCAGACAGCAGGGTACCTCTACCACAGGCCAGGGAGATGTGATGATTGCACAGTTCATTCAATGTTTTATGTATTTTTCTTAACACTTCTATTTTTGACGAGACTATAGATATAATTAAACTTCATCAGTAGAATAGTTTACCGTCACTGAGACAATATCCCAAACGTTTAACCCTAGTTCAATTTGCGTAGTGACCCCTTAATTTCATTACTAGGAATGTCTGGTTGCATGACATGCCAATTAGCCCATGGCAGTGATGTTATGCTAAAAAATGATGTTATTCTTAAATAATCCTTAAAATAAATTAAAACAAATATTAATACATGAAATTTACAAAGGATAATCAGATTTCAAAGGAAAGCAGTTTTTTAAAGTAGATCTTACGCAATATTAGACAAAGTACATTTTGTTCAAATTTTAGATGCTGACCGCAAAAAAGAGGAAACTGTATTCACCGAACAACCTTATTTTGGCGGTTCAGGCTGTAAAGAATAATGAATTAACAGTGTCAGCGGCATCAAGAAACTTTGGCGTTCCACGCAAGACAATTGACGACCATGTAAAGGGGCGACTTGGCAAGCCTGTGGGAGGTAGACCCGGTCCATCACCCATGCTTACTGCCGAGGAGGAAGCAAGTTTTGTGAATTATTTGACGTGTATGTCCAACCAAGGTTTCCCGTTGACTCGTTCCTTCAGTCGATCACTCATTTCAACTCTAATAAGGAATTCCAAAAGGCCCACACTGTTTTCTGAGCAAGGACCCTCTGACAGATGGTTCAGATCATTCTTGTCTCGTCACCCTGAGCTTCAGGAGCAACGACCAAGAAGAAAAGATTGCTCCAGAACTAGTATGTCAAATGAGACTGATATTTAATGTTGATAAGTTAAGGTTTGGAGAGAATGAGATGGTCAGGGAGAAAGTGACCTGCCAAATATGTACGTGATGAAATGTTATGCCATTATGAGAGCTCTGTTTGATACATAGTGTAAAATCTGAGATGAGCTTTGTTTACATTTCACACGTGTGGTCTTTTCACAGCACGACACCTGATATATTTTGCTAGATTTCATTGAGAAAAGCTGGAAGACATGTAAACTTGGCCTTTAACTAATGTTATTTTCACTGCCACGTAGAGAATACTCTGATGCTGTCCCTGCTGACGGGCTGTTTGTTAGCTGTTAGGTTCCCGAAGTCGTACGTTCTTAACTGTGGACAGGAGAGACCAGTTCTCCTCTTTCTCGATAACCATGACTGTCAGATCAAATCTGAACTCCTAGTGTGTGCAGTTGAAAACCAAATTGAATTCCTATGCATTCCCATTCATACTACCCATATACTGCAGTGCCTAGGTGTATCCCTTTTCAAAATTCACAAACCTTGCTACAAAGCTGGGATTTTTTAACAGCCAAATTGGAATAGGGTAAGCTTGATTCCCATTTGTTCTGATCCACTCAGTTGACCAGGTTTGTTAAACTTCTAGGGTTAAAGAGTAGTTCTGAAAAACGTGAATTGGTCTGTTCTCTTCTGGTGCCATTGACAAATCTCAGTTTGTCGTTGCGTCATGCCCCATATGCTCATCTCAACCTCAGCCTTCAACATCTCAGAAACAGGCATGTCTGCCTGTTCTGTCCTGCAAAACATATTGGCCAAGTTTTAAAGCAATCGTCTGGTTTCCCCATATTTGGTAACCCCTTATTTTTGTGCCATACTGGTCCCACCACAGGCCCCAGTTCCAAGCAGCCGTTAAAGTAAAATGGTCAACATTGCAAAAGTGGTAACTGGGAGGGTGATGATAGAAAAAATGAAAGAGAAAGAAAAAGGAAGATATGTTAAGAATGAATGTTGAAAGGGTGCTGAAGAAAAGCAGAGAAAGAGAGTTTGAGAAGAACAAAGAAAAGAACGAGCAGAATGAAAGAAGGAAATTTTGAGTGAGAATGGATGAATGTGATCTGACAAAATGGAACGGATTAGGAAAAGACAAGAGAAAGAGGATTGTTGCAGAGCAGATAGCTTAAAAAGGAGAGAAAAACAGAACAATGACTGTAGACAAAAGAGTATATCAATGAAAGTGACGAGTGATAATGAGACAGTGTGTAAGACTAAGAGATCTAGATGTAAATAATGGTTCCATGTCAGTTGCTTTTGTGTAGTAACTGTTTTGCAAATTTGACATTTTTACTGACAAAGTTGTGTTCTGTTGTTTGTGCACATGAAATGATACAATGTTGTTTGCTTACCCACCAACAAAAGGCTTGATGAAAGAGTAACCCATAGATATGTTCTACAGACTGCATTTTTTGGGGGGTCCTCAAAATTTGGCTTAACTATGGTGATATGTATGGTAACTGTTCAACCATGCCCTTGAAGTGCATGTCGAGGTGTTCATATATTGATAATACCTATAAGCATTTCCTTTTTAAATGGAATGGACTGCTGTTATCCAATGTGAGAGATATATTTTTGTTTCAAAAGAAGTGTATCTATCATTCTCTTCCCACAAAATTTACTCCTGTCATATCTTCCTTTGTAAGCTGTGTTCTGATACAGCCCTTTCATGGTCTGAGTGTTCTGGATTCTTGATTGGTTGCAGTAATATTTAGTTGTGCAATCAATGATGTTGTTTCAAAAGTGATCATTTGCAAAGCCTTTATAATTTCTGCATGCTTCGGGAAACTAGAACCTCTTCCCAGACACAATGCGCGAACGTTTCGTTGAGACGGAACCTAGTCATGTAATGGCAGATCAATGGCATCGTGGTGCCACCTTGTAGACAACACACAACCGACATAGTCATTAAATGTCTCAAGTGCCGCATAACAAAAACACTTTTTTTTATTGATTCCTGCACTCTCTATTGCGTTAGTTTCTGCTTTTCAGTTGAACATGAAATATTTCAACTAACTCCATGGCAGCTGCCACATTGGATTTAACACGTGATCAGATTGGATAGGACAAAGGCAGATGATTCATGTTGAGATGTTTGGCTGGTAGAAGATTTTACAAGAAGCGGGAAATTTGGCCTTATTAGAAAAGAAGTTATGTAGGAAGATATGACAGGAGTAACCTCTGTGGAAAGAGAATATATATATATGTTCCTACATGTAAGAAATCATATTTGAAACTGAGCACCTATTTGAAAAACACATTTCCATAGATATTAAAGATCTGTCATGCAAAATGTTTCCAGCTCTGTTTGGGAATAAAGTTGATCTAAAAAATGCAGTTTTTCTGTTTTCTGATTGCATGCACGTTTCTCAGAAGTGATAATCGAAAATGATAATGAAAGAAAACGTTTGTCTGCTATTAAATATATTGTCAAAATCTTACGTCCTACAATGTGCTTTCCTTTCACACAGACTTATGCACATATTTCAATTCATATCATCCATTCAGTTAGATTTAGACAAATATAAACAAATGAAATGAGGTAAACATCCATAAACTTAAGTTTTGTTATTTTAAGTTTCATTTTTAAAACAAATCCTCTTATGAGATTTGTTCACCATCTCAAAGTCTCAAAGACAGTAGCTTTATAACCATATTTCACATACCATAATATGACAAATTCATTAGAGGCGATGACTTTCTTATTAGTTGTTGGGAAAGGACAGCATGTACTTTCACACTTTTTGTTGGCATCTTTTCAGAAAAACATGATCACCAACTGTACAGGTTACATCAAACTAAACGTTTTTTTCATGAAAACGTCTATAGTGACATTATATATTTTTAAGTCATCCTGGATGTCAATAGAGATTAATCTACACATGAGTACTGTCTTGCTTTACAATTGAAAACAAAATCTGGTTAATTGCTCGTTAAGTCATTAAGGGAGCACTTCTAATGGATGAGGCTGACAAAGTGATGGATTTTGATAGTGTGTGAGTGAGTTGAATTTTACACCACACTCAGCAATATTCCAGCTTTAAGACGGCTTTCTGCAAATGATCGAGTGTGGACCATGCATTTTGATGATCAACACCAAGAGTATTCATCTGCGCAATGGGGAATCGATGTCGTGTCAACCAATTCAACAAGCCTGACCACCCAGTGGTTTGTTGAAGACCACAACAACCTTGAGACAGTTCTTGAGAAAACAAAATATAATTTTGAAAGTCATATGAGTTGAAAAAAGAGTCATGGTCATAAAATGACCCATTAAATACTTAAAATTATGGTCAGTTTTAATCACTGAATGGATATGCTTATGAAAAACATAAAAATCTTAAATACAGCCAAACCTGTCTAAACCAGTACCCTGAAATATAATGCCAGTTTGGAAAGGGTGTTGGATTAGACAAACACAATCATTTTCCATCATGGCTGATAGAGATAGTCTGATCAAATTTACCAATGTCATAAAGACGTTTTATATTGTGGTTTTCTCCAAATCTGGATTGATAAACATCACACTGTGACAGTTAACCTGCCAATTTGATATTTCCCTTCAAGCTGTTGTTTGAGAGGGCTGAGGAAGAGTATCAAAGTCATTGATAAGCTGATTTTTTTTAACTCCAGTTGTGCCTGCTTAACTGGTCATCATGCAATCAATACTACCTGATTATCTAGCATGCCAAGAGGAGGGTACTGGATTGGACTGTTCATACCAATGCTGGTTTACACAGTGACGATTAGAGTTAAACTTTCTTGCTGGGGCTGGAAAGTAATGCCAGAATATGAAATAGACGAGTGCCAGACTAGACAATGTTTTAATGATCATAATATCATTGCATAATGATGGCAGGACCAAAATATTATGCCAGTTTTGACAGTGTGCTGGATTAGGCAGGTGCCTGTGTTGGCAGGTCTCACTGTATGTTCATCCAATCACAGCTGTCTGGCTTGAAGTTCCCACACAACACTGGCTCAGCAAGTAAGTGGTTCTGATTTAGTGTTGTAGAATGTAAACAAGCACAACACATTGGTTAAGAGCTGACATCAACATAAATTTGGTTTCAAAAAGCTAAGAAACAATGGGGCCAATTTTGAAAAACCACTAAGCATGGTGATTACTGTTTGCCAGCTAGTAGTAAGTGAAAGTTATGATAACCACCTGAAGTAGCTGTTGAAGAAACACATCTGTTTTTCTGTTTGCAGTCACAGTTGCAAGGTGAGGATAGACACAATGTAGTTTTGGACAACGGTATGCCATCCACTACCACAGACCGCAACAATAGTGAAGATGAAAAGCAAGACTTCAAGCCAGAAACTTCTGAGACAAAGGAGCTTTACGTTTCTCCGAGGTATCCCTGCAGTAACTGTGGTAAACCATTCCATCTTGAAAGTACCATGCTTCGCCATTTTAAGACATGCAATAAGGACCCTGATGAGCAGTCACAGTTGCAAGAAGGTGAGGAAAGACAGAATGTAGTTTCAGAAAACAGTATGCCATTCACTTCTGCAGACAGCACCAGTAGTGAAGGTAAAAAGCAACATTTCAAACAAGAAAATTCAAGGATAAAGGAGTCTTACACTTCTTCGAGGTATCCCTGCAATAACTGTGGTAAACCATTCCATTTTAGAAGTAACATGCTTCGCCATTTTACAGCATGCAGTAAGCTAAAGGTCAAGGACAATGAGATACCACATGGAAAGGTGATTGTGAAGCCTAAAAAGATGGCCTCCAGCTCGGTGGTAGAAGTGAAGAAATCACCAAAAGAAAGGGCAACCAACTTTCAGTTGGTAAAGAAATATACCAATGGGACAACTTGCACATTGTGTAACAAAACATTTTCTCGTGCTGATACAACAAGAATGCATATTCGTGCAGTCCACTTTCAGCAGAAAACATACACCTGTGTATGCAAAGAGGAGTTCTTTTGGAGTACGGCTCTGTCAACTCACAAAAAAACATGCCAGTTGATAGCTCGGCAAAAAGCCAATATTTCCTCTTTTTGAAGGGCTTCAAGTCACACTCTTATCTGTTCTTATGCATACAAATTAAGAAGTAACAAGTCCTAGGTATGATTTTTAATGCAATTGGTTGGAATAAAATGGTAGTCAAAGTAAACTTAGCTTCAGTATCATTCATTTTTCTAAGCCTAACAAACCTGATAGGAAGAATGCTTCAGCTAACCTTTTGAATTGACCAATCAGAACACAGCTTACCAAATCACGAGTTAACATTTGCACATACCATTTGAAATTTTACCTTGAAAACACTTGAACTCAAGCGATCCTGAATGCGATTTTTCGCATGATCACCTTCGAGTGATACATTATTATTCACTAAGGTGAGTAAACAGTCCCTGAAAATAGCGTTGGTCTCGCAGAAATATAAGCTAACAGAAACCCCTAAGGGTATATTTACAGCATGACAAATATCTGTTTTTCTATGCAGATTTTGTTTGTTAAGAGATCAGTGTCAACGACTGGGAAAGAGAAAATCAAAAACATTTTGTAAGTCCCACTAAACATTAAAGAGTTACCATTGTCTGATTGGTTAAGCAAATCTGTCCATCTTCTGTTTGACTGGACAGTCAAAGGTTACTCAAAGGTTAGCTGTTCTACTGAGGTTTTTTAGACTCAGTAAAGCTGTTTAACAAATAATAATGAGCCTAAGTTTACTTGGACTAAAAGTACTATTGATGACAATAACATAAAACCTTATTCCTGCATTAAGGGCAGGGTGGGTTAGTATCCTTCGATTTTGTATCGTTGGGGTTAACAACTTGTTGTCTTAGGTGTGGGCGCCACTTCCCACATGGATACAGTGTGTGAAGCCCATCCATTTCTGATCTTCCCCACCTTGACATTGTTGGATTATCATTAAAAAGAGGCTTAAAACCCAACACATCCTAGTGCTCAATGTTCAATGTATTGTATTCACAACATGTATTCACTGTTTTAAAATGTTTAGACTTTTAAAATCGTGGGTGCGTTGAACAGTCACACATTGTCTTTTAGATCTTTGAGTGAATATATTGTTTTATATTTTCGTTATGTATATGCAGCCATGCACAGAAAATCATGAACCAGATGAAAATTGTGTGTTAAATTTGGAACACTAAGGTAGGTGAGGAAGTGAGTTTAGTTTTACTCAGTACTCAGCAATATTCCAACTATATAGCAATATGAGATGCTGTCAACAACAATGGTGTTGTACTGTACCTTAGTGTAAGAACCTCTGTAAGTGTGTTCATTTGCCAGTTTGTGTAGTATCTGTTTGGGTTAAGTGGTTAAGGTGAGTCTCAGTAATAAGAGCAGGTTCTACATTTTTATTGTGTATTAAATATCAAACTGCTGTGGAATATGCAATATTTTTATCAGTCATGGAAATTCATTGCAAATGTATGTGTGTCATTTTGTTAATGTTCATTGATGCTGGACATAATATGTGAATGTTCATTGATATTACACAGCAATTTTTAAGGAATCAAATTTTATGAATTTTGAAAGATGTTTTTAAGAACCACAGTGCCAAGGACTTAAACTTGATGTAAATGCATTATAGCAGTTTCAAGCAAATCAAGTTGGCACTAGACATCACAAGGCATGTGGCCTCGTTTCGAAAAGGTGCAAGAATGTCTCTTTTCTCTTTTTCTAGGATGTTGTTTATCAGTTTTCCTTTTCTTTCAATCTTTGTGACAAAACATGGTTAAAGTGTCTAAAGTGAGGTGACATCACCTATCTTGGAAGTATATGAAAGTCTACCCAGATCTGTCCTTGCAGTATTCCAGTGCATATTGGCTCTGTGAACTAGCTCTGCATAATTCAAGAGCTGAACTTGGGCAGGTTTGTTTTTGTTTATGATGACATCATGCTGGATTCAAATCATTAGATTGTAGTGTTATTGTTTATTCTTCCATGTTTACTGTTCCTTATCTCCATTGATGCTGTCACTAATTACATAAATAGACATCAGTTATTCACCATGTTTACATCATATTTAGCATTAGATGTACCATTTTGTAATTTGTAAACTTTTTATGAGAGTCACTGTTGTATATTAACAGAATTTCATTCAGCAATGAAAAAGTGCCATGTATGCTTGTCTTGTTATGACAGAATTCTGAATAAAGGAATACATTCCTCAATCATATTCGTTTACATACAATCCAAGATGGTTTGAAACACTGCCTGATCTGGTCACACACTGAAAGATCAGTGTGCATAAATGTGAATAAAACTGATTTATAAATGCACTTTTTTCTCTGATTTCTGTTCACTTGCACGTTTTGCCTAAAGGGTAATTTACAAGAGTCGTCAGTAGATGACATATCCCCCCAGCCCACGCGTATTTGAAAGGACAAATCATCTGAAGGTTACTTGATGTATTTTTAGACTAAGTTTGAATCGTTTTCCATGGAAATCATGAAAAATATAAATGCCATATATATGTAAACAGCAAAAGGCACCACTTCAAGATCTGCCTCATATATCTGCCAAGATCTGTTGAAAGATATCATATGGTTTTCGAGTTTTGCTCTGGAAACGAACCCATCCCTCCATTTTGAGACCAAGTCCGAAATGTTTCCATGGAAACTGTGAAAATAAATCACAAAAGCCTGTACATAGCAAAAGGCACGACTTTAAGTTCTGACTGATGTATCTTACAAGTTTTGCAGAAAAATATTGAGTCTTTTGAGTTCTGCTCCAGAAACAAAGCCCATCCTTCCATTTTGATACTAAGTCCGAAATGTTTCCACAGAAACCAAGAAAATAATAACTCACAAAAACCTGTACATAGCAAAAGGGACCACTTTGGGGTCTGCCACACATATCTACCAAGTTTTGCAGAAAAATATTGAACGTATTTTGAGTTATGCTCCGGAAACGAAGCCCATCCCTCCATTTTGAGATTAAGTCCAAAACATTTCCATGGAAACCGAGGAAAAAATCACTCACAAAAACCTGTACATAGCAAAAGGGACCACTTTGGGGTCTGCCACATATATCTACCAAGTTTTGCAGAAAAATATGGAACAGTTTTTGAGTTCTGCTCCAGAAATGAAGCCCCACTTTGGGGTCTGCTGAAAGATATTCAGAAGTTTTTGAGTTATGCTCCAGAAACGAAGCTCATCTCTCCATCTTCAAACAAAGTCCAAATTGTTTCCATGGAACCCGAGAAAATAATAAATCACAAAAGCCTGTAAAGAGCAAAAGGCACCACTTTGGGGTCAGCCACACATACTTCCCAAGTTTTGCTGACAGATATTACAAAGTTTTTGACATGGAAACAGAGAAAATGATAAATCACAAAAACCTGTACATAACAAAGGCACCACTTTAGGTTCTGATTGATATATCTACCAAGTTTTGCAGAAAAATATTGAATGGATTGTGAGTTTTGCTCCGGAAATGAAGCCCACCATTAGACTAACACCCAAATGTTCCATGGAAAAACAAAATAAAAAATAAAAATACCAAAAATCTGTAAATAGCAAAAGGCACAACCATAGGTTCAGATTATTATATCTATCAACATGAAAAATTCAGAAAAGGCATGACTCCTTGTCAGTTGTCAGGAAAACGAAACATGTTCTGCTGCTTTTCCTGTTGACCAAGTTGACAACTATACAGGTAACACAAAACCAAATGTTTTCCTATTGATTTTTACAGTCACTTTATATATTTTGTTAAACCATTCAGGCTGGCAACAACCATTCCCTAGGCTCAGTCTGGTGACACATTAAACTTGGAAAAGGTACTTTGTCCATGTGTCCGTGAGTCCACCCAGCTGTGAATGGCTACTATAAATGGCGATAAGCGCCTTGTGGCTTTAAGCTTGTTGAGATTGATAATATGATGAGTTGAGTTGAGACTGACATTGAATGATCAAGAGAAAGTGCCTTTGAGCAGTTGAGCTTGATATTGGCGCTGTACAAAGATGAGTACACAAGTATGGACAATACACTACAATAAAAACTCAAATTCGAGCTAACTTATCCCATCATGTTACTGATTACAGGAAGTTGAACACATCAAACCCAGTTCTGCACCAAATGTTTCCTACTTGAAAATATCTGTACAAACATTAAGCATAAGTCATGGTGATACAAACTGACTTTAAAAATAAATACTTCAAATTGTGGTCAGTATTAATCCATGGAGGCTTGTGCTTTTAAAAACGTAAAAGTCTTACATATATTCATCCAGTCACAGCTGTCAGATGTCTCTATCTGGTCAGAGGTTCCCACTCAACACTGGCTCAGCAAGTAAGTGATTCTGATTTAGTGTTGTAGAACGTAGTCAAGCAGGACACATAAGTGAAGAGTTATCTATCACCAAGATAAATTTGGTTTCAGTAAGTTAAACAATGGAACAATTTACAAAAAGCTACTATAAATGGTGATAACTGTTTGCCAGCTAGTAGTAAGTGAAAGTTATGACAACCACCTGAAGTAGCTGTTGAAGAAACACATCTGTTTTTCTGTTTGCAGTCACAGTTGCAAGAAGGTGAGGATAGACAGAATGTAGTTTTGGACAACGGTATGCCATCCACTACCATCGACCGCACCAGTAGTGAAGATGAAAAGCAATGATCAACAACATGAGCATCGATCTGCGCAATTGAGCACCGATGACATGTGACAACCAAGTCAGCGAGCCTCACTACCCGATCCCGTCAGTGGCCTCTTACGACAAGCACAATCGCCTTTTATGGCAAGCAAGTGTTGCTGAAGGCCTATTCTAGACCCGGGACCTTCAGGGGTCTAGCTTTTTGTAACACACCCTGCGCTCAATATTCCATCCTAAAATTTTCATGACATTACACGGCTAAGGCACATATGACTCAAAAACACAAAGATACCATATTCAAATATTTCCATTGAATGAAAACTTTTAACTTGAGGAATTAAAAGTTCTCTTGCTTCATACTTATATACATTGTACATACTTTGAAAAATTCTCATCTAGAAGCCCTCATCAAGGTCATCTTTAGGAGCTGCTGGTGAGTTGTAGCAGCTCATACCCACAAAGTTCATACACCCCAACCGTGTTTTTGACAGCTACAATGTTCACAGTCACAGTCAATCATGCAGTTACACCTTATAACCTAAAGGAGAATCCCTGGCCGCTGGCAAGCATGTCTGTTTTGGATGGTTGTCTTTCAACAGATGTCCAACCCCAGGCCTGTTTGTCCTGATCCACTTTTGAACCTGGAGGCAGACTTGCTGACTGTGGTATTGAGCAGCAGCTGATATAGGGGGCAGCACTTGAACACAGGTGCTCTTTATTACCTTGGCACAGAACCTCCTAAATCGCAATTTGTTCAAACTTTCTCCCAGGTAACCACTGTATAGACTTGTAATTGCCTCATCCCCAGCTTGAACAACCTCCTTCTTTGATGAACTGCTGGTAAACACTTCAGCCTGGTGGTTAAAGTGAGGGTCTGTTTCCAGTTCCTTCAGTGCAGCGCCTTTGCCACTTCCATACAAGCATGATGTGTCACAACCTGTAAGGGCATGAATGAATGGAAGGAAGCGACACAGTTCCAACCCTTTACAACTTTGATGTCCCATAGACGCCTCTGTTTGACTGTTGCGAGTTTAACCTCTGGCTTGGAGTAGATTCTCTTTTGAGTTGAGGTCTGCACGAAAGAGCAAGAGCACAAGCAGGTCAGTGTCTAGTAAGACAGTCACATTCTTCAATGCCGAGGATACAGATTTTTGTATGTTAGATTCTTGTCTTCCAGGAATTTGACTTCAGGCCTGGAAACACCACAAGTACAGCTAAGTGTGTGTGATCTTTTGTGCATGAGAATTCTGTAAGTCCATCTAAGACAGCTGTGGGATTCGAATATTTCTTCATATGCTTCACATACAAATTGCTAAGAGAAGAAAATGAAGCTCCATGCGCCCATTGAAATTTTCGCAACAAGGAACTTGCAGACTTAGCTTGATTAAGTGTATGTTGAAGTGATCTGTTCACAAACATCCTCAGTACTGATGTGTCCATTCAGCAGTTGGTAAAATAGATGTATGCTTTCACTCAAAACACTGTCTTGTTCAGCTTCATCAGCATCAGTGTCGAAAGTGTTGGAAAGCAACCATGCATTAAGGGCCTTACCTACCAAGAAGTGTCCTCTAACTGCATGTGGCACAGCCTTTCCTGTAATCATGTGTCCAACGGGATTGGTTGAGTTAATAGTTTCCAGTACTTCCTGATGATCCCATGAGATTACCAGTGGGACCAAGGAAACTCATCTGCAGATGAAAACCTCCAAGTCTCAACACAACTGATCTCAAGTTACTAGTCATCGTTCCTTGGCAAGGATGAACTGTACCTTCCAAAACAAAGGTTGATCAAAAGTCAGTACTGGATCAATTCCATATTTCTTTGCTTCTTTGCACACAAAGACCATTGTTGAATAGACACCTGCGGGGTCAGAGGGATTCATGTCCATCATTGGCAGGAACATGAAAGAGGACTTTCCTGGGTATGACCCTTTCTGCACCGTCTGCATCACACCAGACCATCCTCGGACTGGCTTGGTAATCTTCCATGACATTTTGCATGACAGATCGAGGTGCCAGGTTGGATCATCAACGTGAGACAACTTTAGCTACCTGTAAATGATTTCCTCAGCCCCATGTGACTGACTTTGAAACACATGAATGTCAGTATTTCCAAGTGCAACCAGAATATGTACTAGTCTTACAGTAGTGCAAGTAATGTTTGTTTGCAACGGCTGCACATGGTACTGTGGACTGTAACTATTTGTCTATTGCATACCAAATTTCAGAATCATGGCAGATCACAGGTTATTACTACAACAAATTAACTGTCTACATGGAGGTTTCTATGCATCAATCACTTAAATACAATATTGTTCATGAACAGTAAGAACAATTTAGCATTTGGTAATGGCAGATTTTTAGTTAGCTAATTTCTCAATATGTACAAAATAAAACACAGCTTTATACACAACAATATGCTATGAATTATGATGATATAAAGGAAACTGCAAACAACAGTTCACTTTTAATGAATTAAATGAGCTTAAATTTCGTACAAAACGTAAATAACATGTCTTAAAATATAGCTTAATGGTAGTAAAGTTTCTCATATACGTGATTGAAGAAATGGGAGTTAAAAAGTCTAATGATGCAAGGCAAAATGTTGCGTGTGCCGTCAAGTAGATTAGGTCTTACATTTGTAAAATTGTGCCATATCTTTAGATAATAAGCAAAGAAAATGCACAAATGATATATAAAATAACTTAACTGATTGGATAGTTGTCCTGAAAACAGTGAACATGCATGTTTATGAACTTCTTTTCACATCTCAATTTAGCTTGCTTGCCTTGAATCAGACAGCTCAAATTCGGGTTTGGTAAATGGATTAAATTATTTTAACTATTTTTATTGTTTCCCCGCTTTAGATTTTGTTTGTCTGTTAATATGTCATGTAGACAATGCAAATGAAGATATTTTTCATAAAAAACATTCTTTGGCAATTTGTTTGAGGTGAAATCGTAGATTGACGGGACGAATACCATAGTAAAAGGTTGCATCAGCTAACTGACCAGTCAGAACACAGCTTACCAAATCAAGAAAGTTACTTTTGCACATTCCGTTTGAACTTGTACCAGGAAATCGTTTGTACTCAAGTGATTCTGGATACTGATGACATGTGACAACCAAGTCAGTGAGGCTGACCACCCAATCCTGTTAGTTGCCTCTTACGACAAGCAGTCACCTTTCATGGCAACCATGGGTTGCTGAAGGCCTATTCTACCCTGGGACCTTCACAGTTCCCGTAAATAGTAGCTGTTAATTCCATTTTTGAAACCAATTTCAGTTCTGAGATTTGTTCAGTATATTAAAGTAGGAAAGACAAGATTTATTATGATATGTCATATTTGGTGACTAACATGAAAAATTCAGAAGAGGCGATGACTGCTCTTGTTAGTTGTTAGGAAAACATAATATGTACTGCTGCTCTCCCTGTTGACTAAGTTTCAGAAAAAACATGATTGGAAACTGTACAGGTTACACAAGACCAAACGTTTTCCTATAGACTTTTATAGTCACGTTATATTGTTTTAAATGATCCAGGCTGGCGACAGCCACTACATGAGCACACTCTGGCCTTTAGAGTGGAGACGTGGTAGGCAAGCTGCCTCAGGCCCCAGGCAAGTGATCCAGCAAGCTTGAGATGATGGGATTGAGCGGACCCTGTGACTGGGTGTAAAAAACCTTCAAGTCACCTTTATGTGCAGACTATTTCGCAAACCCCTACTGTACAATGCACTACCTCACGCACTTAAACGAATCCGTTGGTAAATGACAAGATGGTGCAAATACATTGTTGCAGGTACAACAACATGCAATAATCTTAGAAAAAGAACTGTGACTGAGTGTCTCTGAGTTCACCCAGCTGTGAATGGGTACCTCGTACGGATGCGAAAAGCCACACTAACTCGATGCTCCTTGCAGTTGGAGATTGACATCCAGTGAGCAACCAAAGTGCCTTTGAGCAGCTGAACTGGAGGCTGGTGCTGAACAAATATTAGTACACAAATATGAATAATAAACAACAACAAAAATGCAAATCTGTCTTGTTTACAATCACCGGAAGATGAAGATATCAACCCCAGTTTCCCACCAAATGTCTCCTACTTGAAAATGCCTGTTCAAATATTAAGCATAAGTCATGGTGATACAAACTGATTTCAGTTAAATACTTCAAATTGTGGTCAGTATTAATCACTGGATGCTGTGCTTTTAAAAACGTAAAAGTCTTACATATATTCATTAGGTCACAGCTGTCATATGTCTCTATCTGGTCAGAGGTTTCCACACAACACTGGCTCAGCAAGTAAGTGATTCTGATTTAGTGTTGTAGAACCTAGTCAAGCAGGACACATAAGTGAAGAGTTATCTATCATCAAGATAAATTTGATTTTATTAAGTTCAGAAACAGTGGAGCCAACTAAGACAAGTGTTTGCCACTAATGTGGTAATTCCCCGGCCGCTTAAGAAGACATTATTAAAACATATTCACTACTTTTTACTTTTTGGTCGCAAACAAGATGCATGAAATGACTGGTATCTGTATAATCACCAAATGTAGGCTGTCAATAAAATTGAAGCCATCGGTTGCATGTTTTATGAGACACCGCATTAACATAAGTTTTAAAATGTGAACAAAGTGTCGTGGTCACATTGAAAATACGATCAAGGTCACCCAATTCAACTGATGTCTGTGTGATCTGTAATGTAGGCTGTCACCAAATTTGAAGACATTGGGTTTATCATCAGATATCGCATTAACAAGAGTTTGAAAAGTGTTCAAAGAGTTGTGGTGACCTTGAAAATAAGGTCAAGGTCATCCAAATCCACTGGTGTCTGCATAATCCCCCAATGTAGGCATGAGTTTGAAGGGTGGTCAAAGAGTCAGGATGGCCTTGAAGAAAAGGTCAAATATGTGGTGGCAGTCTGTAAATAATCAAGTCTAGAACAGACAATCCAGTGATCAACAGTATTAACATCGATCTACACAACCGGGATATGACATGCCAACCAAGTCGGCGAGTCTACCCACGCGATCTCGTCAGTCATATCAATTCTAACCTGGATCTTCAGAGTTTCCACAAAATGAGAAGTGGTCAATAATGATGATTAAACTTCTACCTGCACAACACTAATACCACAAGACTTTTTGTATGATAAATCTGAACATCACATCAGTGCATGGGAAAATGAGTTGTTATGATGTGAGTGGTTGAGTTTTATGGCCCCCTCAACAATATTCCAGCTATATGGCAGGTGTCAATGAACAAATAAACAGACTTGAGTTTTGTCTGTGACAGAGACTGCTTATCACAATCAACATATTTTTCTGTGTTTCTGAAGAAATGTGTTTAAAAATTTAAGTTTTCAAACTCAGACATTTTTAGCAATGAAATTAGTATTTCTAATGCTACATTTTAATGAAATGTGCAATTTCCAGTGTATTTTTATTACTGCAGATGCCAGGTGCTTGTAATCACAAGAAACATCTGTTCTCAAACTTAGACCGCAGCAATAATCCTGTGTTTTTATTTGTCGCTTTCCCTGGTCACATCATGCGAACCAATTCACTGTGCATGCACTATGGGAGCAGCGCAGTTCCCCAGCGCTGGAGTAAGTGAATTGTTCGAACTACGATTTTGTGGGGTTTTTTCATCACATTATTTTTCAACATTATAAGTTGAATTTGAATTTTATATTTGTTACTGTAAGTCCATACCTAAAGGTTCTGTTTGATATATCTACCAAGTTTTGTTGAAAGATATTGAATGGTTTTCAAGTTGTGCTTCAGAAACAAAATGATTGCTGAGGGACAGCCATAAGAGGATATGGTGGGGGTAACGGGAGTAGGGAGAGAGGAAAGAAGGGATAAAAATGAATGGCACTGCACCCATCGTAAAAGTCAATGTCATATTTTATTTACACAAGACATGGTGTATTTACAGAGTGTACACAAACTGTATGAGAACATCCTCCATACATCAGTATCACTTTCACATCATACATACATACATACATACATACATACATACATACATACATACATACATACATACATACATACATACATACAGACACACACACACACACACACACACACACATACATACATACATACAAAGAAACACAACAATATTGTAATTACAATGAATGATGATATGTACATGAACTTAATAATCATCATCATATTGAAATGACTTGACAATTCTAGCACTTATAAAAACATTGTGATAACATATATAGCATAAGGCTACAATTTCATGACGATGCTTAAATTACATTAATTAAACTTCAATCCAGCATTTGTCAAGTGTTACAATATTTTCCAATAAAGACATTTTTTTGTTTTGGCAAGTTTTCAGTGGGACCCCTGTAAAGATCCGGAGTGATTTCAGACCAGTGATATGAATATCAAAGCAATAACCATGAGAACATAGCACCATACCTATACATGCACTGGGTGAACTCTTAACATTTAACATGAGATGGGTTACAGTTGGTCAGCTTTATTTCAACCTTCTATTTTTGGAGGGACTTCAGAAATTCCCCCTACGTGGAAAATCAAACTGTTGTAGCCTTGTCTCTTCTAAGTGTTTTCATCAGTCATATGTCACTGTGCTGTTCATGAAATAGCATTAGCAACATGTGATTTCTTAAAATTGTGATGTGACACAATGATACCCTCTCCATGTGCTCAAATGCCATTTTTTAGGCACGTTTCTGGATGTTGTCGCTGCCACCAAGATATCTCTGGGTAATTATGATGATATTGAAATCTATTGAAATCTCTTAGACCTTAAAAGTGTCAACAAAGTAATGTCTGAACAAGTATTTACCCTTTCAGTAGATTCATCCTGAGTTACTAACAAAAGTTATGTTTAACAAATTGACACAAACTTGAGTTGTCATCATGACAAACACTGTCAGTGTCAACAAGGCATTATCGTTTGAAGCAGTGGTTTTATCCTGCTTGCTGTATGAAATAATGATCTGACTCTGATCGCAGAGATGAGACATGCTGAGTGAGACGAAAGTTTAATCAATCATTCAGTGTGAAGCAGTGACATTCCTCATAAAAGTTTTTCACGGCTGATTGTTTGAGGTACCATCGTTCTTGTGTGTATGTCAAACATTTCAGAAATCACAATACATCACATTTTAAATATTGTAAATACTGTCTTCACATAAAAATGATAAATACTCATCTTCATCAATAACTGACAGAAATGGATCTGGCATTCAAACTGTAAATGTTTCTAGCTTTCTACAGTGCTCAAGGACACATGCCAACAAATATAGATTACATGTTTCTCATCCTAGAAGTCGGAATGTCGTCCTTGCATCTCTTGCTTTGGACATTTATGGTAAGACATATATCATTGTTACAACCAGTGTTGTTGTCATGACTTATTCCATCTGCTCTTTCTGTATGCATTTCCATACAATCTGAAAACATCTGCATCTGTCCAGCATGGCAGCTTCTTTCACCTTGTTACACATTTCATCTGTCTGAGTCTTCTAAGGTCTGTGGATACACATTATCAGTGTTTGCTACATCCATTGAGCATCCCACGATGAACACACGTTTCCAAATCATAATCTTGATGTGCATGAATGTATCCTGAACATCAAAGAAACATACATCGTGGATGGTGAATAATGAGATAGGTGTTGTGCATTGTAGCATGTTTCAAGCAGGTTGGCTTGGGTGTCAACATCACAATGGAATGACTTTTTAGAACTTTTAATTTACAGTAAACAAATGAAACAGACGTCAGAATGAACATACCTGTGCGAACACTGAACACACAGTATATCAATGTAACCTCATCAAACTTCGGAACACATCAATAGATGCACCTGACAGAACAAGCCAGAATGGGATCATCACAATGTAAGTGGAAATAATGTCATAAAAGTACTGTACTTTAAGGCAGAGTAACACTTGGAACGACATTTTGAGCACAACCGATGCCATAAACCAGGCTTTTCTTCTCATTGTCAGTTCGTTTCTGTCATAACCATTTTTACAATGGACGATCATATTTACTGTAATATAGATGACAACAACAGCATCGAAAAGCCACAGCGGGATGAAAATCAAGAACCAGTTCCACTCAACCTTGTGGTCCAAACGTAGTACTAAAAGAATAAGAAACACTAAAACTGTAAACCAGGTGAACAGAGCTCTGTGAATGACAGCCATTTTGAAGCTCAAGGGACCTTCCTGTCGCGCGATGGAAAATAGAGTTACTTCCCTTTGACGGCAACACTGCAGCTGTCCTAGCTGAACTCCGATCTGACAAATGATTATGTAATAATATACACGACCCCTAATCTGTCGACAACGCCACTTTATGCTAATATTAATAAACATTGTTAAAAAATACAAGTATGCCGAAGGCCGTGGTGTTTGCTTTGCTTGAATAAGCACTTTAATTTCAAAGGGATATTGACTAAACGTAACATGCACTGAATTGCTATAATAGGGAAACCCTACAATCTTCCTGCTATAATTATGCCACCGAACTTGTCAGTTACTAATTACTATATAACATAGGTCAAAACACTATTAAACCAAAACTATACTTATCCGAGCTGGAAACGAGATCAGAACGTTTTTGTTGGGTTTTGATTTTGTGCATGCTTATGAGTTCAGTTGTTTGGGGTTTTTTTCCAACGTACAACCAGGATCAATTAGATCTAATGCTGAAAAACGACATTTGGCTATTTCTACATCGGACATATCAGTACATGAATAAACAAACAAACCGGAGTTGTGTCCCTAAAGCGTGCCAAAAGTTATGGTCAGGGATTCGAATCTGGATTTAGTCTGAATTTGTCCATAGGTGTGCACTATGCCCACGTTTTTCCAAAACGGTAAACGTCTGAGGCCTGCACAGCATCGGCTTTTTACCGTCTATCACGAAATATAAGTAGAATACTGTACGTCACTCAACCATAGTAAAATATTTTGATTTCCTGTCAGTGTAGCCATATATCTGCTTCTAACCATGTAAGTGGTCCCAAAAAGGTTACACGGTCATTGTATGACAAAGGCGTCGGTAAATGTCAGCAAAAAAAGTTGTAAAGATAATATCTTTCACTAATTAACGAGTATGCATGATTTAACGCGATGAAATTGACCTGCAGAATCTGTCCAAATGTACTTCAATAGTGCTGATCAGGGATAATCTACAACAATTAGAGTTTCTTTGGTTTCACCTGCCCACAAAAACACACGCTCGCAATACAAGCTTCGTGAGACAGGTATCGACAGTGGCAACAAGAGTAGCAGCAAAACCTGAAATACGTTTGTTATCGGGTCTAGAGCAGGGAAATACCACTCAGAAAGGTGGTACCATGCTTTAGAGCTATATAGAACTTAACGCGTTGCGTATAATTTGTAAAAACAGACCATAGGACAAGGGAGATAACTCTATTTACAGTTCAGCAGGTACCCGTTGAAAACAAAATATTGCTGAGATCTTGTTATGGTTGTAATCATGCATAACGCAAACAGTCCTCGTGTAATACATTAGGTAAGTGCATATTGATAAAGAAACATAATCACCACACCTTGTAATGTCATTTGAAAAGAAGCATGTCGAGCTGATCCTGAGGGTCTTCGTCAGTTAGTGAACTTTAAAGTAACATGTATGACACTGACCACCCATTCAACAATAAGTGGGACGATTTTGGATTTGTAACATTTCGAAAGAAAATTCAGAATATTCGACTTATAACTTTTTGTCAAGAAGAAAACATAAGATATCCGGAACAATAACTTGATGACCCAAATATGACTAAGATTATTTAAGCAATGTCTTAAAAATGTATATCAAATATCAGAAAGTCAGATCCCTTAACATGGTACATAGAATATGAAAGAATACTGCATTGAGGTAAAGAGCATGTTCTTTTAATCATTGGTGTTGAGTTTGGGAATATGTTCTTAATCATATTTCATCACACAGCATGTCAGTTATTGAAAGAATTCATGATGTATGGTATTTATGAAGAAGACGTAAAAATTACAGACCATTAAGATTTTTTATAGGTATTTATCATTTTAAATCCCAGCTTGACTGTCCCCGGATGTGAGGTGCAATACTGATGCAAAAATAGTCAATTCTGTTTATGGTGGACTCAGTAAAATCACTGCTTCTCAGGTGTGGATTTCAGGAATATGAAAATATATAATTGATTCAAAAGTTAACATATCTACTGTATTTTTTATTGTCATTGTATGACTGTATTATTCAAAATGCCTTTAAGCATGTTTCATTGAGATAACACAACTACTTGGAACAAGATCCATATTTGATATCCCTTAGACAAATGACACTGAGACAGAAGATGCATGTGTAACGTATTTGATGAATATTTCTCATTTATTTTTTAATATTGCATAATACAACAGCAACATCTCAAACATTCAATGTTGGATATCATAAATGCATACAAACACAATTATCTGGCTGGTCTGATAAGAACATATATATTTCCTAGAATATTCCAAGGGTTCAAAAATACTATCGTCTGACGCCTGGGACAAATCAATTTTTTATTTCAGACAGTCAAATAATGGTCTCTTACTTGTCCCTCGGCAACTACATAATTTATGCTTATGGTTACATTTCATATTTGCTGAAAATGTAGCTATCGCAGTAATAATAAAGTAGGATTACCTTTCCTGGCTATTTATCTCTTTTGATTATTTTCTGTTTCCAGTCATCAGTATTCCAGCAATACCCAGTTAGATCGATGTTATTGAACCACAAGATATGCCTTTTTCAAACTTTATTAATGACTAACATGAGGAAATGTGTACAGATATTTGAACTCAAACTTGATTTTTTTTGTAGGACTAAACAGAAACAGTAAGCATGGGGAGTATAGCTGATCCCCATTATCAACAAAATCTGGTGACAAGCCTGCATCGTCTGTATGAGACAAAGTGCCTGTGTGACATTACTCTGAAGACTACTGATGGATATGAGCTGAAAGCTCATAGGTTAATCCTTGCTGCCCAATCAGAGTATTTCCACAACATGCAAATGTCAAGGAATTCAGATGGTTCAGTGGACACTGTGGAATTAGGTGTGTGCAAATGTGTGGCTATCTGCATGTAACATCAATGAACTATGAATGTATCTTGTACTAGATTCTGGATGTCATGTTGATGGGGTACAGTGGTCAGCGTTGACATGCAATGTTCATTGGTTAGTTTCAGCATATTATCCAGCTGGAAGTGTCTCTCATATTTACATGGGTCAGATAGTACAGTTGTTAAATGCTCAGAATTTGCAGTGAAGAAGTGTATCCTTAAAGAGCACCAAAAATCAATGATCCAATTACCCCATTCTGTATGTTGCATGTTTAAGTTTATGATCACAGACTATGCTTATTGTTTTTACCAACGTGCATCACTCTTGGCCGACTAGCTGTGATATAACTGTAATAATAATCAATGTTGAGATAAACACAACTCACTCACTCAGCCACTCGTCTTTACAGATGTTGACTTTGACGTGCTGAAGAATATCCTTGACTACTTATACACTGGAAAGGTTCTGGTCAATGACTCAAACAGGGCTCAACTGTTGGATATGGGAACAAAACTGAAATTTGAATACCTTGTTCAATTTATTTTTAATCAAACATCTGGGATGACTGAAACTTACACGGGTAAATCTATTTCTGAAGGCACAGAGCTGAGTTCTTTGAATGTTCCTGGTGTCCGTTACAAATCCAGTGGAGACCAGTCGGATCAAGACCAGTCCAGTGGAGACCTGACAGGTTATGACTGGTCGGGGGGTTCATCTAGATCAGAGTCACTGAAACAGGGTCTGCCAACAGATGAGACTGAGTCTGTGTTCCTCCCTGAGTGTCTTCCCCACACAGCCAGGGTAGAGTTTGACATCAGTCGGGTCAAAGACGAGGTGGAGGAAGAAGATGCCCTGAGCTCAAATCTACACGTTACATTTAACACAGAAGGATTTGATGAAGCTTCAGGTCCGGCATCAAATGATCAATTTATGTCAAACAAAAGTCAGCAGAGAGTCACAGATTTGGCTGATGGTCAAGCTGTCCGTATTGGCCATATTGTGCCAAATATTTCAGGAAGCAACGTCTCACAGGACACTCTGGACTCAGCAGTCTCAGCTTATGTAACTGATGGGAGTCCATCCAGATATAATCCTGTTGAGGAGTCCTTTTCTAAATGTTTGATGGTCAGTAACAAACAGGAAGTAAACAAGATAAGAAGAAGGAAAACAGAACCTGAATTAGATTATAGTAAGAACAGGCCAGCGAAACAGAGAGGTGGGTGTCAGAGCGCTGCTCGGGACCAGACTAGTAATTCGGCAGCTTCTCTCATTTGTGATATCAAAGACAGCAATAAAAAATCAACTAAATCAACATCAAGAGTTAAGACAAATAAGTCGTTAAAAAAAGGTGAAGTGATGCTGAGAACTAGATCGAAGTCTGCAGGAGCTGATTCTATGTCTAAGAGGAATGGGGTCACCATCTTGAGTGTTGATTCTGTTGGGTGTGATGTGACATCAAAAGTCAGTGTGGATGATGACTTTGGTAAGAAAACAAATGAAGCCCCACCTTTTCCCTCTCATACAGACTATAGTGACCCATCAAGCACGTTCCTATCCCCTAGTCCCAGAAAGAAGAGGAAATCGGGGAAGACAGCTGTCAAGGTTTGTCAAAGTTCTTTTGAATATGTAATTTGTTAGCTTTGCACTCTTTCAAGCCTGTGACAAATATTATCATGAATCTGTTTTTTTAGTAATACTTAGATTCACTAATACTACAGCTGTGCAAAAGTGGGTGAGTGGAGATTTTATGCCATTTCAGCAAGTTTTCAGCTATATAACTCCAAGATAATTATATGTGTTATGAAACTGTAACGAGAAAGTACCTTGTCAGGCATAGGCAGTGATACTGGAAGTGCAGTTCTATTCCTGATGAGATAGCAGAGTCTTAGTAACAACAGAATTAACAATAACATTTTTGTTTTCAGACTCTGAAAAAAGGAAGAGCTGGCAACTTCTTGGTGAGTCGATACTTCTACAGGAATGTAACACGTGATATATTTAGGATTACAGATTTTACTCCTGTTTTTGAATTGAGTCCCATTCAGGTTTTGAACCCCCACACTCTCAGAATCAGGCACCTTATTCTACAGGAACGTCATCCAGAAGTATTCATATTTTAATAGGGCAGTGGGATAGCCTAGTATTTTAAGTGTTTACCCGTCATGCCAAAGACCCCAGTTCAACTTTCCACATGTGTGAAGCCCATCTCTGATGCCCCCTGCCAAGATATTGCTTGAATATTGCCCCCAAAAAGGCGTGATAGCCAACTCACTCACTCATAAATTATGGATGGTCCCCTAATGGCCGACATGAAAAGTATAATCAAGTGTTTGAACACAAACCTGATCAATTGTAAAGAGCTTTAAGTTACCGTCCGTGAATATGATTGAACAAAAAGTTTGTAAAATCACATTAAACACATAAAAAAGCACTCATATTTCCACCTATTATGGAAACACCTAAGGGTTAGTGAGCAGAGGTGGGTATCATGTAGCATGACGTCATATGTGGGTATTGCTGATGACTTCCTCTGTGATTTTACTTGTCAACTTGACACTGTGTGAAGGGTTTTATCAGTCCCTCTGGCTCGGAGAACACAACCTTACACGGGACTGATAAAATCCTGTATTTCCTGAGACATGATAACACATTTATCTGGCCGAATGTTTTTACTAAAATATGCATCGAGTCGAATTGTTGTGGCAAAACATTTCCATGCTGCCATGTTGACATCAGCCAATTGATTGACCTCAATGCAGTGCACGTTATGATAAAGGCTTGGTGGTGAACACCTTTATGACTTTGCATGGTCACCTAGGCATAGTGGGATGATACGACTTTTATACTCAGTGCTCGCGGATTGTGATGGGTGTACCTGGCATTTTATCAGAGCCATGTGAACAATCAAAATTTAACATTCTTACATGAGGCTGGACAATAGGTTTTGAAGCAGTAAAAGGTGTTCGTGATGTCAGGATGGATGGATGTTAGACCATGTCAGTATAAGCCAATTTTACATCTTGAGAAAGAGAAACTTGAAGTGGAGATAGAGAAGAAGAATCAGAAGAATCAAGCTAAACAGAGACACCACTTGATGTCAAAATCACTTTTAAACTAGATGATATGACTTATCAGCAATTTTATTTATCCTTTAAATGTGATACAGTTGCAACATGCACACCCATCCCTATAATATATGAACAGTCCCTAGGGCAAACCGGAATCACATATGATATAACGTGACTGCTAGCGGCCACATAATGGATGAAACTGAGATAGTACAAACTGTTTTTGCGATAGATGTATCAATACTAAGACTTTTGCTTTAAAAATTGGGATACATGTTTCTGATAACTTTATCTTTAACCAAGTCAGTCATAGCAATTGTTTAGCATTCTCCTTAAATTGTGGAAAATGTTTGTTTTCCTCAGATTCATTGGAATAAGAGCAGTATTTGCAGCCTGTGCGGGTTTGAAGGTCAGATAAGTGATGTGGTGACCCACAGGAAGTTGGAGCACCCTGAGGAGGCCCATGTGTGTCCGCTGTGCTTCAACAAGTCAGTGGACCACAGGGCTATGATCCAACACCTAAAGCGGCAGCATCTATGGCGGGAGTCAGGGAAGTACAGTTGCGAGAAGTGTGGCCGAGACTGCCATAATCGTGTGGGCCTTCTCAGCCATGACCAGATTGTACATGGAGTACACCATAGAGAGGTGAAGAAAGATAATGTTCTTGGGATAGGTCAGTTCTCTTCGTAATTTCCTAATTATTTTTGTCACTGTACACTGTGAAATTATCATCTGAAAACTGTAAATAATAAAGATATAAATAAGTGGAACAATAGCGATAAATTGTTTAGCTCCGTTTTTAACCTCAGATCAAAATGGCACATGCCAAAGAACTCCTGGTGTCATACTAATGATAATTTCTAGGTTGAAGAACTCCATTACTTCTTCTAGCACTACAGTGTACAGTGACAACAAAAATGATATAATGATTAGGAAATTACAAAGAGAATTGGCCTAGCCCAACTACAAGAACATTATCTATTTGTCAATCAGGTTGACAAGACTTGATTTACTTATTACAACCAGAATTGCATAGGCCACATTGTAGGTTTTTATTTTTGTTTATAATTTCTTTATTTTTAGTGCATTTATACATAGTTGCACATGTATATTACTGTCCATTTAAACAAAAGGTGATAAGATGACCAGAATTTCTTAAACTGGCTAAGATGTCTGTAAATTGTCATAGTTGTTAGTCCAGATTTGTTGATGAATAGTTTTCACAAGGATACTGTGTGTATTTATTGATGATAGAGGAGCACATTTAATAAAATATCTTAAAAGTGGTGATGATAATAATAATAATAAAAGGCTTAAGTGCACAAGAAAGACATAATTTGTTATATGACTGTTGATACGATTATTGTTTTTCCCTAAAAAAATCTTTCATAGGTTTTTGATAATGATGATTTTATAATCACATTTGACCTACTGTTTTGTCTGTTTCTTGCAGTATTATGATAACAAGACTAATAATTGTTGTAGGGTTACAAATTTTCTGTAATTTTAAGTTTAATAATTCACCCTCATCATTAGCCAAATATGAGTGGTTAGAATTTCAAATCCATGTGATCTTCATGAACAGATATGCCACGAGTCACTGTAGTCATGAAGTGTGTCAAATACAGGCCATTGTGGTAAGACATAGGGGGCCTGACAGAACTGCTGATGTTGTTGTTGCAGGTGTTGGTGTGTGAAGCAGAGGGTTGTCACTTCTACTGCGCTGCCCAGTCCCCTGCCACTATGGGGGAGCACAGGAAGGGCCATGGCAACACTTTCAGCTATGCATGCGACCACTGTGACAAAAAATACAAGACCAGGAAGTATGTTTGTCAGGGTTTTGTTTTGTAAATACACTAACCCTGATGTTTGTTACAGTAACAAAATACTTGCAACTTGCGTTGATAGAAATGTGCAGATCTAAATATCAGAAGCTGGAGGAGGGACACAGCATTCATGGAATAGGTTGAGTGGACAATTTCAGAATTTAGAAAAGTGTTTAATTTTTCAAAATGTTTGCTTGTGAATTATAAATCATAAATGGAAAGGTTTTTTTTGTGTTTGTTTAGGGTTTTTTTTTATGAAAATAAGGTTTCTGGTCTGTCATCAGTTTTTCTTTGTTTCCAGAGCACTCAAGAATCACATGTACCACCATATCAATAGAAAGCGCTACCAGTGTGAGATATGTGGCTACTTCACAGCCACCCCCTCGGACCTGAAATTGCACACAACTACCAACCACTCCGACGGCCCGCTATACAAGTGCCACGTGTGTGGGAATAACTACAGATCTCAGTACTCCATGGATGGTGAGAGAGAGAGCGCCTGAAATAAACTTATGTCAAAATGTTGAGGATGGTGCCAAAATTTAGAAAAAAAACATGTACCATTTGGGATTGAAGGTAGTTACTAATAAATGCTGAAATATGAGTTGTAACAAGAAAAGATGTATTAAGAAAGCAGTTTTGATCATAAGAGGTAATTCTTTCTGTCACAAAATTTTGAATTCTTTTCGTCTTTCAGAATTTTATGAAGTATTTTCTCTCCCCAGATCACCTATGGAAGGTCCATGGGCTGAAAGATGACAAAAGGAAATGTTTGCAATGTGACGAATGTGACTTCATCACCCTTTGGCAAGGAACACTCACTGCACACAAAAAAATACATGTCACAGAAAAAAATTTTGCTTGTGAAATATGTGGTAAAATATTCCGAACACCAAATAATTTGAGCAGCCATCGAAACTCAACACACAAAGAGTCAGATCTGCATTGTAACTTTTGCCAACATACAACAAAGACGCTGGACCATATGAGAAAACATCTGATGATCGCTCACTACTATAAGGGCGTGAAACCCTATTCGTGTGTGTATTGCTCGTACAAGAGTATGACAGGCGGCAATGTTCGTAAACACGTGATGGTACAGCACCCAGCAGAAGATGTGAAGTATGTGCCTGATCGGGAGCTCCTTGCTGAAATGAAAGCTAAATGGCTGTCCCTGGATAAATCTCAATGGACAGACGTTTTGAAAAATAAGTGATGAAATAAATAGATATGTGATTCAATCAGCAATATTCAAGCAGTATTAAAACAGGCTGCAAATAACGTTTTGTGACTACAAATTAAAGTCAATCCTTAGTAGTCCATGTTTGTTATAAGAGACAATGTTACAAATCAGGTGGTCCGACTTGGCAACTTAGTTACTGCTGAACATTTCACATATCTGACCCTAGAACACAACGACCAGAGCTAACATCAACAACAATCTCTGCCACTTGTGTGCAGTGTATCAACATATTCACACATAGTAGGGTTGGTGGATAGAGTATTCACTCCTCTTGCCAAAGACCCAGGTTCAATTCCTAACATGGGCACAAGGTGTGAAGCCCATTTCTGGTGTCCCCTGCCATGATGTTACTAAAAGCAGTGAGCATGTGAATCTCCTAAGCCCTGATGACAATTTGACTCGAAGACCTTGTCAAACCAGGATTTACAAGGGTTTTTCACATGCAAAGGTCACCCCTGAAGATCCACCTATTTGACCTTCAGTAGCCCATGCTTCTGGTAAGAGGTGACTAATGGCATTGTTTGGTCAGGCACGCTGACTCCCATGTCATTGTAGTCCAGTTGTGTAGATCAATGCTGGATTATCTGGTCAAATCTTGATTATTTACAGACTGATGCCATATTGCAAAGCGCAGCATAAAACTAAACTCACTCAGATACAGAAGTCAGACAATATCTTGTCCCAATTTTCCAGATGGAAATAAAAAATGCAATTTTCAGAATGAATATTGTCAAACCTTAGTATTCATTTGCTATCAGTGTTTTCCTCATACCGTTTGCTTTATTTCAAAAGAAAAAAAATAGTGGTTTGTTTCTTAGAAAGCATTTACTATCTGCTTTATTCCTTATGTCTGTAGAATTTAGCACTGCATGGCATACATAACTGAATAAGGTGTGTTGGTTCCTCTAAAACATGATGATGATGATGATGATGATGATGATGGATGTTGGATGTTGCAGACACATGGATAGATTAATCACTAGTGATAAGGACAAGCCAGAGAATTTTTGTGAGAGTGATGGAGTTTCAAATTTCATTACTTCAACAAACATTTCTCAGGAATTTGCAGTGGTAGTGTCAAAATGGGTTTCTTCTGCCTATGAGATTTTCATTGATCCTGGGGAAATTTCTTGCCTTTGCCTGTGGTTATTTTGCGTGTCCCAAAGTGGCATTAGTGTGCAGTAAGCCATGACTGATAAAGTGTTAGCTCATTAACAAAGTACTTGAATGACCTTGACTGGCAGATTGATAGCATTGTATGAGAGAGGCTGTTATGAAGATACTTTAGAAATCCATAGGCTCCAAGAGAAACAAAAGTAAAGGTTTATACACATATGTGGTTAGAACCATATACATGTATTGTTCACACTTTGATGCAAGTAGTTCAAATCCCATCAGACACAGTTAGAAAAGCAAGTCCAATGAACATACGGAACCACTGCTGTACTTGACCACTTGAAGACCGGTACTACTTAAAGGATCACTTGAGGACCGGTACTCTCTGGATAATACTAACTCTTGTAATGTTCTCCAAATTGCTTGTCTAAAGTCTGTAATTGAAACTGGTTACCTGTACATCTATGGCACATTGCCTCTACTCAATTTCGCCTCTGGCCCATGAAATCAATGATATGTGACGGAGATAAGGTGGAACAGAGGGAAGTTACTGTCAAAATGATGTCTAAAAAAACCTGAAATATTCAACGAGTTTCTTTCAAATGGTCATGCAGAACTATCTCAGGATATGTTATAAAAAATCAAAGTCATGCGATCACAAGTACACACCTGAAAGATTGTACTACAATTTTCAAAGAGATGTGTTTGCTTTTGTTTCTGTGGAGGCACGAGTGGCTTATTATGTGTTATCAATCATATCAACCACTGCTACCAATATTGCTCGTATGCTTGCCATGAGCAGAGACAAATCGGCATATGAAGACCCAAGGTCTTCAGAAACCAAGAAGACTACATTAATGGGATCAAGTGGTAAGGCATTCTCTTCCCACAGAGGTTACTCCTGTGATTAGTATGTAGGAAGATATGACAGGAGTAACCTCTGTAGGAAGAAAATGGTGGTAAGGCTCACTGAGCTGGTTAATGCATATTATCATATCCCAAATGCCATACATCAATGTGCATGGACCCAGTCAATCAAGTTCTGGTGAAGACGTAATTATTTAAACACCGCCTTCATAGAGAGGGAATATTTTGAGGGCAGAGTTCAAAATCACACGAACATGGACAAATGAGGATGTGGTGGTTAAATGTTTGTAATCTCACTATCAGACACTGTTGCCCATGCAGACCCAGATATCATCGCACAAAATTAAATAGGGGATCATCTTTTTGCTCACCCCCTATACTAAATGCCTTCAAAACTAAGCCCCCCACCCCAAGGAACTGCTGTAAACAGAGACATGGACCTGCTTGCTACATCCAGTTGTAAACAGAGGGTGTGAAAGCAAATAAGAAACATTACTGTGAGCAAAGACAGTGACACATTCCTTTTCTGGAAACAGTAACAGGTTATACCTGTTCTACAATAGTCATCATCTGTATGAGAATCAACTGACCACAAAAGTTCCATATGCACAAACAGTATTCACTGGATGTGATGAAGAAACACAACTGTCTATTTCATATTTATTCCATATTTTATCTAACAAAATGCTTACAGTATATATTAAGCATATAATAATCACAGAATATGACTAAGGTAACAAAACCAGGTATGACTGTCTACTCCATCACAGTAACACGTTGAGGATGCTCAAGTAAAGATGAGGCTAACACTCTCTTCCGGACCAGCTACTTCTCAACTCTGGGGAACTCAAAGTCAGTGGAGACTCATTATGAGTCTGTCATCCAGACAGCATAAGATGTTGATCATGCTATCAACCATTGGTTTTCCAGGCCTGGATTATTTACAGGTCAACCTTAACTATATAGTTAGTTTTGCTAAAATGTGATCTAAAGCAACATGCTATCAATTCCATCTCGCACAATGTTAAGTATTACCTTAACACGAGCAGAGAAATCACAAAGCTATCTGCTTTGACTATCCAACATTAAATGGCAATTTTCCAATAATCTGCAGATGAAGAATCAAAAATGTATTTTGACGTATTCTGGTGTAAGGCCAGACCAACAATATTTCTTGTTTTATGGTACCCTGTCTTCAGAAAACCTAACGGCAGGTGAGGGGGGAAAAAAAAAAAGAAAATCACCAATGAAAGCAACAACCAACAAGCGTTTCAACATGTTCAACATGAACATTTTTGGTTTGTTTACATCAACTAAAAATAACTTGAGTGAGTTTAGGTTCATACTGATGTCAAGAGTATTTAACATATATCACATTAACATTTGGATTTATTTTGTTTGCAGGGAAAAATATTTTTTTTATTTTTTGTCTTTTCTTGAAAAACTTAGGACTGTCTGATTTGTAAAGCAAGAAATAAAAGTTGGTCTGGCCTAACTTATAAACCTGTGAACACCAAGGCCTCAAGCCAACAGTTGTGCTCACTGTCTGAAAACAGATATAGCTGAAGCTGTACACCCTGAAAGTTACTTGTGAGAGAATGGTAGTTCTATGTCTGTAGATTACACATGCAGGTTAAGTTGATACAAAGGCCTCCTGACACAGACAATGCTTTACTTTTTACAGTTTTATAGTTTTGTTGTATAAATACTGACAGCCTCATCTTCAGCTTTATCATCAGTGACTTATGCATGGTACATTTCATCATAAATATATACAGGTTGTTTGTTTACATGTTGGGGAAGATACTTCACATATCTGAAACATTCATAAGCTGATATACTGTAAATATCTCTAAAAAATAAGCAAACAAAACCAATAGTAAACAGGTATTTGTCTGTCGATAACAAAAACAATACACAATACAACAATATGCCGTTACTCAGATACAGACAATACCATATATATACCAGCTTCTACTATATACATTACCTTTCTTGGTAATAAATGCCTGACAACATTCCTAATCAAGATTCACAATTCTATATAAATGTAAATTTTCAAAGGACCATTTCATATCAAAACTATATTAGCACTATTGGTACATGTAAAAATAATCTTTCCAATTTCAAGAAAACAAGAAACTTTCCATATGCTGTTTTAACAAATTAGGCTAAAATCTCTCCAAATTGGCACTGAATCAGATGTTATGTGCCTGGTTAACAAGATCGCAAACAGAAAGGTAACGCATAAAAAGTCTGGGTCTGGGTTTAGGTTAAGGGCCTTTAACCAACCTCCATGACTCATGGCTTTGAATGTTGAGAAGCTGATGCCACACCCACTCAATTCATCACTATATACACTCATAAACAGAAGCAAGCCATTATGAACCACATCTAAAATACCAGCACAAAACAATATTGAAAACTGGGATTCATAAAATTTAACCAAACAGCATGCATTTTTGCCTTGAACATAAAACAACATAGAACTCAAATGTGTCAAGGTTTCAAAGAAACTGATCAATGAATTCACTGTTATCTCAATCTAGAACAAGCTAAACAGACCAATGTCATGCAGATTCTCTCTGACCTGATACTGTGTTGCTACAAAGTTTAAATAGCTATAATAATTGTTCAAAATATTCAGACTTATTGTCAGAATATTGTGGCTTGTACTAAAGTTTTGAGTAGAAGAAAACTGTTCAAAAATGTATATGGATACTTGTTACAAACTATTACTTTGATGACTTTATATGATGAGAAACAGACATGCAGTGAGTGTTTGTAATCCTAATTGTTTATTTACTAATACATGGTGACAACAACTCATTATAAACAAACCTGTGTATGTTTTATCTGTACATACCTTAATCCATGTTTATGACTGTTTATCCATCAGTCTGTGTTTGTCATAACTGTAGTACCAAACATCTATGTTTGTTATAACAGTTAGTACAAAACGTATGGGCTTATTATAGTCATGTTCTAAATACATGTTTACTTCAATAATCATCTTCAGAGGACCATGAAATCTTGTTTTACCAAGGCAGGTCAAATTATGTTCAAAATGAAACCAAAACAATATAATGAAATCAATAAAAACATCGAAGCTTCACACTAATTGAAAACATAATGCAAAGACATGGATCACACAACTACGTGGATAGCAATTATGACTATGAAAAATAGGTATGAGATATGGCAATGTTAAATCAAGTCGGGACCTTCTATGTCACAACAAATAGCTCTATTTATTGCTTATATATACTAAAACTATCAAATTACTTCAATATGACTAACACAGCAATCAGCTCAATACAGATGTCATACTTTTCTCTGTGAGAGTATCCGTAACAGTATATGTTTTGTCACCACTAGAGAATGTGTAGCATCTGCATAAAAGCACATGTAAGGTCTACATAAGAATATCGTCTCCATAGAAGCATGTGTAGTGTCTCCATAATCAGAATTTGCAGTGTCTTCAAAAGAGCATTTGTAGTGTCTCCATAACAGCATTTGTACTGTCTCCGTAATCAGAATTTGTAGTGTCTTCATAAGAGCATTTGTAGTGTCTCCATAACAGCATTTGTAGTGTCTTCATAAGAGTATTTGTAGTGTCTCCATAACTGAACTTGTAGTGTCTACATACGAGCATGTGTAGTGTCTCCATAACTGTAGATGTAGTGTCTACATAAGAGCATTTGTAGTGTCTCTATAACAGAATTTGTAGTGTCCTCATAAGAGCATTTGTAGTGTCTCCATAACTGTCCTTGTAGTGTTTACGTAAGAGAATTTGTAGTGTATACATAACTGTATTCGTAGTGTCTCCATAATAGCATGTGTAGTGTCACCATAACGGTATATGTAGTGCCTACATAATAGCATGTGTAGTGTTCTTTCACCTAACCCATTATACAATCATAATGGGTAAACTGGTGTTAAATGTTGCATTCAAACTTATTGCGCTTGTACAGCAATGTGCATGCATGTGCATGTCAGGTGTTTGTACCAGTAGTGACTGAAGCCAGTTTTACAGTGCTAGCCTACTGAGATACCAGGCAGCAGTATAATACTGATACACTGCAGACAGTCCATATGTCCATAGTGCCAATCACCAGGCTGGGCAACAACAAGTGCCATCTGATAACATTGTTTGGTAAGTCCAGGCAGACTGTCTATACACAAGACCACATATAATTTAACACTGTGTAGGAGTTATGTTCGCTCACATAAATTACATGTAGCTGTAACATTTCTTATCAAGTGCAGACACCATATTTTACAGCATACCCAAGTGAAAGGACCATAGTATCTGACTGACGATACTCATTCTCTGGAAATGATGGGGCCCTGGGGTAGCCAAGTGGTTAAAGTGTTTGATCATCACGCTGTGGGTTTACTTCCCCACGTAAGTACACTGTGTAAAGCCCACATCTGGTGTCCCCCGCTGTGATATTGCTGGGATATTGCTAAAATAGGTATAAAACTAAACTCACTCGCTCACTCTGGAAATGGACTGTCTCCCTTGTTAAAAATTACTCTGCCATAAACATTTTGCATGCCCCATCACCATCAAGCATCAATTCTGATTTCTGACAAAACAGTCATTGAAAATAATAAGTAATAATTCTCCAAAGAAAACAGTCATCTTAAAAGTGACACAGCTGAGAACCTAATAACATCACTTAACAGGAAAAGGGACTATTCCTTAATTTATGTATTTCTCATTCTTGCCTTCAAACAGGAAAATGTTTCAAACTAACCATGGTCCTCCACATACTTCACGGTTGCATGAACTATCTTCCTCCATGACCAGTCGTCGGTATGCTGAATGGTGTGGTCATGAGACCTGTCTACTTTAGTCAACCAATGACACAAAACTCATGGCCGAACATTAGCTCTACACTGTGTATGGAAGCAGCAGTGTCCTATGAAACAACCTGGGTGAAAGATTCATCCTCCTCTGTTGCTCGACCAGCAGCTTTCATGTATGCGATAAGTTCCTCATTGCGGTTATACGTCACGGTCTGTCCCGGGTGCTTTTGCATCACATGTTTCCGACAGTTCCCACCTGTTGCACACTTAAATGGACAGTATGGGCATGTATATGGTTTGTAGCCCCGGAACATGTGTTGAGTCTTGATATGGTTCTTCAGCCTTGTTGGTGTCTTGGTAATGTATTCACAGTGGGGGCACTGATGTTTGGCAGTCTTGTGTGCCCACCGCGTGTGGGAGTTGAGGTTTCGAGGCGACCCAAAAGTCTTCCCGCACAACTCACATGTGTAGTTTTTGGTAGTGGCATGTCGGTCCATGTGTTTGGTCATCCAAGATTTTACCAGGGCAGTGTAGTTGCAGTGTGGACATTTGATCTCTTTGCGTTTGTCAAATGAGGCTCGGATGCCATGAACTTGATACATGTGGGCTGAAAGAAATGTTATATTTAATCAAGAAAAGTAATTTTTATGATAAAATTAAACAGTCAACAATTTGTGTGATAAAGTCTTGATGATCACTTTCTGGGGTGTTCTGAATGCACTCCTTCTGCAATGTTCTGAGTGTATTCCTATTGCTATTTTAATCATTTTAACTCATTCGACAGTAGTATCTGTAAGAACATTAAAATCTGTAGAATATATTACCAGGGTTAAAACCAGTGTTGAGGCAAAGATGGAACCCTATTTAGATAACTCAGTGTGGTGGAAAAGGTGTGAACAAAGATTACATTATCAGTATCAGTAGTTAGTTCTCTGTCTGATCCCTTTGACTCTTGTACATTTGACAGCTAATCAGAGACTTCGTATCACTGAGTGATATATATGATAACATTATTGTGATTTGAAAATGTGGCTGTGATTTGTCAGCACTCTTTTCTTGAGTCATGAGTCCATGCATGCCATAAAAGGCGACTATGCTTGTCGTAAGTGGCGACCAACGGGATGAGGTGGTCAGGATCACTGACTTGGTTGACACATGTCATCGGTTCCCAATTGCACAGATCGATGCTCATGTTGTTGATCACTGGATTGTGTGGTCCAGACTCGGGTATTTACAGACAGCCACCATATAGCTGGAATATTGCTGAGTGCAGTGTAAAACTAAACTCACTCACTCACCACCACCACTATACCAGTCAACAAAGATTTAATGGTACTCACTTGCTACTTTGTATCTGATATTGGCTGCATAGGAGCAGTGTTCACACTTGAATTCCTTCTTCTTGACGTGAACTGCTGAGATGTGTGACTTGAGGGCGTGCATGTCCCCGAAGGCTGACCCACAATGTTCACACTGGAAGGGGCGGATGTTGAGATGCTGCTTGTTGATGTGACGCTGCAAGTAACTGTGGACAAACAAGCTTCTTGTGACTCAGTTTATATTATTGTCACTATAGCAAATATGTGATGGTGTGTAATGTTCGCAATATTTCCAAAGATAATCCTAAAAGCAGGCAGGGAGCTTATGATTATCAAATTAGCACAGAAATTAGTTAAAAAGTATTTTGAAAACTTTGGGAGCTGTTTTTACAGAGAAAGGATGTGTCCATTTGAGGTGCATAATGTCAGAAAGTACCTCACTATTAGTGTATGAGTATATGTGTATGTGCACAGACACACACACATACACAGAGAGAGGGAGAGAGAGAAAGAGAGGGAGAGAGAGAGATGTGTTAGCGAAGTAGGCTAGCCTGACCACCCAATTCCATTAGCTGCTTCTTGCAACAAGCATGGGTTACTGAACAACACTTGTGACCTTAATCTTCACAGGCAGCTTAGGATGTTTATGACAAGATCGTTGACTGGTGATGAGTGAGTGAGTGAGTGAGCGAGTTTAGTTTTACGCCGCTTTTAGCAATATTCCAGCAATATCACGGCGGGGGACACCAGAAAATGGGCTTCACTCATTGTACCCATGTGGGGAATTGAACCTGGGTCTTTGGCGTGACGAGCGAACGCTATAACCACTAGGCTACCCCTTTGTTGACTGGTCATGACAGTCACTGACAAGGTGACTACAGTAAGCCTGTACTACTCACTCCATGGTCCTGATCTTGATGCCACAGTACTGGCAGGAGTACATCTTTTCCTGATGGGTCATCTTATGCTTGAAGTAGTTGTGTTTGGCCAGCGTGCGGAACTCACACCCCTCAACCTCACACTTGTATTCCTGGGACAGATGGAGTCAAACATAAGGGCCCTGGTCAGTGAGGTTGTCTGTCAGTATGCAGTAAGATGTAGGGCCTTTAGGCAGTAGACTTAAGGTCATTAAGCAGTAGGATGTATTGCCTCCAGCATGGGGTAGCAAGATAAATGGCCCTTAATCAGTAGGGCCTTTACTCAGTAGGCAGTATGTAAGGCCATTAGTCAGTACACAGTAAGATGTTTGACCTTCTGTCAGTTGGCAGTAACTGTCAAAAGGTTTAGGGCCCTTAGTTAACATAAAGATGCAGGGCTGTAAGATGTAGACCAACTAGTCACAAGACAGTAAGAAGTATGACTTTAGCAAGACCCTCATAACATTCCGGTATCTTAGTCAGTAAAACATCAGGTCTTAAGTCAGTAGGTCCGCTGCAAGGACAGAGTGTAGTTGGGTAGATATGTTTGTTCCATTCCATGATGGGATTCATCGTTTGTGCATGAATTACTCAGTCGATTTGAAAATAAAAGATACAGGAAGAAATGAAACTTATTATGAATACACAGAGCCTATTAGGAAGTGGTCATATTTACAATATGATATACATGAAACTGAAATCTCAATGAGGTATATTTTCTAAGCCAAAGCGGGATATTAAACAGTATTGCTCATCCAGACTCACAAAATAAACAGTCAAGGAAAGATAACCATAGCACTGCAGCTGTTTACCTTCATATTATGATCGATTCCATGGTGAGATTGCTCATGTGTTCTGTGGTGAATAGCCTTGGAGAACTTCTTCCCACACGATGAACAGGAATACTGCCGAGCCTTCTTCCGTTCATGTCGCTCCGCGATGTGTCTCTCCAGCTCCTCCTTGTTGCTGCAGGCAAACATACAGTAGGAGCACTCCATGTTGAGATGGGTGTCATGCATGTGCTTGTTGACCGCCCTCGTACTGTATCCGGCGAAACTGCAGCCTTTTACGCTACATTTCACCATGGTGATGTATTGTGTGTTCTGTGGCTGGAAAAGGACAAGTGAGATGTGTCAGGGAATGGTTTCCAGTTTACTAACTTCATGCCTCACCAGGAATTCATGTAAAGACTGATGTCTTGCACTAGAAAACAACTGCCATGTATAAGGCGAGCTTTCATACCTTGAGTTAGAGGGGTTTGAAGGGTGGTTGCATGGGCGGAAGACTTCACATTCTAAAATTGACTAGTGACTTTACATATATATTTCATTTAAATCATCACTGCATTTCCAAAAATATGTATCTGACTACATTGTTGCATTGAAATATGAAGCAAAAACTGTAACAAACAATGAAATTACATTTTCCTGAGGTATCCCTTTGTCACTTACCCACACACATTCCAACTACAAATTTAGGGACAGAGTGAGCTTTGATTATGTGCTTCATTCTGGGTCGCAAGGGTTGCGTTAAAGACAGGGCATACAAATTCACAATGACTTTGAAGGCTTGTGCAAGGGGGTTACCTTATACGTGGGGTCACTAGATACACAACAGTCTTCTGTAGTAGTTGACAGAACAGGTCATGAAACTTTTTTCATGAAAATGAATCTTCATCAATCTACATGCAGTGTGTACATGGGAATCATTCTGAAACAAGATCCTTTTTGATCCCAATGTACAACACTGTTTTTCCTACTGTATGTCTGAGTTTGTGTTTGCATAGGTCAAAATATGAAAGGTAAGTTCGGGCACGATGTGACATGTCAAATAATCAATACAAGTGAAGATTGTTTGCCAAATTTCTCACATCATGAATAACCACTTCCACTTGACCCTTTGATTAACAGTTTCAAAATTTCAATACAGGAAATTAAAATTCAATCAATCTTACCTGTGGAGGCGGGGGTCCAAGCACACTGGCTGTGAAAGAGTCACTCTGCAAAAAGCTCATCCAACTCTCATGTGATGGCAGCCACTGGGATGATGCCTGATCAGTTGGTTTAGCAGCAGGTTGTGAGGACAAAGTCTGGTTCTGGCCAATTGAAGGAGATAAAGCAACAGAAGGACCAGAAGGAATTGAGGCATTGTTTCCATCAGAAGGACCAGGAATAGGAGCAGGAGCAAGACTTGGATCAGGGATGGCCTGAACTTGAGGCAAGGCTGATGTGCCCGCCAGGGCTGATGCCTGTGAAAGAACTGGAGTTTGAACAGGAACTTCAATCTGTAAATTGTTTCCACCCAGTATTGTGGTCTGGCCAAGAGAACTCTGCTGCAGTGTTGTCTGTAATGGTGTCTGTTGTAATGGCGTCTGCTGTAATGTCGTCTGCTGCATTTGTTCAGGATAAGGTGGTTGTCCTGCCACTGGGATAAGGGGTGTGGTGGTGTACTGGGTCTGAGGGAGTGGTATTGTACTATACTGAGGAGGGCCCATGTAGGAGGTTATTGTGTGGTCAGGTAGTGCTGTTGGCTGTCCTGGAAGAACAGCTGCTGTGACTTCAGAAGCCGCAGTCACACCAGAAGCTGCTTGTGCAACTGTTGCCATGGTTACTCCTGGAAGAGACTGTGCTGCAGGCTGAATCTGCCCAACTGATACAGTGGAAACAACTCCAGAAGGCTGAAAGGTGACCTGGATGTTATTGTCAACATCATACTCTCTGGCAGGAAAACCTTCAGTAGACACAGAGTCTTCATTTTCCTCTCTTAAAGGATTCAAAACCTCCCAATCAAAGTACCTTTCCCGCTTTCTCTTGCCAAACATTTTGAGTTTCCGATGCCTGATGTTTGTTCGTAGTTCCTCCAAGGTGGTTCCCTTGAAGAGTTCAGGTAGATGGGTGCTGGTATAATGAAGTCTCCATAAACTGAATCGAGAGAACTTCTTGTTACATTTGCGACACAGGAACAGCTTGTCATTAGTGTCCAAGGAGTCTAAAGTCACGCAACAGTGCATCAGGATTCTGGTATTAAACACTTTCTCTGCAACCTTCTTTGCTATTCTTATGGACAATGATGGATTCCAAGTGTCTTTGGACATTCGTTCTCGTGGGCAAATCACCTTATTGTATGTCACTCGTCGGACAGGGATGGTTGGTTGTTTCTTCAGCAATGGATTCTCACTTCTCATAATTTCTTTTCTCAACTTTGACTTTTCCAAATTGGACAAATCAAGTGATATATATTTGGAATTATCGTTTGTAGGTACACTTGGGGATGCTGGGGCAACAGACTGAGGTTTTAACTTTCCAGCCTCAGACTGAAGAGTAACTATCTCAGAAAATTGTTTCAATAAAGATGTTGTTGATTTTAGAGAATCTGGCCATATTCCAGTTGGCTTAATTCCCCTCCTTCCTTCAAAATCATCTCTTGGAACCATATTTCCTTCATGAATGGAGAGTTCCTGATGGCAACCTGGAGTTATCTCCCCTGTTGGCCTTGCTTCTGAAACGGCAAAGGTGACTTCTGTCTTATCTTTCCTCAGGTAATCTGTTGCCTGTTCATCCAGCTCATTGGACTCTAGCAGTTTGAGGATGTCATTCATCAAGAGGAGCTGTGCTGCCTTCTGGACCTGTTGTTTGGTTGCCACGGTGATGATCAGCTCACCTTTGTAGCAGTAATTCAACAGTATGGCCACAATGTCTGATGTGAACTCTGAAAACAAAATAATCAGCTCATAATTCATGTATGTAAGTAATAAAACAGTATGGCATGTCAACATATGGTATCAAGCACAAAGACAAAGAACCCCAGTCTAGGACTCCAACCCATGAAAGCAGAGTGTGATACTGTTAAGGAAAAGACCCTTATCTATTCATAAGCTTTCCAAATTGGATACATTACTTAAACATTACGTCAAAAGTGAAAAGATATTCTATTTTCAAAATTTATGAATTAAGAAAAAACAAACATCTATTGTTAATATTTACATCCTTTCAGAGGACAATAGGTGCAAAATGTTACATGTGACCCAGCCACTAGAGTGCACTCATTCTGCAAGTGAAGTGGCTTCATTTAGCACCATTTGACTTCACCTAGACTTTACTTTGAAAATTCTGAAATCAGTATATCTTAAGGCCTTGATGTTTCCTTGACATGACCATATCTGAAAACATACTCTCCATTGCCAGATCACTTAATTGTCAGGTCATACCTAGTCTCACAACAGTACCGACACAGTCGTTCTTCATGGTTTTTCGACTGATTGCAAGTTGTTTGAATATTTCAGAGTAGGCTGCCAGGATGAGCCAGTGAGCTTTGAGCTCCATGCCATCACTTGTAAACAGGATCACATCGGTGAGCACCCGATTACGGTACAGGTCCTCGAACCTGCAGGCCAGCTTGGCCTGATGGCCCTTGTCCTTCAGTCTCTGCATGCTTTCTATGTCTGCTGCATCTGAAACCAGCAAACTGCACTACAATCTGACTACGATTGTATCTTGTTTATACACAGTGATACATATACCCATATCAACAGGATTTACGTTCTGAATTCTCAGTTCTATGTCGAACATCGGGACTGTTTTCAAACATATACTGAAAAAAGACTCATATGAGTAAGTGTTCATGTTTAGGTCAATTATCTAAAATATCGACAAAAAAACTGTCGCACTTCTTTTGCTGATCAGTATATTATTACCCAGGGCAAAAGAGTAAACAAGAAACAGTTTCAACACAATGTATGTCTACACAGCCTCTTCATCACATTCTAAATGATGTGTAATTGCACACTTGTCCATACAAGTCCATATATGTGAACAAAATAAAATATTCAAAAATTGAGTAATATTTGAAACAATGCCACTTCAATATAAATGTCAAGATGACCAAAATAGCAAGATAGGTAATCTGTTACCATGTAGTAATCATTTACCATGCACAGAATGAACACCAAAATAACATCTGGTGGATGACATCAGTTAACCACGACATATGGTAGCTGATGTAAGTCTAACCATAAACATAACAAAATGGATTGATTACAACAGTTTTCTTAAAATCATGTTTCCCCACAACATGTTCAAGAAATCAACCTTGACAATGGGTATATTCTTCGTGTTTTCCTCCAGCTTCATGACATAGTCAATTAAAGAGAATGAGTGAGTGAGTGAGTTTAGTTTTACGCAGCACTCAGCAATATTCCAGCTATATGGCGGTGGTCTGTAAATAATCGAGTCTGGACCACACAATCCAGTGATCAACAACATGAGCAACAATCTGCGCAGTTGGAAACCAATGACATATGTCAGCCAAGTCAGCAAGCCTGACCACCCGATCCCGTTAGTCGCCTCTTATGGCAAGCATGGGTTGCTGAAGGCCTATTCTACCCAGGGACCTTCACAGGTAGACAGTTAAAGAGATACCTCACACAAACAATCAGAAACCAGCTTGGCCACAACAGTAAGAACACTGATAAGACAAGAACATAACCTGGTGATTGGTCCACTGATCTGATGCCCTTTTCATGTATAGGTCTAAATGTTTTAATCGATGCCTTCTTTGATACAAATCAACATAATCACTTAAATATGCTTGCCTCACTACTGTTGGATAATATCCAATAAGCTTTTACTGCATCATTAGTTTTACTGGACCAGCAGAAAACATCTTGGGCCAATAAGTTTTCATGTCTACTAGCATGAAGGGCCTGTCTGAAAACAAGGTTAATTTCTATCACTGAAACAGGGTAATATGATATGCTTGATTAATACAAAGCACTAAACTGGGCTTTGTTTAACTTGATTCAATTTGACTTTGAGCTGAGCCTTGCACCATTTTAAGTTGACAAATTCAGTGGCATCCTCCTGTGAAACAGGGTGAATCAGACCTAAACGAGGCAACCTATGGGTGGTGCAAATGGTTATTGCCAGCATACAACAATGGGAAATCTTTAAAATATAGAGGTGCTGGTATGCCGTTCCATTTATATGTTAAACTACAATGCTGGAGTAGATTTGGGGTTACCTCCTCAGACTGCTAAACCCTTTTTTCACTTGTTTGGATGGTTGATCATGCTATAATGGATATCCATGAGAGTTTCAGACGTTAACATACTTTTGTAATTTAAGAAACACTTTATTGAGTTTTAAACATTAAATGTCTGTAACAAGTGTACTGGAAATCTCAAACGGTTTGAAGTTTTTTTACAATCTGTTTTTTTGGGTTTCAAGAGATAAGTCTTGTAAATTCTAGTATATTTTTAAATTAGTAAATCCAATATCAATAGCACCAGAGATAAATTAGGGGGCCAGTGTTTTCATACTACTTTATCTTTTCTTAAAAATTGATTTCATAGGATAAAACTTGTAATTTCAAGTTCATTTTTAGTAGTAAATTCAGTATTAATTGCCAAAGGAAAAAGTATAGACAAATGTTTTTTAATACTTTTATGATTTTGAATGTTGTTGTGACGGCTTGTTTGGAGACAGTACAACACATTCCCACCTAGAACTAATGCAATGCTAAAATGTACTTATAGTCTAAATCTATATATGGATTGAGATGAAGATAACATCACAGTGTAATGAGTTGTGATAAATTCCTTTCTATAACTCTTGTTAATCAAATATGTCTGATAACAATATAGACTGCCCTTGTCCTCTACATTTTCCTATGTTTCATTTGGGGCAGATGTATTAATGCGCAAAAATATAATTAACTAATTAATGACATCAATCTATTCTCATGGTACACATCCGCAAAATAATAAAAATTTATGATGGCAGACACATGCATAACGCTTGTGAATACGAGATCCCAAGCCATAGCGTTCATCTCAGTCTCGTTCAGTGACAGTAATTGTAGTACCAGCTTAGTTCGCACTGTACCATACTTCTCAAACACCCCACACTTTACAGGCTTTATTATCTGGGCAGAACTGTAGAACAGCAACTACCCTACTTCCGGTTTCTGCTTCCCGGGCTCTGCGTCGTAATCTATCACATTCAGACACATAGTGTTATGTAATATAAACTGTAAATGCAATGATATAATGCAGAAAGAAAACAAACCTCTGAGAGGTATTTACGGGCATGGGTTGCGTGGAATCAAATTATACAATAAGTTCTGCCATTCCATTTCTACAGCTACCACGCCTCCGCTTTCAGAAGAGCGAATACTCAATTACCTCCCTTATACAGTCGTCCCAACTGGTCGATATGAGCAATAACAGTTGGACGGTTAATACGATCTCTGGTAAACAGTAATAGTATAAACTGTCTTCACATATCAGTGACTTAGATAATTCACCATATGTGACTTGCAGTAAGGCATATAGTTTCCGAAATAGATCAAATATTTATAATAAACAAACAAAATCCCGACTGATGATATACAACACTGATACATAATATAAGTACATTGTAAATAATAGCTACCAAACACGTTTAATAATCAGAAGAATGCTACGCAACGATAAGTGTCTACGGTATAATTACAACTGTACCACGAGCATGTGTGTACGATTCACTATCAAACATGCCCAACCCTACAGGGCATCAAATAGAAATATTGGGCGTATCCTGGCCCTCCAGAAAAGTCTATCACAAACACATGCAAAGGCTACCTAAGTCTTTCCCTGAGGTAAACATATAAAATAATTTCAAAAGAGGGAATATCCTATTTTGTAAGTGTTGCTAAAATACTTCTTTTGGGGACCGTTCATAATTTATGGCGGTGTGTGTGTACGTGTGTGTGTGTGTGTGTGTGTGTGTGCGTGCGTGCGTGCGTGCGTGCGTGCGTGCGTGTGTGTGTGTGTGTGTGTGTGTGTGTGTGTGTGTAGGGGTGGGGGTCATAGACATATACTAGTATTATGGACGGTCCCTAATATATCGCTGTGTGTGCTATGTTAGTCATTCATTCCTCCGTCTAATGGTAGAGAGACGTAAACACAATTCTTACGAGGAGATCGCATAAGTTTGCACTCTTTGTCTTAAACAAAGCGGTATTCACGTGTTTTAGTTTCAATGTATTAGAGTCGACGGACCTACTAACCCCAAATTAAAAATAAACGTTTCCAATAGAATGTGTTTTGAGTGCATTAATATGTACTTTGGATTGCAGGAAGATTCCTTCTTTTTCAATCACTACCTCACTGACAGACATTTCCCATGTAGAATGTATACGAATTGTTGAGAGGATTCTTCAACTGGCACTTGGTTCACAATACATGAAAGACGGCATCGATTAAAACAGTTAGACAACATACAATGAAACCATATTTATCCTGCCCCATCATCCGATTTAACTGTAATGCATGCCGTTCCCCAAGTCGCGGTTTGGCTTGGTGAGGAATCATACTCTGGTCTTCAGCTTGACGCTATCACCCAGTACCATCCGGCATAGACAAGATTTTGTTAGAATGTATATCTTTTGGTAAATTCAGTGCTAAAGGTAATTGAAAAAAAGTAATTTGCATGGTTTGAGAAATACAAGAAATATGGGATATGAATGCATCCCATCACCTCGTTCACAACACGCCCACTCACACCTCCCCCCTCCCCACCAAAACAAAACAAAACAAAACAAAACAAAAATAAACAACCAAAAGAAAAAAAAAGAAGAAGAAAAACCAACAAATGTCATTGTTCCTCATCAGAATAACGTTTTAATAAAGTTTTCCTTCTTAAAATAAAGTACATGTATGCGTTTTTAACTGTTTTCCTTTGACCCCCATGCTTATTGCTAATTACTGGAAGAACCAGTGTTTATTTGTTGTGGCCCGACATACATAAACGAGTAATAATTTTGACATATGGTCTCTGCTGAAACCAGGGAAGCTTTATATAGTTGTAGAATATCCCTGCTGAAACAAATGCATAGCAGCGTCAAAGTTTATGATAATTTTCAAGGGACGTAACTCTGTTTGTAAGCACGGAAGTCGTCCGACACGAAGAATGTCTCGAGTGATTTTGATTCTGCTGTAAAACGTAAACTATGCCATTGCGTCTTCATGAATATTTAACCTGACCTTAAGATGGTGTTTCAGGACTACTGACCAAACAGACAGACATATGTGCTATGATGCTCCATAGTATGGAGGGTTAGACATAGAGCACAATGCACTTGAACTGTTTTCGGAATCAGTTAATGTGTTACGTCACAGTGCCTTGTGTACGAAAGCGTCAATTTTCACGTCGACTTGTTTATCTGTCATTCTAATTTTACTGCCCATCACAGATGGATAATGAAAGACACACAGCATACATTTACAATTGATGCAAATATTTCTAATAAAGTACGGAAAGAATAATTTGACCAATTGTTTTTGTTTACTACATTTTGTTGTTACATTTTTATAGGTTATCAGGTCCTTGTATGTTACGTAACTCATATCAGCACTCCTTAGTACATATAAAAGTGCTTTTATTTGAATTTCACCAAATAGATATTTATGTTATTTATTGAATATAATGCTTTATTGAGTGGAGTTATACTGATGTTACATCAGTTTAACATAGGCTGGTTATTACATGTCTTGAACTGACTTTCATAATATCCCATAAACTGATTTCATATTTTGTGACACTGTTCATTAAGAATAGACATGTTTTAAAGTGTATGTTTCTATGTGATATCAACCAAGAAATTCATGCATAAGAAACCATCATAATTTCATATTATTCAACTCTTTTAATTATTTGAACATGTGAATATCCCATGTAGAACACCTGTATGTAAGCAATATTCATATTACTATACTTATCAGAGATACAATGTTTAAGTTGTTTTACTGTGGAGAGTTCGATCAACTTAATTCACATTATTCCCAACAGATGTGCAATGTTGTTACATTGTGAAGATCTTTTTACATCTTTTCATTGAAGAAATACATAATCCATTATTATATATTGATTTGAATAGAAACATGTTAAATATTCAGATATGCAATGAGACACATTGTTCATTAATTGATACTTGATTTATACTGATTTCTTTATTTATCTCAGTGGTCCAATGAAAGCTGAAGAAGGATCTGTTCTTAAGCTAATAAATGGAAGACATTAAGTATATAACCTCAAGTGCTAACTGTTTCATTTTCATGTTAGAAGTAACAAATATATATGCAAGATATTTTTATGGATGACATGTACTAAATTCTATTATGATGTAACATTTTGGTAGTGATGCTTGTATTGCTGTTGTCATTTAGATGTAAAAGAAGTGAAGGTAAGGTTTTTCTTTTTATTTATTTTTTATATATATATTTTTTTATGCTACGATGTTTTTTATTATGTTTGATTTATTGGTGTCACTCTTGCTTGATAATGATACAGAGATCATTTTTTAATGTTGCATCATAGAACAATGACGTTGTTCAAAATGATATTTGATATGAACCGCTCTGTTGATGTTTTGACAGATGGAGACCCTGGCATGGCCCCAACACAGCTCGGTGGCAATCAAAGGCCTCCAGGAGTTTTACTGTAACCAGGCACTGTGTGATGTCAGTCTCATCGCACTAGACGGAACTACTTTCAAGGCACATCAACTTATGCTGGCAATCAATTCCTCCTTCTTCCACTGGGTATTTCATGGTTGGAGGGAAACCAATGAAAGAATCACAGAATTCAAGACAAGTATGAGTTTCTTTACAAGATTGAAGTCAATATTATCCAGTTAGATGAATGGGTGATACTTTCTATGTCAATATTTCAGTTATATCATAGCTACCTGAAAATAATGGACAGGCATCATATATAGTTAGATGAATGGGTGATACTTGCCATGTCAGTATTTCAATTATATCACATCTACCTGAAAATAATCAAATCTGGGCCAGGCAGACCAGAGAGCACATGGGTGATACTTGCTATGTCAATATATTAGTTATGTCATGGCTACCTGTAAATAATCTGGGCAAGACAGACTAGTAAGCAATATCAGCATTGATATCAGAAGAACAACTCACAATTAGACAGGTCATACATTGTAACTGTCCTCATTTAGGTCATGACTTACTATGCAGGGTTGCCCATACCAGTTCTGCTTGTGAATCTTCCTGGAGATGAATTATTATAAAGATCGAATACTAGTATCTATTTGAAAACTAAGCTAAGCCATATTTCATCCAAATATGTGTTAAGACACTACTGATTAAAATGGAAGGTTACTTCATGCCTTTGCTTGCAGGCATCGAGGCCCATGTGCTTAGTGCTCTTCTAAACCTGATATACCAAGGTGAAGTGAAAGTCCCATCTTTGTGGCCATGGAAGCAGAAGGTCCTGGAAGCTGCCACTACGCTGCAGTTCACCACCATAGTGGAGGCTTTACAGAGTGCAGACAGGCTCATTCCTGGCAGCAGCGAGGGACTCCTAGTCCAGAGTAGAGAGCATCAGGAGACCACCACTATGACAGGTGCCCTGCAGGAAGTACAAATAGCTGGGCAGCAAGGCGTGATGAATGTACACACTGCACAGATGAGGAGTGGCTTCACTGTAACAGATAGTGATGTCCTACATGGTGATGTAAGGATTACTGCTGATGCAGCAAATCCAAACATCACCAGAAGCTCCACTGTACAGCCTTCCCAACATGACTTGCAGACCAGCCAGTCTACACCCAGTATACAACTTCAGTCTGTTGGTACTATACAGACTTCTACCCACGATCTACTCATCACAAATACTGTAGTAAACAGAGCCTCCAGTGACATCCATCTGCTACAAACACTAAATGTGTACGCAGTTTCTCCAAAGTCAGCCTCTGCCCACAACACACAAATCACGAATAACCCACAAGGTCCACAACAAACTGTTCTTCTTGAGTCTGAAAGGACTTCACAAAGTGAACCACTAATTAACAATGCACAGGCATCTATACATACTGGTTCAGCTGTCTCTTCTGGAGCAGTCCTGGGTTCTACTGGACATGCTGGAACAGGTTCTCCAGCTCCTTCTCAGCCTATCACTGCTGGGCCACCAGGTGGCCCTAACTATGAACAGATGCAGGGACAACTTGTTCCTAATCCCGGTCAGGACCAGACTGGGAGTCACATCAAGTGTGAGGAGTCATCTGGTCATGTTCAGCTATCAGGTGGTAGCAATCCTACAACTGTCGATTCATTAAATGTTGATGAGACAAATATTTACAATGAATTTATTGTTCCACAAGTTACATGTTCCTCAGTGCCAAAACAAAACCCAGCCATTGGTGAGGATGGTCGTAGTTCTCTTCAAAGTATTAAGGAAGATAACGGTTTGGTTGACAATTCACACATAGTTGTAACACAAAACACTCTTTTTAGTAGAAATGTCCCTGATACTGTTGAAGATCCTCTGAAACCATCTGAGTGTCAAGCTACACCCAGGAAGAGTGCCCGAGTTAGAAATCAAAAGCAAGTGAACTCAGGTTGCAGTGTATCAGTGGCCACTGAAACAAATAAACGACAAACAAGATCCAAAACCAAGTCAAAAATGGTTACTTCCTCATCAGTTCAAACCTGTATACAAAGAACTCGAGGAAGGCACACAAAACGTGACCCCGTAGATAATGATGAAGTGAAGGTGAAGGTCAAACAGAGACGCAACACAAGGCACCTTAAGTCTAATGCAATGGATGTTAAAGGAGGAAAATTCTCCAAAGAATCAAAACATAATTTCATTAAAAAGCACACTGATAATTTAAGACATTTTACTGAAGGTAAGCTGAAAAGACAAAAGAACCTGAAACACAGCAAATTCAGTGTAAAGTGGAAGAAACTGAAAAGAACATCTAACCTGGAGAGGATGACAAAAACTCTATGTAGAAGATATCATATGCTTTTGTTTTTGAAGAACTTGTATTTTTCTCAATACCTTCACCACACCTCCTCATACAGCTACACATGTACACTCTGCGAAAAGGACTTTAAAAGATTCAGCACTTGGAGAATTCACACAATCTCTGTCCATCTTTCTCAGAAGAGGAAGTTGCAAGGTCAGAAGTCAAAGGTCAAAGTTTTACTGAAAGAGGTGAAAGGCCAAAATAAGAAGAAGAAACCGTCAGGAGAATGTCTGCTGTGTACTGAGTGTGGGTCTGCCTACTCCTTAAGGAAAACACTCAAGTTCCACCTGATGCAGGTGCATCACATGTCATTATCACAGGTATGTTTGTTAAGTGCATCATATCACAGGCACATTCATCACGTGCGTCACATGTATGTCCATGAGGTGCATCACCTACCGTTGTCACAGGTATGTTCATCAGGTGCATCACTTGTCAGGTATGTTTGTCAGGTGCATCGCATGTCACATGTACGCCCATCAGGTGCATCACTTGTCAGGTATGTTTGTCAGGTGCATCGCATGTCACATGTATGTCCATCAGGTGCATCACCTATTGTTGTCACAGGTATGTTCATCAGGTGCATCACTTGTCAGGTATGTTTGTCAGGTGCATCGCATGTCACATGTACGCCCATCAGGTGCATCACCTATCGTTGTCACAGGTATGTTCATCACTTGTCAGGTATGTTCATCAGGTGCATCACTTGTCAGGTATGTTTGTCAGGTGTATCGCATGTCACATGTACGCCCATCAGGTGCATCACCTATTGTTGTCACAGGTATGTTCATCAGGTGCATCACTTGTCAGGTATGTTTGTCAGGTGTATCGCATGTCACATGTACGCCCATCAGGTGCATCACTTGTCAGGTATGTTCATCAGGTGCATCACTTGTCAGGTATGTTTGTCAGGTGTATCGCATGTCACATGTACGCCCATCAGGTGCATCACTTGTCAGGTATGTTTGTCAGGTGCATCGCATGTCACATGTATGTCCATGAGGTGCATCACTTGTCAGGTATGTTTGTCAGGTGCATCGCATGTCACATGTATGTCCATCAGGTGCATCACTTGTCAGGTATGTTTGTCAGGTGCATCGCATGTCACATGTATGTCCATCAGGTGCATCACCTACCGTTGTCACAGGTATGTTCATCAGGTGCATCACTTGTCAGGTATGTTTGTCAGGTGCATCGCATGTCACATGTACGCCCATCAGGTGCATCACCTATCGTTGTCACAGGTATGTTCATCACTTGTCAGGTATGTTCATCAGGTGCATCACTTGTCAGGTATGTTTGTCAGGTGCATCGCATGTCACATGTATGTCCATGAGGTGCATCACCTACCGTTGTCACAGGTATGTTCATCAGGTGCATCACTTGTCAGGTATGTTTGTCAGGTGCATCGCATGTCACATGTACGCCCATCAGGTGCATCACCTATCGTTGTCACAGGTATGTTCATCACTTGTCAGGTATGTTCATCAGGTGCATCACTTGTCAGGTATGTTTGTCAGGTGTATCGCATGTCACATGTACGCCCATCAGGTGCATCACCTATTGTTGTCACAGGTATGTTCATCAGGTGCATCACTTGTCAGGTATGTTTGTCAGGTGTATCGCATGTCACATGTACGCCCATCAGGTGCATCACCTATCGTTGTCACAGGTATGTTCATCACTTGTCAGGTATGTTCATCAGGTGCATCACTTGTCAGGTATGTTTGTCAGGTGTATCGCATGTCACATGTACGCCCATCAGGTGCATCACCTATTGTTGTCACAGGTATGTTCATCAGGTGCATCACTTGTCAGGTATGTTCATCAGGTGCATCACTTGTCAGGTATGTTTGTCAGGTGCATCGCATGTCACATGTACGCCCATCAGGCGCATCACCTATCGTCACAGGTATGTTCATCAGGTGCATCACTTGTCAGGTATGTTTGTCAGGTGCATCGCATGTCACATGTACGCCCATCAGGTGCATCACCTATTGTTGTCACAGGTATGTTCATCAGGTGCATCACTTGTCAGGTATGTTCATCAGGTGCATCACTTGTCAGGTATGTTTGTCAGGTGTATCGCATGTCACATGTACGCCCATCAGGTGCATCACCTATTGTTGTCACAGGTACATCAAGTACATCAAATGTCAGAGTAACAGGTAAGCTCTAATGTATGACCATGCTTTTGCTCAAGGACGTTTCAATATTAGCATCATAAATGTATATGATGAGGCCACTTCAAATTATTTTTTGTTATGCTCTACAGTGTGAAAGACTGCAGGAGTACAGAAATAGTTGGTTTGTATAACTGGCAAGATGCTGTCACAGTTGTTATACATTTAACAGAAAGTTAAACATTAGGTTGTGACAGTAGGTGACTACTGTTGACAGTTACCCCAGTGACACTAAGGGTAGCACAGACAGTACTTTTCACTTTCCATCCAAAATGGACAAAACAGCATCCCATCTGTCTTTGTAAATCTTGAGTAGATGCAGCTGTGTACAAGACACATAGGATGTGTCTTCTTGGATTTAGATATATGACACTTTCGTGTTGAAACATGTATACCAGAAAAAGTTTCAATGGAAAATGTTTCACAATGACCACACTTTCACCTTCAGGTGGAGATGAACTCGGCCCTTCTAGTCAGCTGTGAAATTGATGGCTGCCATTTTGCCTCTATTGATTATGGTGAACTGGAACGTCATGCCAAGCTTGAACATCCCAATGTGAAGTACAAGTGTACACACTGTCAGAGGCCGCGGATGTTCCACCTGAAGGCGATGCTGGACAAACATGTGGCAAAGGTTCACGGCAACAAGCCCATCTTCTCATGTACACAGTGTGGCCAGGAGTTTGTCAAGTACGTCCATCAGCAGGAGCACGAGCGAGACCAGCATGGCATACAGCATTCAGTGAAGGTGATGTACAAGCTGCTGCTGCAGTAACTCAAACAAGGTGGTTAGCTAAACCAAACAAATAAAATCTAAAAATAGCTTCGTAGAATGAAACTAACCTGAAGCTACTTAGCAATTTTTAGCACACGGTTTTTATGACCTTCATATTTCTGGATTGATAGTGTTTGAACATTTCAGAAATTATTACCACAATGTTATTTACACAATGTCATTTAGAAAGTGTTAAAATGTAACATATGTTAGATTTTTTATTACACTGTCTTAATAAAAATACAGATTCTAGTACTTTGGGGGTTGAGTCCCACCCAGGATTCGAGTCAGGGTGGCTGAGGGGGTTGGGCAGCTGACTTTCTGCGCTGGTGATTAGGGGCCTGACTCTTGATGTGGGTTCAAATCTCGGATTTGACTCTACCCCCAAAGGACTAGAATCTGTACTTTATTAAGAAAGTGTAGCCCCAAATATAGCATGTTAACAACCAATGTGTTTTCCTATCTATAAATAATCACCACAATGTAAGTAGACTTGTAGTCAGTTCTTTGGTGATTAGGATTGTGGGCTAGCCTAGAGGTTAGCCTTGTCTCATTAAAGTTAATTGTTTGATCCCTGACATGGATACAATGCTTGAAGCCCATTTGTCCTTTGGATATTGCAGATGTTCACTTGAAAGGACTTTGCCTCAACACAACTGATTGTTCTCTTTCACTGTGTTCTGACCTTAGTACTTGCTGTGTTGCAGCTGTTTAGATGTGATGTTGAAGGGTGTGAGTATGAGACTGTCCGAAAGTTCTTCTTGGAGAAACACAAGCGTATTGGCCACACCGAGCACAAGTGTCCTCACTGCAACTTAGTCGTCAAAACAGGAGAGTGAGTTGCCCTCTGAAAATAATGCTGGGAAAAGTCCGTAGGATCCTTAGGTTTGGAATTCCAAACCTGAGAAAAAGTCCTCTTGCTAAATCATTACTTGTGTCGGTGGGATAGCTTAGAGGTTTAAGTGTTATGATGAAGACCAGGGTTCAATTCTTCACATGGGTGCAAGGTGTCAAGCCTTTCCATTGTCCCTCATCCCTCATCAGTGATATTGCTAAAAGCAGTGTAAAACCATACTTTATCACTAAATCATTACTCACCAAAGTTTTCAGTATGGTGTCTTGCTACTAACTGGGGCTCTCTTATCCACCCGTTTGTTCGACTCCTAATCAATGTTTAAGGGACAACCATATGTAGGTGGAATATTGCTGGCAAGTGTAAAACTACATTCATTCACTCCTTCATCAACTATTCAGTGACTGCTTTAACATTAGCTTGATATTGTAGAGTTATAGCCCTTAGTCAAGACTGGATCTAATCATCATGGTATAACACCCCCTATTCACCTAGATCATGATCTTTGGTTTGTCAACACTATACCTGTGGTTGTGGGTTTAAATTTGGGCTTTAATACAAGTGGAAGCTGAAGTGAAATACTTTAAAATAACTGAATTAAAAAAGACATCAAGGCTGTCATCCTTGTGACTATGTTCCAGTACGCTTCAGAACCACATTCGAACAATGCACCTTAACATCCGTCCCTTCCTGTGCGACATATGTGGAATGGGATTTGCCAAGGAGCCTGTTCTGCGACTCCATGTCAAGAGCAAACACAACCAGGACAAGGAATACAAGTGTCAACACTGTCCATATGGTACCAACATCCACTGGTACCTAGCCAGTAAGTAGTGTTATCCATATGGTACCAACACCCACTGGTACCTAGCCAGTAAGTAGTGTTATCCATATGGTACCAACACCCACGGGTACCTAGCCAATAAGTAGTGTTATCCACATGGTACCAACATCCACTGGTACCTAGCCAGTAAGTAGTGTTATCCATATGGTACCAACATCCACTGGTACCTAGCCAGTAAGTAGTGTTATCCATATGGTACCAACACCCACTGGTACCTAGCCAGTAAGTAGTGTTATCCATATGGTACCAACACCCACGGGTACCTAGCCAATAAGTAGTGTTATCCACATGGTACCAACATCCACTGGTACCTAGCCAGTGAGTAGTGTTATCCATATGGTACCAACATCCACTGGTACCTAGCCAGTAAGTAGTGTTATCCATATGGTACCAACACCCACGGGTACCTAGCCAATAAGTAGTGTTATCCACATGGTACCATCATCCACTGGTACCTAGCCAGTAAGTAGTGTTATCCACATGGTACCACATCCACTGGTACCTAGCCAGTAAGTAGTGTTATCCATATGGTACCAACACCCACTGGTACCTAGCCAGTAAGTAGTGTTATCCATATGGTACCAACATCCACTGGTACCTAGCCAGTAAGTAGTGTTATCCATATGGTACCAACATCCACTGGTACCTAGCCAGTAAGTAGTGTTATCCATATGGTACCAACACCCACGGGTACCTAGCCAATAAGTAGTGTTATCCACATGGTACCAACATCCACTGGTACCTAGCCAGTAAGTAGTGTTATCCATATGGTACCAACATCTACTGGTACCTAGCCAGTAAGTAGTGTTATCCATATGGTACCAACACCCACGGGTACCTAGCCAATAAGTAGTGTTATCCATATGGTACCAACATCCACTGGTACCTAGCCAGTAAGTAGTGTTATCCATATGGTACCAACATCCACTGGTACCTAGCCAGTAAGTAGTGTTATCCATATGGTACCAACACCCACGGGTACCTAGCCAATAAGTAGTGTTATCCACATGGTACCATCATCCACTGGTACCTAGCCAGTAAGTAGTGTTATCCATATAGTACCAACACCCACTAAGTAGTGTTATCCATATGCCACCAACACCCGCTGGTACCTAGCCAGTAAGTAGTGTTATCCACATGGTACAACACCAACTGGTACCTAGCCAGTATGTAGTGTTATCCACATGGTACCAACACCCACTGGTACCTAACCAGTACATAGTGTTATCCATATGGCACCAACACCCACTGGTGCCTAGCCAGTAAGTAGTGTTATCCATATGACACCAACACCCACTGGTACCTAGCCAGGAGGTAGTGTTATCCATATTGACCAACATCCTCTGGTACCTAGCCAGTAAGTAGTGTTATCCACATGCTACCTTGCCCATACTTAGTACTGTAATTTAGTAATTTTACTGTCTTTAATTACAAACAATATGTATCTGGAGGCCTACTCAAGTCCTTGTGCCCTGGCCATCTCTAGTAAATTATGCATGCACAACTTCAATCAGTACCTTCTCCTCTGAGTATGTTGTCTTGTGCCTCTTTCCAGATCATGTATTTCATCGTCATGGTGTCCGGGCTGATTTTGATAATCGCAAAGAGCTCTCCTGCCCACACTGTAATGTGAAATACCTGACAAACAGCTACCTACAAAAACACATCCGCAATGTTCATGACCGAACATTCAAGTGCACGTGTGACATCTGCGGGAAGAGCTACAAGTCCTTCTCTGCCATGAGCACCCACAGGAAGATCCACCTGGATGGGGAACAGAAGTGTCCCTACTGTGAATACAGCTCCAAGACCGGGGAGCACATGAAGCTCCACATCCGAACACAACATGTCTTTAAGGGCATGAAGCCCTACCAGTGCCCATACTGTGCATACAGCAGTGCCATGGGAGGGAATGTCCGTAAACATGTGATGCACAAACACCCCGGGGAGGAGGTGCGTTACAACACGAATAAGGAGCAGATACTGTACATGCAGCTGACAGAGGCACAGATGGAACGGTCGAGTCGGGAAAAGGAGGGCAGTGAGGAGAAGGCGATGTATTACAGTACTTAAGACCTCCAGAAGTTACCTTTATGACTGGACATATGCATCCTTGAATTTTACGTGAATTATGACTCAGTTGTATTGACTTGGAGTCATTTTGAATTTTATCCTCAATCAGGTCTGGTGAAGTGTAATGGTGTGTGTGCATGCACGTGCTTGAGTATTTAGCCATGTGTTCCAGACATTGTTTGGAATGGATAGCATCTCCATACTTCGCTGTATCAGTTCAGTATTGTTTGTGCAAATGTTTACTCATAGCTTTATTCTTTATTGTTTGATGTTTTAGACACATTTTGCTCAGAGCAGAATTTGAAATATCTATATGGTGTATCTATATTCTGAGACATGTTACTCCAGAGTAATTATAGATTAATATGATTTAAAATAATTGTAGACATTAGGAACAGGTTATTTGCCTCTTGAACTGTTTCAACTGTTTATCATCCCAAAGAGATCGTTTCCCTTACTGATTATCACATTATAACTGCTCAAATTTGTGAACTGAGTTTAAAATCCAGTGTTTCCAATTATAAGTGTGTATGGTGATTGGGGTCAAATATATGAATTGAATTATCAGTTTACACTAGACTTATGTTATTTGTTGGTTTATGTTTTCTAATGATATACTCTGGTTGGTAGATGTTAAACAATGACCATATTTATCATTTAATGTTTTATTCTTCTAATGTCTATAAAGCTGCCTTTTGTACAGTGTTATTTAAGCATGCCCTGACTCAAATGTCCGAATAGTTGCATATTTGAGTTATTTAGGATCTTGGGCTATTTTTCTTGAATGTTCTTAACCCAAAGAATTCTTATCTTTGATTGTAGCCAGTGGGTTACACAAGTTTCGAGAATAGCTAGCCTGGTAAGGAGGTGATGTTATAATGAACTCTACCAACTCACTCAGCCTTACAACCCCAGTATTTTGTAGCCTTGTACCACAAGCATGGGTTATAACGCAGAATCATGAAATAGACCTACTTTCAGAGCAGTCTGATGGAAGTTATTCAGACATACAAGAAAGGGAAAATTCTGAGGCACTGTAGTTCTACATTACCAAATCTTTCTTCAGCATAAAACACCAGACAAGTCAAACTGGCTTTGTCAGTTTCACACTGTGAGAAGTGTGTGTGAGTATGGTTTTACTACGCTTTTAGCAGTGTTCCAGCAGTATCATGTCAGGGGACATCAGAAATGGACATGACATGTGGGGAATCAAACCCTGGTATTTGGCATGACAAGCAAATGCTTCAACCACTAAGCTACTCCATTGCCCCCTACTATGAAAAGATCCCTTGTTCTCAGTATCATTTGTGTAGAAGATTCCATATCCTCTGCGTATGTATAATTTGTGTCATCATTGTTACTGGATTTGAGTTGTCATGATTCAAACATACATATTTACCAGTTGTTAAACGCTGCACTCAGCAATGCTACAGCTGTATGACGGCTGTTTGTAAATATGAAGTCTTTCCAGGTAAGATAAACTTGCGTATGTATGCCATGATGTTCCAGAAATGAACCAGATTAAAATACCTACCCAGTACCTGGTATTAGGAAACATGTGCATACTCTTCAAAACTATCCCTATATTTGGAGGTCAAGATGCTTTGTAATATGGGGCACCATAATTTGCTTGGCAGCGTTGCGTTTTGTTGGTCTCAATACCAGCTGATTGTTTTTAGATTTGTGAACACCATACTCATATTCCTGCAGTTAAATAACATTGGAGCCATGTATCACAGTAAGCAGACACGTCCTACCATACTGGAATATAGTTAAAGAGGTGAAACCAACTCACTCACTCACTATATTCAGTATGTCGTCTTAGTCTTCCGTCTTACATCAGTGCCACAATATTCTTTCACCATGCAACATTGCCACAACACACTGCATGGAAGTTTTAAATTGCATTTCAAGACTTCTGCCACTTTTAATTTTCTAAATGGTGATAGACTGAGCAGAGAACAGGAAAAGATTGCTTTCCATTCTCTGGTTGATATAATTGTGATTTTTTACTCTATATTTTCGTGAACTTTTGCCAAAGTCTGCTGAAACTAATTGTATTATCATGTCTGTGAGTATATAGTCTGTTTATACATTGTATTTTACCATATTGTTATAAATTTATCTCACACATAATTCTGCTTGTGTATTTTCTTTTTCCATGGATTGCTTGTGAGGGTATTATACAGTGTTGGAGGAAGAACTATTCTTTATGCTTTCTTTGCAGTGATCTTTCTCAGCTGAAGGATTGAATGTGGATGTTCATATTTCAGCATTGGATGAGAGACATCAATAGCAAGGGAATTAATCTGAGACGACACAACACTGATTATTTTTGTCACCCTGCAAAAATGTTACTTTCTATTGGGAGTTATTGTGGTTTAAACTGCAGCATGCCAAGCATCAAAGTCTAGTACAGCAATTACTCAATAACTGATTTTTGACCAGACAAACCATTGATTGAAAATAGCAGCAGACACTATGTTTCACTCAGTGATAGTCCAACAATGTGTTACAGTCATAAGAGGCAATTAACGGAATCAGGAGGTCAGCCCTGTTGACTTGATTGCGGAAAACTTCTTTGAGTGGCATATTTAGATGTTGGTTAATCAAATAAACACAAACGTTATGGATGAATAACTTATTCGGATGAAATGGGAACAATTTTTTCATATTTATGAATGACAGATTTCATGTGCTGGCAGTTAGGTGCTTGACTGCATGGGTTCGAATCCCGGATGGGACTCAACCTGAAAAGTACTATAATTTGTACTTTACTAAGAAAGTTTAACATGAAACAAAACATTTGTTGATTGACACATGTCATCATTTCCAGTTGTGTAGAGCAATTCTCTTGATAATCACTGGATTGTCTGTACCAGGCTTGATTATTTACAGACCATTGCCATACAGCTGGAATATTGCTGAGTGTGGCATAAAACTAAACTCTTTCACACTCACTCACTCAAAAATAAATGAGTAATATTTTGAGCAACAATCCACATTTCCTGGGTATGATAAGCTAACATAGGTTGCCATGGAGCTGTCCTTACCCAGAATCGTCATGAGTATGTGGATACACATCAGTCCGGTAAACAATGGCACATCTCCCACATGCGATAAACCATAAGCAGCCATTGTCATCATCTGGTACTGTTTTTTTTTCAAAGCACATATTATCAAGACAACATACAACAGAGATATTACTTTATTTTTAATTTGGCTTCAGTTCAATCAGTGTGAACGTGAAAAACATTAAATATCGCATACATATAGATCAATGCACAGGCAGTAACAAAATCACATGAAACAAATTACATCAGTAAATATCTGATAAACCATCACATTCAAGAGCTGATGATGCACAACACAATGTATTGATAATATATTGCATGTTGACACAACATTCTGACAACTAACTTTATGAAATTGTGATTGTTCATAGTTTTCAAACATAATTGTTGCTATAACAGTAAATACACACAAGTGATTCTATGGCATTGAACAGATATCCTAATATGACAGTATTATACAACATTATAATGCTATGTAATTGGTGTGTTTAAGGTCTATCTCTTCCAAAGTACTTTGGGTAATAGGGAGATTTCCTTCAAATACATGGGCTAGTGTTTGTGGATAAAGTAAGAAATACTGAAGTTAGCATATGATACTCAGAACAAGACATCCACAGCATTGGTCCAGATGTACCGATCTACTGACAAAAGACTGACTATGGCAGCTGTGTTTGAGAATTAGTGATGCACTAATAAAAGAAGAAAGAGTAACAGAAAAAGACAGCAAAGTGTGAAAGGGAGAATGCTCCATGTGCCTCACCCAAAACTTGGTGTTATATTAATAGAAAACAGGATAGGCCATGCTTACTAAAGAGTTCATTGTAATTTGGTACACTGTTTTATTTGTTAATATTTGATTTCACATCCCTATGAAAATATTGATTGATGGAGACAAGAGTTATCTCCCTTGTCAGATAGTGCAGTACTGCTCATGCATGCAGCGGGCTCACAAGACTGTTTTGGTCAAGCTGCTATGGATCCATTAAAAATCGATACAGATGTGCTGCAAACAAGATGTAGGAGGTAATGGAAGCGCTAAAAAGCTCAAGGACATTGTTGTCACCTGGGCATCAGATTGTTAAAACTTAAAACGCTTGTGGTTACCCAATTTAGTCATGACATGGACTTGCCAAGCAAGAGTGGCACGAAAGAAAAAGGGAAAGCACTAAGGGATGTTCACACACAATTCATCTACTTCTTGGTTTTGATCCTTCATGAAAAGCATAGGGTTTGTCACGAGACCCAGGGCATAGCAAGGTGGACGGTGCTGCTGCAGCTGTGGCTTATGTGGCCATGCGAATGATAGGAACATGTCATGCATCCAAAGAAAACCCATACTTATGTCTCTTTAGCATCAGGAACACTCCTACTGAAGGTCTATGTAGTGTATTGACATTGTAGTAGCGAATCAAGCACGCTGCAAAGGGAGTTGTCTTGTCATGCTAGGATTTACCTCCCTTTGTGTACTCTTGCGTTTTTGGAGATTAAAATACTCAGCCAAGCACATGTTTAGCAGATGCCATTGTTTTGTCATGCTTCATGTTGTTCTGCCAAGTTGAGAACATAACAGTCTACAAATACTGTCACGCGACTCGTGCGTGTGTATATACCTAATTATAACAACAAATATTCCTCATTTTGTATTATGGCAACTTTCATCCTTTTGTATTATGTCAACCTTCATCATTTTGAATTATGTCAACGTTGGTTGACTCACAAATGGTTATCCATCGTAAATTCAAGTTAAGTTCCCCTATTTTTTTTGTGGTTGTTAAAGCATATATAGGTCATACCAGATTTGTTTTAAGGATATAGTTATCACGCGGATCGTGCATGTATCATGCAGCATGGCCTATGGTGCCTGTGCATCAAATTACCCTGCACACCCTAAGGGGCCGTGCGCGTCCAGTAGCCGTCCTTTTGCTATTTATGATGTGTACGTACCATCTTATACCTCGATGTACTTATCCTCTTGTAGAGGAGACCTCTGTTGTTTAGAACATGTACATTTTATCCCTATATTTGTTTTTATGATCGAATGAGATCCATAAATGCAACTCTAACTCTGACATACCTCATCATCCCTACCAGGGTTCTCGCTAGCTTACCACTTAACTTAACCGTTGACCAACTACCTACCTACCCCTATTTGTAGTAGGACTCCTGTCCTACCTATTGAGGTATACCTCTCCTCTATACCTATACTTATCCGATAGGTTAGCTGGTTATATACCCCCTGACTAGCACACTTTAGTGCCGGTCAGCGGTGCGATGACCATTTTCCCATCGCCTTGGGTATTGTCCTCTCCGACATCCGCGTGGTTGAAATATAGCCGGTCTTGGAAAGTCATTCCTGGCACTTGGGGAAGACTAGTCTGCCACATGCATGACGACCTGCTACCTTGCTGTCCGAAGCTGCATCGTGGGACGATCGGAAGGCTGCCCTCGGGACCCCAATACGGGAGCCTGTGATGGTAATTCTGCCTATGTTTGCTTGTCTGGTGTATTGATCACTCCATATACTAGTGTTAATTGTTTTAACATTATTCGGCTCAGTGCTCGCCCTGTAAGAGGTTGCACCTCCACCGTAATCGTTCCTCCCCCTATTCAGTTGGTGGCACCCAGCTATGTGTGTGCTGACCCCTGGTCTTGCCTGTTAATGTTGGGGTACTTTAGCCAATAGTTCGTCTTATGGTTTTTAAAGTGGCTGGTTGTTGGCTGGTGTGGTTCTAGCATAAATAAATGTTGTTACAGTAGTCGGTTTGTTTGTTGTAATACATTTACTGGATCATTTTCCGTCCAGACGCCCTACACGGCGGGTGGCACCGTGACAGAGGATAAGAGATTGCCGCTGAAGGAAAATTTTGGGGGTTCGTCCGGGATCGTTTCTCCTAGTATTCAAGTTGCTAGGGTCAGGTCTTATTGTTCTTTGACCGGCCTGGGTTTATGGAGGTCATACAGACGTCTGCATTTAGAAGTTGTAGTACAACTGTTGAGACTATCGTTTTTGCATCATGGCGGGTTCAGATAAGCCGTCAGTTGTTCAGATTAAAAGAAGTTCGAAGGAGGAGTTGCTTGAGTTAGCAGGAGAAAATGACATTTGCTTAGAGGCAGGAATTTGTGTTAGACAGATTAAGGAAGTCCTAATCAATGCTTTGTGGTCTGATGATGGTCAGGAGTCGGTAGATGAGGAGCCTGTAGTTGACACAGGAGGTAGCAGTGGGGATGGTTCAGGCGCATCTCTCTCTGAAAGGTTACAACTGCGGAGGTTAGAGTTGGAGTTCCAGGAAAGAAGAGAAGCACGGGAACATGAGTACAGGCTGAAGGAATTAGAGCTTAGACAGACTCATGGTCCGGTTTTGTCAGATAAGGTCAAGATTAATGACTGTTATAGGTCTTTGCCAAACTTCGATGAGGTAGAGGTAGAAGGGTTCTTCAAGCAGTTTGAGCGGATTGCTTCTGAGTTAAAATGGCCGAATGAGTACTGGCATATCTTAGTTCAATCCAAGTTCAAGGGTAAGGCAACCATGGCTTACAATTCCTTGAGTGACGAGCAGTCCCGGGATTATCAGCAAATCAAGTCCGCTATTCTCAGGGCCTATGAGGTGACTAGTGAGGCGTATCGCCAACAGTTCCGGAGTTTGACTAAGCTGGGCTCAGAGACTTATGCTGAGTTTATTGCTAAAAAGGGCAATTTGTTTGATAAATGGATGAGGTCAGAGTCTGTGAAGGAGTTGACAGAACTTAGGGATTTAATGGTGTTAGAGGAGGTTAGAAATAACATGTCACCAGGTTTAAGGCTCCTCTTATCTGATCAGAAGGTCCATAAATTAGCACATGTCGCTGAGGTGGCCGATAATTACTCCTTGGTTCACAAAGTCCCAGCTGCTCCAAAAGTTCCGCATCAGGGCAGTTTTGGTATTCGGAGTAAAGGCATTCCTGGTGTCACTGGTGGTCTGAACGGCAAGGATGGTAATGGAAGGAGAGGTCCAGGTCAAGCTAACCCTGACCAGAGCGGTAGCCAAGGTAATGTAGGAGGTCAGCGTAACGGCAGTTCGGGGCAGAATAGTACTCAGCGTGTTAACTCTGCATGGGCTTGGCCAAAGTGTAGTTACTGTCATATGACAAATCACACTGTTGACAGGTGTTTCAAGAGGAAGCGGGATAATGCGTCAGCTATTGGTTTTGTCAAGTCAGCTATGCCATTGTCAAGAGTCAGCAAGTACATCCATAAGGGTTCAGTGTCTGATGTCAAGGTTAGGGATCAGCCTAGTGATGTATCAGTGTATAGGGACACAGGGGCGTGGCAAACCCTCATGTTGTCATCTGCTCTGCCTAAGACAGTGCATTCGGCTACAGGTGATTATGTCATAGTCAGTTGGATTGGTCAGAAGGCTATGTCAGTTCCTTTGCATAGGGTATGGCTCAACAGTGACTTTGTGTCGGGTGAAGCTGTTGTAGGTGTAGTCAAGGAGCTGCCATTTGAGGGAGTTGATGTCCTTCTTGGTAATGATTTGACTGATCGTTGTTGTCAACCCAGGTGTTTTCCCGAATTACACGTTCACAGTTCGCCAGTAGGCCATAGTTTGTCCGAGGTAGATTCGAGTATGGCTAGGTATCCAGCTTGTGTTACTACCAGGTCAATGTCTAAGGTGAAGCCATTAGATGAAGATGTAGACCTCGCAGACACATGTGTGTCTAATGCTCTTGAGGAACTTCCCAGTAGTGGTCCAGCGAAAAGCACAAGTGAGGTTGTTTCAGCTACAGAGACTGAGATGGTTACGGCTCCTAAAAAGATTACAGAGGTTGATAAGAACACCCTAGACGGTCTAGATGTTAATTGGAGTCAGGAGGCACTGTGTATCGCTCAGAAGTCAGATGAGACCCTGCAGCAGATTTGGTCCAAAGTTCTGTCGGATACTAGGGATACTGAGGAGTTTTATGTGCACAAGGGTATTCTCATGAGACGTTGTCCTCAGAAGGAGCTGGATGTTGGTTCACGGGAACAGATTGTAGTCCCTAAGGCGTTCCGAACCGAGATTCTCAGTTTAGCTCATGAAAGTTTATTTGCAGGACATCTTGGTAGAACTAAAACCTATGACCGTTTGAGTTCAGATTTCTTTTGGCCAGGGATGTACAAAATTGTGGAGGATTACTGTAGTTCTTGTCATGTGTGCCAGGTGGCGGGGAAGCCCAATCAGTTGATTCCCCCAGCGCCACTGAAGGTTGTTCCTGCTGTTGGAGAGGCGTTCTCCAAGGTTTTGATTGACATTGTAGGACCGTTGCCTAAGACATCTCAGGGTAATCAATACTTGTTGACCATTATGTGTCTAAACACCAGGTTTCCGGAAGCTATTCCATTGCGTAAGGTTACGGCAGCTGTGGTTTCTAAGGCTCTCATCAAGTATTTCACCATGACAGGTTTGCCTAATGAGATTCAGTCAGACCAAGGGTCCAACTTCATGTCAAATTTGTTTCGACAGGTGATGTTATTGTTAGAGATTCACCAAGTCAGGTCTAGTGCTTATCATCCTGAGTCCCAAGGGGCCCTTGAACGTTTTCATCAGACCTTGAAGAGCATGTTACGTTGTTTTTGTCTTGAGCATGAGAGAGACTGGGATGTAGGGCTACCTTATGTCTTGTTTGCGGCTAGAGATTCACGTCAGGAATCCCTTGGGTTCTCTCCGTTTGAGTTAGTGTATGGTCACACTCCTAGAGGCCCTTTGAAACTAGTCAAGGATAAATGGCTGGATGATAATCAGTCTGAGAACTTGTTGGGTTATGTGGCAAGGATCAAGGATAGGCTTTGGCAGGCTACCACACTAGCTAAACAGCACCTATTGTCCGCCCAGAACCAGGCTAAGGCTCGCTTTGATAGGAGGGCGCAGGACAGACAGTTCGAAGCTGGTGATAAAGTGCTGTTATACCTCCCCATTCCTAAGTCCCTACTCAAGGCCAAATACTTTGGCCTATATACGGTTAAACGTAGGGTTAACGACCTAGGCTACGTGATCAATACTCCGGACAGGCACAGAAGGGAGAGATATTGTCACATCAACCTATTGAAGGCCTACCGGGAGAGGCCCGCTGTGAGTCCTGTCGGTGTGGTGATAAGCAGCGAGCAGCAGGAGGTCTGTGCTGAGGCCAAGCTACATAATAGCGAGATCCTGGCTGACCTGAACTCGAAACTGGCCCATCTATCCCCATCACAGAGAAGTGACATGCAGTCCCTCATCGAGGATCACCTGCCGGTATTCCCCGACGCCCCGGGAGTGACCAACGCCATGCAGCTGGACGTGGATGTGGGTGGTGCCTCTCCGGTCAAACAGCATCCCTATCGCCTCAACCCTGCTAAGAGGGCCCTGCTAAAGAGAGAGATAGACTCCATGCTACAGCAGGGAGTCATTGAGCCGAGTGACAGCGACTGGAGCTCCCCCTGTCTGATGATACCCAAGCCAGGCAATCAGTTCCGCGTCTGTTCAGACCTGAGGCGAGTCAACCTCTTAGTCAAAGGAGACTCCCATCCACTACCGAGGATTGACGACTGTATTGACAGCATTGGTCAGGCATTGTTCATATCGAAGCTGGATCTACTCAAGGGATATTACCAGATTCCCCTTACCGAGGCAGCCAAACGAATTCTTACCATCGCCACTCCAGACGGGCTGTACCAATACAGAGTGATGCCTTTCGGACTGAAGACGGCCCCAGCTGCATTCCAGCGCCTGATGAACGTAGTGCTAGCAGACCTCTCTGGTGTTAGTGTTTACCTGGACGATGTCGTCATTTACTCCAGCACCTGGGAAGAGCACCTAGCCAATCTTAGACAAGTGTTCAGCCGGTTACAGATGGCCAACCTCACTGTCAACCTGGACAAGTGTGAATTCGGACATGCTAAGGTGACTTTCCTGGGTCACACTGTGGGAGAAGGGGTTGTGGTTCCAACGACGCCAAGGTGGCGGATATCATGAATTTCCCCCTGCCCACTTCCAAGAAAGAGATCCGGCGTTTCCTCGGCATGGCAGGCTACTACAGGAGGTTCTGTCCCAACTTCGCTAACGTCGCAGCTCCCCTGACAGCCCTGCTACAAAAGAAGGCCAAGTTCACCTGGACAGAAGCATGCAGCACAGCAGTCGACCTCCTTAAGACCATGTTGTGCTCTAAACCTGTGTTGGCTGGGCCGCGATTCGACCAGCCCTTCAAGTTGGCCGTGGATGCCAGTGCAACAGGATGTGGTGCGGTGTTATTCCAGGAGGACGAGACAGGCTTAGACCACCCGGTCAGCTACTTCTCTAGGAAGTTTAACAGGCATCAAACGAACTATTCCACCGTTGAAAAGGAGGCTCTAGGGCTAGTCCTCGCCCTAAAACACTTCGAGGTATATCTCAAAGGTTCTCGAGAACCTGTGACCGTGTACACGGACCACAGTCCACTGACTTTTATTCACCGGATAAAAGACAATAACCAGAGAGTACTCCGCTGGAGTTTATTCCTCCAAGAGTATAATTTATCCGTACAACACCTGAAAGGGACAGATAACGTGGTGGCGGACTCACTGTCGAGACAGTAATTGTTTTTATTATTTTGTGACACTTTGTATTTGTACAAACTGTACCACTCTACGCAGGAAATTTCTACATTATGGATGTAGCAAATTTCCTAAACTCAAGGGGGGGAGTGTCACGCGACTCGTGCGTGTGTATATACCTAATTATAACAACAAATATTCCTCATTTTGTATTATGGCAACTTTCATCCTTTTGTATTATGTCAACCTTCATCATTTTGAATTATGTCAACGTTGGTTGACTCACAAATGGTTATCCATCGTAAATTCAAGTTAAGTTCCCCTATTTTTTTTGTGGTTGTTAAAGCATATATAGGTTATACCAGATTCGTTTTAAGGATATAGTTATCACGCGGATCGTGCATGTATCATGCAGCATGGCCTATGGTGCCTGTGCATCAAATTACCCCGCACACCCCAAGGGGCCGTGCGCGTCCAGTAGCCGTCCTTTTGCTATTTATGATGTGTACGTACCATCTTATACCTCGATGTACTTATCCTCTTGTAGAGGAGACCTCTGTTGTTTAGAACATGTACATTTTATCTCTATATTTGTTTTTATGATCGAATGAGATCCATAAATGCAACTCTAACTCTGACATTCCTCATCATCCCTACCAGGGTTCTTGCTAGCTTACCACTTAACTTAACCGTTGACCAACTACCTACCTACCCCTATTTGTAGTAGGACTCCTGTCCTACCTATTGAGGTATACCTCTCCTCTATACCTATACTTATCCGATAGGTATAGCTGGTTATATACCCCCTGACTAGCACACTTTAGAGCAGGTCAGCGGTGCGATGACCATTTTCCCATCGCCTTGGGTATTGTCCTCTCCCACGTCCGCATGGTTGAGATATAGACGGTCTTGGAAAGTCATTCCTGGCACTTGGGGAAGACTAGTCTGTCACATGCATGACGACCTGCTACCTTGCTGTCCGAAGCTGCATCGTGGGACGATCGGAAGGCTGCCCTCGGGACCCCAATACGGGAGCCTGTGATGGTAATTCTGCCTTTGTTTGCTTGTCTGGTGTATTGATCACTCCATATACTAGTGTTAATTGTTTTAACATTATTCGGCTCAGTGCTCGCCCTGTAAGAGGTTGCACCTCCACCGTAATCGTTCCTCCCCCTACTCAGTTGGTGGCACCCAGCTATGTGTGTGCTGACCCCTGGTCTTGCCTGTTAATGTGGGGGTACTTTAGCCAATAGTTTGTCTTATGGTTTTTAAAGCGGCTGGTTGTTGGCTGGTGTGGTTCTTGCATAAATAAATGTTGTTACAGTAGTCGATTTGTTTGTTGTAATACATTTATTGGATCATTTTCCGTCCAGACGCCCTTCACGGCGGGTGGCACCGTGACAAATACAAATACTCTGATACGAAGTATTCTCAGCTGTCTGCATCCAAAAACTGAGAAAGAACTGTAGAAAACAAAATATGACCATGATTCTAGTCTATCACACATGTGTTCATTTAACGTTTCAAGTTGTTTTGACTTCTATCACATCATAATCAACACCAGTTATACGCAGTAATAAAGTTATCTTGTGTAATTCCACTCACTATTCCATGAAACGGGATTCCGTGAGATGTGCGCATGTGCGTAGCTATCAGTTCTGCTTGTGCTAACTATTAGTACACATCTTTCATTGTCCGCAAAAGAAATTAGTTAAAGGTCACATGCAACATAATTAAAACACATTTATCACTTATTCATGACGTATAATATACATTGGTTCTTTTAAAAAACAAATAAACAAAATTATAAGCGTATAATCGCGATTCAAAAGTGCAATATTTTGTCCTTGGGCTTACTTCCCCCGAAATGATTTGCCTTTGTATGTGATGAATACTGCCATGTTGGCCCGTTGTTCTGTGAGTTCCGATTTTTATTTTCAATAATGGATACTAATTCTTGACATAAATACTTCGTTACCGGGGTGTAATGAAAGAAAATAAGATGAAGATTGGTTTAGTGGCATTTATAAGTCTGTGGCGATTGCGTCATTCCTTATCTGGGAGTAGTACACTTTACCGGACGCGCTTTTTCCAATTTTTTTGGCTGTGCTGGCGGGGCTCGAACGCTCTCAGCAGGGGTCGTGGGATTTCAACTGGTGCATATTAGGCTAATTAGCGGACACGCTACCTCGGGACCACCGGTGCGATCACAGTTAGTGCTCGTTTAACGGGTCATTACCACACTAGCTCTGCACATGCACAGTGAATGAAAACAAACTATGATGGTTTGTTTTCATTTACTGCACATGCACAGAGCTAGGCCCCTCCTACCCATTCATCAAAGCGAGAAGCCACACCTAGCCATTGTTTTCAAGATTTCGTGCAGCCAATCCAGCAAAGCGATGATATATGATGACATTTATCGCTTGACTTTCGATTCGTTGGCTCTTGTCGACTGGCTGACTACATGCAGGGTCATAGGTGACTTTGCAGGAGCCTGTCCCCGTTGTGGTAGCGGCGAGCTAACAAAGAAAAAAGATAGCAGCTACAGTCAAGACGGGTTAGTGTGGAGGTGCCAAGTCAAGACATGCGGCCAGAAAGTTTCTATCCGGGAGGGGAGCTGGTTCAGCAGTTCCCACCTCACTCTTGCTCAAGTTATGAAGCATTTGTACTACTGGGTGTACAAGACTCCATCACATGTCATCCAGGAACTCAGGATCTGTTCCATGCACACACTTGTGGACTGGAATATGTTTTGTAGAGAGATCTGCATGACAGTCATAGAGGCAGACAGTTCCCAGATCGGTGGCCCTGGAACCACGGTGGAAATTGACGAGTCCAAGTTTGGCAAGCGAAAATACAACTGTGGGAAAAGGGTCGAGGGTGTGTGGGTGCTTGGCGGCATCGAACACGAAAGCCGACAAGCTTTTCTTACTATGCTGACAGACCAGAGCTCCGACACACTCATCCTGGCTATCGAGAAACACGTCGCTAAAGGAACAACCATAATCACAGATTGTTGGAAGGCATACTCGAAGTTTGGCCAACTTGGCTATAAGTACATGACGGTGAACCATAGCGAACACTTTAAGGACCCAAAAACTGGTGTTCATACAAACACTATCAAGTCTACTTGGCGTGCGGTGAAAAACACAGGTCTACCCAGCCCCGGAACACAGAAGGCTCTGTATGATTCATACTTTGAAGAGTATATATTCCGGTGAAAATACTTGTCTGGTGCCCACGACAAATACCTCGCCTTCTTGGATGCTGTAAAAAGTGTCTACAAACCTAATCTGCAACGGGAGGAGGAACATGCCCAACTGTAATTCTTCACGACGTGTTTCGGCCAGTCAGACAACACCTGAAACACGTCTGCAGTTTCCTTATGGAAACCAAGCTGCACTGATGAGTCCTGGTGGGACAAATATGTTTCAAATTCACAATGGATGGATAATCTTTACTCACTAACCCTAAGGATCTAGAAGGGGGGCCCCTAACCCTAAGTATCTAGTTACGATCGGTATTTAATTTTTTATGATTTTTGACATAAACCTACATTTGCAGGATGGACTGAACATTTTTCAATCATCATGTAGCAGGCGACATAACATTCATCTTGTTTGCTAATATGAGCCAAATGTATATTTAAATCACTCCACAAAAGTGTCATTCACCTAATCGTTTGAAAAAAATGCACACATTTCCATTATTGTTCACTGTAACGATTATCTTTGTGGAAAGGGTCTTTATTTATCATGTAAAAATTATTAACGATATTGTTATCTGTTATCTCTATTCTTACTACTGAAATTTAATTATGATTTGCATTACTATATATTTTTTTTATTAATATACAATACCAGCAGTCTGTCTTTATGCAACAATGAAAGTGAACAATGAAGTCATTCTTCAACATTTTATATATATCATTACACTATTTATATCATAAATTATCGTTTGTGTTGTAGATACCCAGGAAAAAGAAAGTTTTCATTGGCAGTCGTCGGAAGGGCTATTTAAAGAGAGGTCTGGAACAACAAGGTCTCTGTTCTTCTGCTTTCCCTGACCATTCCTATTCTTCAGTTCAGTCAACTGTTCTTGATGATTGCAGGTAAGTAATAATGAAAGTAGGAAATTCACAAATGGTGTCCATTTTGGCTAGTGGTTTCTTTGAAAAAAGTGAGAGTTGGTATTTTGTAGTTATTGGTATTTATATATTTTATTGGTATTGCTGTACCTGGTTCCTGCAGAAATAACTTTAACTATCAAGGTATTTGCATAATCAAATTTTAATATTGTTTCTTTTGTTATGTGAAAAAAGGTACAATGTAAACTATTAAGTACAGTATTCCAATCATGAGGAAGGAAGCAGACCATGTTTGAAAGAGCATTTGCAACCAACTATTGCTTAATTTTAACAAGTATTTAGAACAATACAAATGATGCTTTTTTCATCATTAATATTGTGTATCTCCATTTTCAGATCAAGAGATACACTGTGGGACAGAGCGTGGAAGTCCTTCTTCATTGACCTCAGTGATGAACCTACAGATGACCCATGTCAAGAAGCAACAGATTCAGATGGTTGTTCAGCAGATGAATTCTTTGTTTTTTTGACAAAGTTCACCAGTATCATCCAGACAACAATGTGGATGAATTTGTTGATGGCATCCTGTGATACCACAGGTACCAGCAATATTTGAAATTGAAAAAGGAGCTGCTTCAGCATATAGAGGAGCTTGGCAATTTCACAATTGCAAGAAACAAACGTGACAACATTACAATTGTGCAATTTTATGACAGTGACTTAGGCTCAGTGTCCAGCTTTCACTTGTCATCAAGCCATCCTTTATAGCAACAATATATGCACATCAAGGTGACATTGGCCCAAATCATGATTTCTGGATTGGTTTACTGAATAAACAGTTTAAATCAAATTCGACCGAAGCACAACAAAAAACACATCAAATGGCATTGTTTCTTGTCAAAGGACTGCACCCCTTTTCCTTGATTGACAGTAGCAAATTTTGCTCCCTTTTGTCTTTACTCCAACCACGCTATTCTGTCCCATCGAGAAAACAGTTTGCTGAAGTGATTGTCCCAAACCTCTACCATGAAGTTAGAAGTGAAATAGCAAGTAAAATGCAGAAAGCAGTAAAGGTAAGGCTAATATCACTTATTTTTGTAACTAGATTAATGAGCAATGAATTAATAAATATTAGATAAGCCAACTAATAATTTCAAATTTTCAGCTTTTTAGCTTTTGACGTTTTCAAATATATTCAATTTTCAAATGATAAACATTAACACTCAAATTAGTAAAATAATAATTAATGAAATATGGTCAATAATCACAAAAAAATTATTTGAGTTAGGTTCAGAATTTTATCAGCAAATCTTCCAAAGAAATTATGTTTTTGTTAAAAACAATACAATTAAAAAATATCGAAGAGCTCTGTTCCAAATTAAAGCTATTTTATTTGAAATGAAAATTACGTTACAGATTCAAGCATAAAGTTTATATGATGATGAGAAATTGAGAATACATACTTTGTTTAAATTTAATTTTTTAAATTCTGTAGAGTTTCCATTTTTCCATTGAAATATTCTCTCATCGTAAGGCTTAAACCAACTTGTTTTTCTTTTATTTGTAGGTCTCATTGACTACTGATGGCTGAACCTCCCGCACAACTGATGACTATGTTACACTAACAGCGTCCTTGGTCAACGATGATTGGAAAATGGAAAGTTTGTACTCCAAACAAGGCCACTGGGAGAGAGCCACACAGGTGATTTAATTTCTAAATAATTTTTGTGTGTATTATTTGAATTAATTTAATTTCCTGTAACTTAGTTACTACTTAAATATTAATTGCTTTGTTATTTGAAAACTTCACAACTTTTTCAAATAATTCCAGTCACTGACAGTGTATTCTTTATTTAAACAAATCAAACGAGTTTTTAATTTTAACCTTTACATTTATTTTCAGTTAGTTTCAAGCGAAAGCCCTTGAATTTTAAATTCCACCTTCATTTGAAATATTTTGCCGTTAATGGCTGCAATATTGCCCAAGCAGCGTTAAAAAATAACTCACTCACTGACTGAAATATTTCCTTTACTTGATAGAAAATGTTAGATTCACAATTTTTATTCTTTCTACTTCTTTACAGCTGACAACTTGGCTGACGTACTGAAGGAAGTTATGAGTGAATGGAAAGTTGGAGATACAAATACACGCCCCCCCTCTCACAATTGTCACTGACAACGCCGTCGACATTGTAGAAGCTGTACAACTTGTTGAGGTGCCACACATGCCTTGCATACCCTTAACATCAGCGTACAAAAGGCACTTAAGGTGAAGGGGACTTCCCATGTCCTGGCAAAAGTTTGAAAACTTGCAGCGTTTTTTCACAGAAGTGCAAAAGCTTCCTCACTTCTACAAAGCAAAGCTCATATGTTTGGATTGCCTTCGCACAAGTTGGTGATTGATGTTGTGACGCGATGGAACTCCTCCTATGATATGCTGCAAAGATGCCTGGAAATGCAGCTGGCTGTGATAACAACGTTGAGGTCCAAGGAGCTGGGTCCCCCAAAGGATCTGAACACAATCAGTGATGAGGATCTGACGTTGATGGAGGAGCTTGTGAATTTCCTTCAGCCAATCAAGGAAATAACGGTCTTGATGTGCTATGAGAGTTGCCCTACCATTTCAATCATTCAACCCATCCAGCATCGGCTGCTGCAGTCTGTACTCATCCAAAAGGAAGATGACTCACCTCCTATCAGGGATATGGAAAAGATCATGATGGATGACTTGAGCAACAGATATACTGTGCAGAAGGAGATGCTGTCCCTTGCCTCAGCTATTGATCCAAGATTCAAGATCTCACCCTACTTCAGTGCAGAAGAGAGGTTTGATGTGTACAGCAAGCTCACAACGCAGGTTGCAGCCGTGTGGGATAGTGTTCCACAAGGTGTGAAGGTGAAGACTGAACCAGATGCTGAACCAGCTCTTCCTCAGCTTCCAACTGAGACTGATACAAGTGACATACCAGAGAAAGATCACACAGTCACAGTGAAAAGAGTCCAGCCCTCCTGCAAAGAATGAAACCAAAGATTCTTTATTGGAGGATTTCTTGGGAGATGTCTTTTACATTGGGTCAGAGCCTGCAAAATCATCCCTTGAACTTGCACAGGATGAAACACAGCAATACAAGAGAGTTGCCTGTCCCTCTGAGGGAAAATCCCCTTAACTGGTGGAAGATACGAGATAAAAAATATCCTCTCTTGGCTAGATTTGCAAAGTGTGTTTTTTGTGTGCCCTCTGAAAGGTTTTTTTTTAACTGCTGGTGATATTGTTACACAGCAAAGAGCAAGTCTTAAGCCAGAACATGTTGACATGTTGGTGTTTTTGAAGAAAAATCTGAAAATGACTGTTTGAAACTTTTATAAAGCAGAAGCCCTTTTTCATAAATATGTCCCAAAGTTCAGAGTTAGTTGAAACTGTTATTTATTTCTTTTCAAGGAAAATGCCTTTCTTGGTTCCCTTGCATTAGAGATGCTTCATGCTTGACAGTTGACATCAACTTATCCACAGTTACAGCAACCGGCAAGTTGTTTAAGTGTTTTGAGAGTGACAGTTAAAGTTACATAACAGACATCTCATTTATTTGTTGAAAGTTGAAACAGTTTTCTATGTTGCAACCAAAGCTGTGATAGTGCGTTGAACTGTGCTTCTTACATCATAGACAAATGTCTGATTTCCGTTTTCTTAAAGTAAAGTGACAAAGTGAATTTTTAAGTGATATTGATGTCATTCAGTGTCAGACTATCAGTGACTGCATTTTGAAAAATGTATCTGTTTCAAAAGTTATGGTATCTTTTGATTTAAATGAGACAATGATTACTTATGGACTTCACTTTCCCCAACAGTTAGTTGGTTGAATATTGAATAAGTTTTTTTTAGTAAAACTTTGCTATTAGTAAAACATTTTGACTTTTATTTAGCTTTCACAAATCTTTCATAACAACTAACTTTGAACAACCAAAATGTATTTATTTGACATTAACTTTACATAACAAGTTGACAACCAATATCTTATAACAAAAATACAGAGTTTAGAGTTATGGTAATAGTTTTAGTATTAAATAGTATGCACAAGAATTTTGAATAAGATGGTGATGATACTTACCTGACTGTCCAACGTCCATGCTCATGGTGATGAAGATGAACCATGTCATCTCCAAAAAACACATTTATTTTTTTATGCCAGGTGCTGTTCTTTTCACATTTGTTATTTCTTGTTAATAAACCATTAAGTTGAAACTCTGTTTCATTATCATTTATTAATAGCTGATTTTTGCCAGGCTTTGCTTGCAAAATAGCCATGTTTGAAATTGACAGTATATTGCAATACGTATCGCAATACGCCTTTCTGTATCGCAATATATCGCAATATGGAAATGAGGAGCAATACCCAGCCCTAGTAGGCACTATTCAAATGAAATGTCAGTACAAGGATTCTGAATTTCAAGAGACTCTCTTCTATGTAGTGGATGTCCCTGGACCTGCTATTGTTGGGCTACCCACTTGCGAGTCTCTGTACCTTGTCACAAGCAACTGTGACGAAGTATCGTCATCTGTCACAGAGTCCATCTCCTTCAACAACGTTGAAGATTTGAAACAGAAATTTCCTGAGCAGTTTGATAACATTGGAAGTTTCAAAGGTAAAGCCAAGCTGACACTGAGACAGGATGCCAAACCATTCTGTGACCCTCCATGGAAGTGTAGTATTCATTTAAAAGACAAAATAAAAACTGAGCTTGACAAAATGGAGAAAAATGGTGTGATCAAACGTATCACACAACACACAGATTGGTGCTCATCGCTGACACATGTCACCAAGAGAAACAGTGATCTGCGCATCTGCCTTGATCCTTTCCATCTCAATCTTGCACTGAAACAATGTCCAACTAAAATTCAAGCCCTGGAGGAATTAAATCCAGAATTCACAAAGGCCAAATTCTTTTCAAAACTTGATGCTAAGGCCGGCTATTGGTCTGTCCACCTTGATGAGGACAGTCAACTATTAACCATCTTCAGAACGCCTTTCGGCAGATACTGTTGGAAGCATTTGCCATTTGGCCTGTCAATGAGTCAGGACATTTTCCAACAACATATGAATGAGATCTTGGAAGGGCTTCCCGGCGTTATCAGGATCACTGATGATGTGTGTGTCACACGTGAAACCAAAAGGGATCATGATAATAACCTCTTGAACCTTCTCATCTGAGCAAAGGAAAAAGGGCTTGTCTTTAACTCAGAAAAGTGCCTGATTAAAAAAAAGTCCATTCCCTTCTTTGGCAACCTGTACACCAATACTGGTGTTTACCGTGATCCATCAAAGCTCAAGGATATCAGGAAAATGCCAACTCCAACATCCAAGGATGACTTACACAGATTCCTGGGTATGCTCACATACCTGAGTGCTTACATACCTAACTTTAGTGCTCTGTCAAAGCTACTGAGAGACCTACTGAAGAAAGATGCCCTCTTCGTGTGGGAATCAAATCACCAGCAATGCTTTGACAACCTCAAGACTCTAGTAAAAGAAGAATCTTGTCTCGCCTACTATGACAAGAACCAGCCACTTACACTGGAGGTAGACACCTCAATGAAGGATCTAGGAGCAGCTCTGATACAAGAGAAGCCTATTGCCTTCGCATCAAAAGCACTCACCCCAACACAATCGGCATACTCAAACATTAAGAGATAGAAGCTCTTGCCCTAGTCCATGGTGTTCAATGATTTCACACCTACCTATATGGACGCCAATTTTCGTGTCATCACTGACCACAAGCCACTTGTGATGTTGTACTGAAAACCTATACACAGAGCTCCTCCAAGGCTACAACGCATGTTTCTCAAGTTAAGTGGGTATAACTTTGAGCTGATCTACAGACCAGGTAGTCAAATGACACTGGCAGATACTCTCTCAAGCCTTACCAACCCGGAAAATTGTGGAGAAATTCAGCTCGACACCAGGGTTGATGACATCAGTCTACATGACATGGAAGACTGCTCAATTGACCTTATCAACTTTGGTAAGACAAACTGTGAACAGTTGCAAGGGGCAACCAATGCAGAACCCACATTCAACATGCTAAAAGAAGTCATTGTAACAGGTTGGCCAGACAAAATCAAAGCACTTACACCATCTCTGAGGCAATACTGGTCCTTTAGAGATGAACTAGCAGTGGAAGGAGGAATTATTTTCAAAGGTAGACAAGTGTTGATTCCTGAGAGCCTTCTTCAGGACATTCTAACACATTTGCATTCTTCTCACCAAGGCATTGAAAAGACTAGAAAGTTAGCCCGTGAGTCAGTGTATTGGCCCTGTATTAATAAAGATATGAGAAACATGTCAAGTCCTGCACCTCGTGCCAGGAAATGCAACATAAACAACAAAATGAGCCACTGGAACCTCATGACATACCTTCGTCCCCATGGCGGCTATTCGGAACTGACCTGTTTCAAATTCAGGACAAACACTTCCTAGTCATCATAGACTACTTCTCGAAATACCCAGTTGTGAAGAAGATTCCATCTCCTGTGACTAGTCAGGCAGTGACTAATGAAATCAAATTCATCTGTTCCCTGTTGGGAAAACCAAACACCATTGTCAGCAGCAATGGTACCCAGTATAGTGGACATCCATTCCAAAAGTTTTGTGTTGACTGGAATATACAGCACACAACATCATCACCCCACTATCCACGTTCCAGGGGTCTTGCTGAGAGAACAGTTGGAACTGTTAAGACAATAATCAAGAAATGTCTCAAAGAAAATCAAGACATTGACCTTGCTCTACTCCATCTACGAGCAACTCCCATTTCATCAAAACTTCCATCGCTGGGAGAAATGTTGTTTGGAAGACAGCTTACAACCACACTTCCATCCAGACAGGAGATAAATGCAAAAGCTTCTGATCAGCGCAAGCACCTGCAAGAAGCACAAGAGACTATGAGGGCATACCATGATAATCATGCCCTACCTCAGGACCTGCCGATACTGTTTCCCAACCAGCCAGTCAGACTCCTACTCCTTACTCAGAATACTTCAGTGCAGTCTCCTTGGAAGTCTTCGTGTGCAAACTATGGAGGCCCAGTCAAGTATTTTGATTGTGGTACATAAACGGGGTCATCCTAGGTGTTCTTTAAACAAGTAAGAATCCACGTAGAGGAGCAGATGTCGGATTCAGAGACAAGCTCCATTCATGTATCACCTGGATTGGTAGGTGAAACAAATGGATCTTAGTTGTGTTACGAGTGTATTTTCTGTATATTTTTATTATTAATTCAGTAATAATTATTATTGGGTCACAACATTTAGTGTTTTGAATATTGATTATGATGCGTCACATTTCGTTTTAATAGCTGGTCAACACTTTTAGCATTCTGGTTTTCCGAAATTTATCTGCTCCTAGTTTTCTGTGTGTTCACTTCCGGGATACTGTTTCGAGACCATTCTACAGTGTTGACGATGTTCATTTGTGCCCGAACTTTTGGGAAATGACTTAGTTTATATATAAATAGGCTGGTTGCCGTATGGAGGGCGACACTCACACTGACATTCATTCATATTTGCTGGAGTTACCGCCAACCCTTGAAATCCCGTCAACGCCTGAATCTACATTATCTGCTGTCGCATCGATCGCTGTGTTGACATTCTGCCACAGTTGATTCTCTCTCACACCAAGACTTTGGTGAGTTTGCTATATTGTATTTTGTGACTCATTGACTTAGATTTTGTCTCTCTTGAATTGTACCTGAAATCTGCATTCTTATATTGACTTGTGACTTTGTATACCTTGCTCTTGTAGCATAATACAGAATTTGAACTGTCTTTGTTCTGTTTTGCTGGTTTACAAGGGGATTTCTTAAATTGTGCAAATTAAATTTCTGCAAATTTGCAACAAGTTAATTGTTGAACCAGCAAAATGGTGTTTGAACTAGAGAAGTTTGTATTGGCCTTATGCCTCTGAGACAATTAGTCAGTTGAGGAAGTCAGATTTATTGCAAATTTCTCCACATCTCAAACTTGATGCCAAACCTGCTATGAGGAAATTTCAAATTTTGAAAATTGTGTTGAATCATCATACTGATGAAGGAATTTTTGAAGATGATGTTTTGGAAATGGTGCCTGAGGAAAGTTCAGATCAATTGAAAATAAAGAAACTTGAGATTCAATTACAAATTGAAAAAGCAGAAAATAGAAAACAGGAAGAATTGAAAAGGATGGAAATACAGTTTGAGATGGAGAAGGAAAGGGAAAGAGACAGAAAGGAAATAGAATTTAAAAAAAAATGCAAATTGACAAAGAAATTGCTTTGAAAAAAATTGAAAACCCTTCTCAGACCTCAGATTCTTCCTCATTTGATATTGCAAGGCATGCTGGCTTGTACCCCCTTTTAATGAGAAAGAAGTTGACAAATATTTTCTACATTTTGAGAAAGTTGCTGAAAATCTCAAGTGGCCTAGAAAGTCATGGACTATGCAAACTGTTTTGAAGGGTAAAACTCAGGATGCTTATCCAGCTTTGTCAGTGCAGCAAAACTCAGATTATGATCTTGTGAAGAGTACACTTTTGAAAGCATGAGTTAGTGCCTGAGGCCTATCGTCAGAAATTCAGAAATGTTCACAAAAGGGACAATGAGACTTTTGTAGAGTTTGCTAGAGAAAAAGAAACATTGTTTGATAGGTGGTGTGGGTCTAAGGAGGTCACAGATTTTGATGGTTTGAGACAGTTAGTGTTGATGTACGATTTCAAGCAGAGTGTTCATGCTGACCTTAAGACTTATTTGGATGAACAAAAGGTTGATGACTTACATAAGGCAGCAATGTTAGTGCAGGTGCTGTCCTGATTCAAGAGGATGATTCAGGGATTGAACATCCAGTTTGTTATTTTTCAAAGAAATTTGACAAGCACCAAAGAAATTATTATACCATTGAGAAAGAGACATTAGGTCTTTTGTTGGCTTTACAGCATTTTGAAGTGTACCTTGGTACCACCACTTTGCCAACTGAAGTTTTTACTGATCACAATCCCTTGACTTTTCTTCACAAAATGAAGAACAAGAATCAGAGACTTATGAGGTAGAGTTTGACCTTGCAAGGGTTCAATCTTGTGATCAAACACATTAAAGGCAAAGACAATGTTTGTGCTGATGCACTTTCCAGGGTATAAATGTGTAACGTAATTGCCTTAAGCGGCATTCTTTTATTTATGTCCCAAGCGACATTCCATTTATTATGTTGTAAGCGGCTAACCGGAAATAAACAGACATGTGCTCCCGCCCGCCATAGTTGGTTATCTTACATGGTGTCAGAAGCGGTTAATCGGAAAAATACCCAATGAAAAGCTGTCAGACATTTGACATCGTTACAAACAAAGATTACAGGAATTCATTGTGTATCGGTAATTGACTTTGCAATCCACAACACTTCAGAAATACTTGTTTTGAACATTTTCAAGTACGAGTCGGTAAAACGTCAAACATGGCGTCTAGTATGCATTTTGATCACAATACACTCGATTGGAATGCTCCAGATCTTTTCGAGGAATTTCAGAGATTCAAACAATATGTGACTTTTATTTTTACAGGCCCACTGTCAAAAGCAAACGATAAAGATCGTTCGGGCTGGCTAGGTATGTGGATCGGCCGACAGGGCCGTGAAGTGTATAAAACTTTAAGATGGGAAGAAGGGGAGGAAGACAACCCAAACGTAATCATGAACAAGTTAGAAACGTATGTCAGACCAAGGAAAAACAAGAGAATTGCAAGATTCAAGCTGAGAGAAAGGAAACAAAAAGTCGGTGAGAATTTTGACAATTTTGTGAAGGACCTTAAGTTAATTCTCATGGACTGTGATTATGGAAATCCAGATGACATCTTAATTGACAGTATTATTGCAGGAGTTTCTCATTCCAAAATTCAAGAACGTCTGTTAGACCAGGGTCAAGATTTGACACTTGCAAAAGCCCTAGACATTGGTAGGCAATTTGAAGTATCTCAAATGCACCTCACTATGATTAGAGGAGAAGATCAGAAAGTTTCGTCTCTTAAAGACACAAGACACAAGCCACACAAACGTAACAGTAGAAAATCCGAGAGGAAACAGCATCAAGATCCAAACAAGAACTCTAAAACAAACAGTGATCAAGGGACCTGTGGCAAGTGTGGTCTAGAAATAAGCAAAGCACACACTGATGGGAAGTGTCCAGCCAAAAACACTATATGCAACTACTGTAAAAAGCCAAACCATTGGATCCAGGTGTGCACAAAGAGAAAACGCAAACAAGTTCACACTTTACAAGAAGCTCAATCAGATGATGACAACGAGTTCGACAGCGAATCTGAGGACGACCTTCTGCAAATTCATTCTCTTCAGCATAAGCAAGAAAAAGACAGTGATGACAAGTGGATTGAAACAGTACAAATCAGCGACAAACCAGCAACAGTTCGTATTGACATGGGTGCCAAGTGTAATATCATTGTGAAAACATGTTTTGACAAACTCAATATCCAGTGTGAATTAGCCAAGTCATCAAGAGTCCTCCGGTCCTATTCTAACCACAAGATATATCCAGAAGGAGCTGTTCAGCTACCTGTGAAGTACGAAGGTAAAACTATACCCGTCACTTTCCTCATCATTGATATTGACCAAGAAAACGTGATCAGTGGAGACACGTCTGAAAAGCTAGGACTCATAGCTCGAGTGAATCTGACAAGTGACAGCTCAGAATCCGTTAAACAATTTGCGGATTTCCCGGAACTCGTGAAAACAACAGGGACCCTCCCAGGAGAGTACTGTATATAGCTTGATCCAGACGCAAGGGGAGTTGTTCACCCTCCTCGTAGACAACCAGCAGCCCTGAAACCAAAGATCGTGGAAAAACTCCATGAGATGGAAGAAAATGGCTACATCGTCAAGGTTGAAGAACCCACAGAGTGGGTCAGTTCCATGGTAGTCTCCATCAGAAAGGACAAAATCAGAATATGCATCGACCCAAAGGACTTGAATAAAGCCATCTTGAGAGAGCATCATCCCCTTAAGACCATAGAAGAGGTCGTAGCTAATATTCCTGGGACCAAGGTATTCTCAACTCTTGACGCCAAATCAGGGTTTCTACAGATCAAGCTCGACAAGAAGTCATCATACCTAACAACATTCAATATTCCCATCGGAAGGTATCGTTGGCTCAGACTACCGTTTGGTATCAAGTCCGCTCCCGAGATTTATCAACAGATTATGGATCAGATGCTTGAAGGCATCAATGGTGCAGCTGCTATTATGGATGATATCCTCATCGCAGGAGTCGACACAGCTCAGCATGATGAAATTCTGAAACAAGTTGTAGAGCGAGCAACCAGATACAATCTCAAGCTAAACTTTGACAAGTGCTCTATCCGGAAATCGGAAGTCCACTACGTCGGACACATTGTGTCTGCTGAGGGCTTGAGACGAGACCCAGCAAAAGTACAGTCGATTACTGAAATGCCTGCACCCGAGGACAAAGAAGGAGTCCGAAGACTACTAGGACTTGTCCAGTACCTAGCAAAGTTCCTTCCAGATCTCAGCAAAGTTGATGCGCCTCTACGAATCCTACTGAAATCAGATGTCATGTTTCACTGGGACCATGAACAGCAAGACAGCTTTGACAAGCTGAAGAAGATGTGCAGCTCACCACCAGTACTCGCTCTCTTCGATGTCAACCAACCTGTTGAAATCCAGTGTGACGCATCACAGTCAGGCTTGGGAGCAGTCCTGATTCAGAATTCCAGACCAGTTGCATTCACCTCAAGGTCACTTACAGAGACAGAAAAGCGCTACGCGCAAATTGAAAAAGAGATGTTGTCAATTGTGTACGCAGCCAGCAAGTTTCATTGCTACATCTTTGGGAAAGAGACTGTTGTGTATAATGACCACAAGCCCCTAGAGATCATTTGCAAGAAACCAATCCTCTCTGCACCCATGAGACTGCAGCGGATGTTGTTAAAGCTACAATCCTATGATCTTGGAGTGAATTACAGGAAAGGCTCTGACATGCAGGCAGCTGATGCTTTGTCTAGAGCATATTTGAACACAGCTCACACTAGCTCTGAAGTCTTGGATTCGGACAGAGTCCACATGTTGGATATCACTCCAGACAGATATGAAGAAATCAGAGACCTCACACTTAAAGAGCTCAAGTATGTGACAGAAGTTGTCCTAAATGGATGGCCAGACGACAGAAGAAACGTCCCAATTGAAGCCCGTCCATACTGGGATTCACGTGACCAACTCTCAGTAGCAGATGGCATCATTTACAAGGGCTTGCGCATTGTCATACCACCTACTCTTCGCAGACACATGATCAACATCATCCATGAGTCCCATCTGGGAATGGTGAAGAGCAAACAGAGAGCTTGTGAAGTGATGTATTGGCCATGTATGAACGACGAGATAGAACAAGCCATCAGAGACTGTGACAAGTGTGCTGAATACTCAAGGAGACAACAAAGTGAGCCCCTCCAACCTACTCCACCACCAGACTTACCTTAACAGATGGTTGGGAGTGATCTATTCGACTTCCAGGGCCAAAAATACCTGGTCCTCGTCAACTATTATTCCAAGTACATCGATGCCATAGAGGTTAAGTCTCTTACTGCATCATCCACCATTGAAGCTATGAAATCGGTGTTCACCATCCACGGAATACCGAGCAAACTGAGAACAAACAACGGTCCACAGTTTGATTGTGCAGAGTTCAGCAACTTCTGTAAGTCCTATGGTATTCTACATGAAACGTCAAGTCCACACTTCCAAAGTTCCAACGGGGAAGCTGAAAGGGCAGTCCAAACAGTCAAAAATATGTGGAGGAAGAGCGAAGACAAGTACCTGGCACTCCTCGACTACAGGACAACCCCTCTGGAAGGAATCAACCTGTCTCCGGCCCAGCTACTAATGAGCAGGCGTCCTCCAAACACACTTCCTGCAGCACGTGAGATACTCATTCCTCAACCTTACAACAGGCAAGAGACCAAACGCCACTTGACTCTTAAGAAGCAAAAGCAAAAGTTCTACCACGATGCTAAGAAGAGTGCTAAACCCCTCCCAGAGCTTCAGCCAGGAGACCAAGTTAGACTCGCTCCAGTTGACACTGGAAAGTCATGGAAGCCCGGAGTAATCCAGAGTCACCACTCCAAACCCAGATCGTATCACGTCACCACTGATGTCGGGACTTACAGGCGGAACCGCAAGTTTCTCAGGAAAGTCACAATTCCAGCAAACACGAGCAGTCAGCCCAGCCGACAACTTGGAGAAATGCAGTTCACCCCAAACATCACACCACCACCGCCGTTCGCCGAACCATACTCTGTGCAACATGGCGCACTACCTTCACCTCGCAGAGATGTCAGCAGCCCAGTCACCACCACCCTGGCAGTCAATCCGACTGTCACCACCAGATCAGGCAGACGTGTAGCACCACCCAGCAGGCTCGATCTGTGAATGACTCTTAAAGTGCTAGGGTCATACATTAAGTTCAACGTTAACAGTAGTTAGGTTTCTTCTGAAAGACTTTAATTTGTTTCGCAGTGCCAAAGTAATGCATGTGCCAAATTTAGTTTGTCTATGCGTTTTATATAGCTATCATCATCGGGAACTCTGTGCTCTGAAAAAAAAAAAAGAAAAAAAAAAAAGACTTTTGCCGTATACGTAACTTTCAGTGACATTTCACATTTACGCTACCAGTGCTATAATCTTATCCCTCATTCATGGACTCTTAATCTTAAGGAGGGAGATGTAACGTAATTGCCTTAAGCGGCATTCTTTTATTTATGTCCCATGCGACATTCCATTTATTATGTTGTAAGCGGCTAACCGGAAATAAACAGGCGTGCTCCCGCCCGCCATAGTTGGTTATCTTACAAGAACTAATAAGGATGGCATTGCAAATTGGCGGTGCAGAACACCTGGTTGTTCAGCAACTATCTTTGCTTGGAGTATTTCCGAAGTACATGGATTGATGGACAGTTTCCTATTGTAATTTAGAACCATTTCCAAAGTGAGCAGCCCAGGACACACAACAGCAGTGAAGGTTACAATAGTCGTTTTGGAAGGAGAGAAGCATAGTCATATTTGAACATTTTTGAGTTGTTCTTGCTTTTTAGGAATGAACAGTCTAATAAGGAAGTTTATCTTTTGCAGTTGTCAGGTGGACATCAGCCTTCAAAACGCAGAAGACTAGAATCAACTGATGCCATGTTGTACCAATTGGGACTAGAGATCATGATGTGCGAGAGGAGCATTGTCTCATATGTTTCAGCTTGTGGTGCCATTGTTGGCCACGTTACTTCTTGATGTTGACAATTTCAATGATCATGTCATGTTCACTTACGTGACTAATGTGATTGATGACCTATGTTCACATGTAACATGAATTTCAAACTGTTCATGCTATTGTTCGTTCTCTTTGTTCAGTAGTTCTCTATGCTGTAATAGAGTCATGGTCTATAGTAGGAAGCCTTATAAGGAAGTGGTCCATAGTGGGAGCTCAGAGCAGAATCAATTAAAAAGGTGTGAAAACATACGGCCATAGTGAGACGGGCCATAGTAAAAGGGAAATAATCTAAAAGAAAAGGCTTATTGCTGACTTGTCGACTTCACATAATGATGACTGTTACGATGTTAGATCTGAATAATGAATGCTCCCTCGATACAAGGATTCAATGAATGCTCCCGGCATCCCAGCATGCCTTGTTCTATATCAAGATGGCGACAATATTAAAAGTTGAAACTCACCTGCTAGTTTTTATTTAAAGTATACCAGACGAAGCATGGTGTCAGAAGTGACCAAATGTGGTCGGCAGTGAGTAATAGAATACAAATGAACTATTGACAAGTCAGCGAGCGCCATATTACCGTGATAACGATGGCAGATGAAGATCACGGTGAAGAGGAGCAGGGAGCACATGGCGAAGCACATGGCCATGTGGGGAGACGCATGACCGTGCCCCTACCTGCAAAACTGGAGCTAAAAGGTAACCCGGCTACAAACTGGAGAAAGTTTCGTAGGTTGTGGAACAACTACGTAATTGTAACACGTTTAAACAATGAAGATAATCAGTTCCAAACCGCTACCCTGTTGACTTGCATAGGAAGTGACGCCCTTGACATTTATGATGGCCTAGCATTTGAAGATGAAGATGAAAGAAATGATATTGAGGCAGTACTACAGAGGTTTGAGGAATTTTGTCTAGGAGAGGTAAATGAAACCTATGAATCATATGTCTTTCATAAGAGATATCAGCAAGCAAATGAAAACATTGATGTATACCTCGCACATTTGAGAAAATTGATCAGATCCTGCAACTATGGGAACATGGAGGCAAGGTTATTGAAGGACCAAATTGTTGTTGGTGTCAAAGATGAGTCTCTTAGAAGCAAGCTTCTGGAAGTTAGAAATCTAACGCTACCAAATTGCATAGATATCTGTAGAGCCTATGAATCCAGCCAATATCAGACAAAAGCCATGACAGGAAATGTTCAAGATGATATTCATGCGTTCTCAAGAAAGAAAGAAAGAAAGTTCAAGAAACCCATGAAGAATGAAAGCCACAGACATGAGAGATATGACAAGAAAGGAAAGAAAAACAGAGTAAATCAGAGAGTCTGCAAATACTGTGGAACAGATTGCCCACCAAGAAATTGTCCAGCGTATGGGAAAACTTGCAGTGTATGCAAATACAGAAATCACTTCAGTTCGATGTGCAAGTTCAGAAAATCTCAAGTTCATTCAGTAGAAGATGAATATGCTAGCGATGAAGAAAATGAAGATGGGAATGACTATGTCCTAGCAATGAACACTGACAGAGATTATGAGAAAGTCATATGTGCAAACATGTACATTGAAGGACACATGACAAATTTACAGCTGGACAGTGGTGCGACAACTAATGTAATGTCAAGTAGAGATTATGTTGCCATTACAAGAGACACAGAATTCAAGGAAACAGAGAAGACACAGAGAAGTCTTGTAATGTACAACAAAACAGAAATGTAGACCCTGGGACAGAAGATTTTCACTGTGACAAACCCAATGAATGATGAGAGTTACAAGGTGAGATTTATAATTGTTGATGAGGACTGTAAGTCAATTCTAGGATCCAGAGCAGTACAACACATGCGTTTGATGACAGTGAACAGAGAGAACATAGCCAAAGTGGATGAAAAGATTGATCAAGGAGAAGAGCTAATGAAGAAATATGGAGATGTCTTCAAAGGTGAAGGTCAGCTTGAAGGTGAACTGCACTTAGTGACAGATAACTCGGTGAATCCTGTCAAGTTACCATGCAGGAAATGGCCTCTCACAGTGAAGACCAAGGTGAAAGATGAACTGGATAGGCTAATGAAACTAGGTATCATCACACCAGTTGACACTCCAACAGACTGGATAAGCAGTTTAGCTGTAGCGATGAAGCCCTCAGGAGCTGTACGACTGTGTATCGACCCGAAACCATTGAACAAAGCACTCAAAAGAAATGAGTACCCGATACCAACCATTGATGATATCCTACTTGAGCTACAGGGAGCCTACTACTTCACACACCTTGACGCCAAGAACGGATTTTGGCATGTCTGCCTAGGTCAAGACAGTAGTTACCTTACTACGTTTGAGACGCCGTTCGGGAAGTACAGATGGCTAAGGATGCCGCTTGGAATATCTCCGGCGCCAGAAGAATTTCAAAGAAGAATGGACAATGCACTGAAAGGACTGAACAGTGTATTTGCAGCGCATGACGATCTGCTTGTATGGGGCAAAGGCAAGACACCCGAAGATGCTTCCATAGACCATGACAAGAACCTCGAACAACTACTTCAACGTTGTAGAGAAACAGGATTGAAGCTAAACAGAGAGAAGGTTGAGTTGAAACAGACCCAGGTCAACTACTTAGGTCACGTGATATCCAAGGAAGGCTTGAGAGCTGACCCAAGTAAACTCGACGCCATTGAGAAGATGCCATCGCCAGAAGACAAGAGTGGAGTACAGCGTCTGATGGGTATGGTTGGTTACCTACAGAAGTTTGCTCCCAATCTCTCCGAGGTACATGCGCCAGTGCGGGAGTTGGTGAAGAAAGATATCAACTTTCGATGGGATGAACAGGTACATGGACAAGCCTTTAGTGATATCAAGAAGATCCTGTCAAGTCCGCCAGTCCTTAGGTACTTCGACACAGAGTGCCAGACCATGACACTTCAATGTGACGCGTCTGAAAGTGGACTCGGAGCGTGCTTGCTTCAGGATGGCCAGCCAGTACAGTATGCCTCACGAGCATTAACCAGTACAGAGAAGGGTTACGCCCAAATTGAGAAAGAGATGTTAGCGATGGTGTTCGGACTAGAAAAGTTCGAGAGATATGTCTACGGAAGAAAAGTTCTTGTAGAAACTGATCACCAACCACTAGTGACAATACACAAGAAGAGCCTATTATCAGCGCCAAAACGTCTACAGAGGATGCTTCTCCGAACACAGAAATATGAGTACGAAGTTGTGTACAAGAAAGGCAAGGAGATGTACTTAGCCGACACACTCAGTAGAGCCTTCGTCTCAAGACCGGAGAAGGATGTTGAAAAGGAAGAGATCTTCTTAACATCGCTTGAAGAAGAATTGCAGAGCATAGACATGACAGAGAACATTGCGGTTTCAAGCGAAAGACTCCAAGAGCTACAAACAGCTACAAAGTTGGACGAAGACCTATGCCAGCTCATGAAAATAATTCAGCAAGGATGGCCTGAAGACCTAGAGAGAGTTCCAAGGAATTTGAAACCATATGCAAATTTCCGAGAAGAATTGTCTGTACAAAATGGACTTGTCTTCAAAGTTGACAGAATTGTGGTGCCCTCAGCTGCACGACACATCATTATGGAGAGACTGCACATGAGTCACACTGGTATACAGGGATGTGTGAGACGAGCACGTGAGACAGTGTATTGGCCCAAAATGTACAGTGACATTGAAGACTATGTATCCAAGTGTAGTGTGTGCAACACCATACAGTCTAACCAGGGCAAGGAACCAATGATAAGTCACCAGATCCCGGAGCTGCCATGGCAATATATTGCCTGTGACTTGTTCGAATGCGACAAAAGGGACTACCTCATTACCGTCGATTTCTACTCCGACTTCTTCGAAATCGATAGACTGGAAGGTAAAGCTGGAAACGAAGTTATCACCAAACTCAAGGCCCATTTCGCACGTCATGGAGCCCCACAGGTAGTTATTACTGAAAACGGACCGCCATTCAACTCGCATAGTTTCTCAGACTTTGCTTCAGTATATGGATTTGAACACAATACCAGCTCACCAGGATATGCTCAATCCAATGGCAAAGCTGAAAGTGCCGTGAAGATTGCAAAGACAATGCTACAGAAATCACATGAAGCCAAGTCGGATCCATTTCTAGCTCTCCTCGAGGTACGAAATATCCCAAATGAGAAGATGGGTTCATCACCAGTACAGCGTCTATTCGGTAGACGAACCAGAAGTCAGTTACCAGTGTCCAAACAGCTCTTGAAACCAGAGATACAGCCTAATGTTAAACAGAGACTCATTGAGAAGTAAGCTGTACAGATGTCTTACTACAACAAGAGCACCAGAGAACTACCGTCACTCCACAAGGGTGATATAGTCAGATTCCAGCCTCCAGGTCACAGTAGATGGATAAAAGCCAGAGTTGAAAACCAGGTAGATGTTCGATCCTACAGTGTTCGCACAGAAGATGGTCGACAGTATCGTCGAAATCGAAGACACCTTCGAACATCAAAAGAACACTTTGCAGAAACGGGTATGTGGAAGAGATATCCGGTACCAGATTCAACGCCTAGTCAACGTATGCAGCCACCACGTTTGAACCTGAGACCAGCAGGTTTGAACCCCAGACCAGCGCCAGCAGCAGTCAGCAGAAGACAGCCTGTTAAGCCACCAGCAGCAGACAGGTTGATGGATGTCAATCCTCCTCAGCGCTCCCCAGCGAAGCAGCCACAACCGATGCCGACTACACCACAACGAGGTCGACAACCCACTCAGCAGCCGCCGCCGCCGCCGCCGCCGCCGATGTCTCCACCTAAGACTGACGTTCCTGTTAGTCCACAGAGGACACTACGAGGCAGAGCAGTGAGAAGACCTACCTACCTCAGTGACTACATATCATAAAGAGACTGTGTAGAGTTAGGATAGTGTGAGCAATGAACAAATAGTTTGTGATGGACACACCTGATTTCAGTATTAGTGCAGGAAGCACAATCTTCAGTATTAATTTGAAGTTAAAGTTTTAAAGTAATTCTTTTGAATTATATTATAAAGATAAACAGTTTCAACGGACTGATGCTCAAACAACGAGAGACTGTCATCTTATTTCAGAGTATAGTTAAAAGCGTAACTGTTAAAAGAAATAAGATTTTCATAAGAGCTGAATTTTCATGAACTTTGAATTTAATCAGCTTATCGCTTTTCCTTAAAGAAAGAGGGATGTTACGATGTTAGATCTGAATAATGAATGCTCCCTCGATACAAGGATTCAACGAATGCTCCCGGCATCCCAGCATGCCTTGTTCTATATCAAGATGGCGACAATATTAAACGTTGAAACTCACCTGCTAGTTTTTATTTAAAGTATACCAGACGAAGCACCGTGGTTGGCTGTTGACACTGCGTATGGTACTGCATCCAACAATATATCAGAAACTCATACTCAGTTTGCTTCAAATTTGCAGAGAAAACTTTCAATTGCCTTTGATCTTGCTAGGAGAAATATTGAGAAAGCTCAGGAAAAACAATGAACTGCTTATGATCTCAAAGCATGTGGAGCTACTGTTAAAGTTGGTGATATAGTTCTTGTTCACAGTGTTGGTGTGCGTGGTATGAACAAGTTTGCCAATCATTGGGAAGAAGATTTCTATGTTGTAGAGGCTCCGCCCAATTCAAGTTTACCAGTGTTTCAGGTTTGTAAGCAGGGCTCACAAATAAGGAAAGATCTTCCCTGGTGGTCCTTCATAGTTGCGCACATGTTTATTGTTTCTCAGTGGGTACCTGCTCCTTACTGAGAGACCTTCTCTTTATACAGGTGTGTCAATCTTCTTCAATAATTCATCTTAAATAGGTTAGGCATAAGTTAAATTCATTAAACAACAACATATATTAAACATTAAACATTTAAATTCATGAACTATTAATTATAATATATACAAACATTAATTTAATAAAACTATCTGATTATTTATTCTAATACAGGCTATTTAAATTATGAACCCGGCCATGGCCATGTGCTCATTTGGTTTTTCGGCCATGACAGTTATTCCATTTCACATTTACATGGTACAGTGACAGACTGTTTATGAATAAAAATGTCTGTGATATCATGAGATATGTAGTCAAGAGATTAGATATTAGATATGTATATACTGGCCATACTGTCCATATTGTCTTTCATGTTGTTAAATGTGATATTCTTTAGCATGAGTGGGTACCTGCTCTTTACTGAGAGACCTCTTTATACAGGTCCAGGTCCACACACGTATTCATCACCATTGAATAAATATTTTGAATTATTAGCGAGACTTGTACATTTTTTCACGGTGTCATCCAGTGACCCGATTGAACACCCTGGACCACGGTCTCATGTCTATGAAGAATGTTTTGCATTAGTTAAGAAGTTAAGGAACCCCTAAACATTCATGGTCTTATGCACCAAATGTAATGTTTATTGTCTAGTGGAGACAGGGGAAAAGAAATTTTGTTAAAACCCACATGTGCCATACTTGAGGTATTCTTAGCTTTTGACTGTAATCTGAGTGCTAATCATGAACAAATTTGCTTAATGTTCTTTATAAGTTGGTGCGATGCTAACAGTGAGCCTAAAGTTACGGGCCTCAGTCGGCTTCGGGGAAGAAGGCCTACTAAGTGGACTGCTCCACTTCAATCACACAAAGACAAGGGTAAGGGAAAAGGTAAAGCTGCTTCCTCTAACCTAAGTGGACTGCTCCACTTCAATCACACAAAGACAAGGGTAAGGGAAAAGGTAAAGTTGCTTCCTCTAACCTAAGTGGACTGCTCCACTTCAATCACACAAAGACAAGGGTAAGGGAAAAGGTAAAGCTGCTTCCTCTAACCTAAGTGGACTGCTCCACTTCAATCACACAAAGACAAGGGTAAGGGAAAAGGTAAAGCTGCTTCCTCTAACCTAAGTGGACAGCTCCACTCCAATCACACGAAGACAAGGGTAAGGGAAAAGATAAAGCTGCTTCCTCTAACAGCCTTTTCCATGAAAAAGGAAGCTGACCCTGGCTTCCCATTAAACATTCCTTGCCTATTACCCAATGTGGTTTTACTCCATTTATTTTCTGGTTACCAAAAAGGATGGAGGGTTCAGACCCATTCTCATTCTAAAGCAAAAATTTGTGTTCTGACAAGTTTTCAGAGTCCTTTCCAGTAACAGTTTTGATAAATGTTGCTACTGGAGAGACTTTTGACTCTGGATTCTGAGGCAACTGAGCATGTTATCCCAGTTTTTGTTTTGACCAACCAAAGGTCGCGGTCAGCCCAAATGGCATTGGCACCAACTGTGACCAAAGAACATGTCAATGAACCTTAAGTTGACAAAGAAGTTTGACTGTGTGGACAATCTCATGGAGATTCCCAATGATACAGACACCACCTTCAAGGGAAAGTGTATAGGCTCTACCAAGAGAGGAAACAGAAAAGACACTGAACAAATGGAAGTAAGCCATCAATGATAGCTTAGCAAAGGCCCCAAACATTAAAAAAAACCTTTAAACCATTGATGGCCCAATATAAGAGGTCAAGAAATACTAAACTCTTTGCAGTTCCTTGTGAGGAAATTTGGAACAAGGCAAGATCTGAAAAGAGAAGACACAAGGTGTGCTTCTGTAGACTGATATTCCCCTTGTGGAGGTTATGAACACTTTGATGAATGCAGTTACGTCAAAACAAGGTCTTGATTCAAAAGAGCTTTTGGACAAAACCACAGATTCCCTTTGCTTGCTTATGGGAGTTCACACAGATATGAAAGGAAAACGGTCCAGAAAACTACAAACCACACTTCAAAGGCCCATACAAGATGTTTTGTGCCAGTGGAATACCTCCCACAACAAAGCTCTTTGAGGATGAGCTTTCAAAAGACATTAAAGACAAAAGTGAATCAAAAGAATTAAGCTGAAGGTTACATGGTAGCAAGGCAGCACACAAAGGAGGGTTTCAGCGGCAGTTTAGAGTGTTTTTTTGTATGGAGTGAGTGGGTCTGCTTTTACATTGTATTTAGCAAAATTTCAGCAATGTCACATTAGGGGACACCAAAAATGTGCTTCACACATTGTACCAGTGCGAGGAATCAAACCCTGGTCTTTGGCATGACAAGCAACATTTGATAGTTTAACTGACATAAAGGACAAAATAATGGACACTGTTGAAAATCTTCCAAGTGAAACTACTGTGTACACCAGTGTTACCATCAGAGATGTAACTTATAAACATGGAAGTGTTCTCTTGTTGAAGTATGCTGAGTTTGAAGAACCTCGGTTTGCACAAATCAAGAGGATATATGTTGTGCATCAAGCAAAATTTCTGGAGCATGCAGTATTGGAAATAAATGAATTCAAGTCACACCTGTAGTTTGAATGCATCTTTGGATATGGTGGACTCAAAGTACACATGGCTGCAGTCAATGTACAGCATGGAAGGAAAACTAATGGTTGCTCTCCACAATGTAGATTTTGCATGGTGTTTATACACTTTCAAGGTCTGTTCACTATGAGCAACACTTCTGCTTGTGTAATGTTTAATTTGTTTGAATTGTCAAGTGACAAAATGACTAGTTATGAAAGTTTTCCTCAGAATAGAGGTAGACGGATTCAGCTTGTTAGAACTGAATGAGTCTCATGTATTTCTAATGTTGCCAGGGAAGATTGGACCTGCCAGAAAACTGACTGCCTTACTATCCAGACCTGATGGTAAGCTATAAGAGCAGGATCCAAAACATGCTAAAGCAAGCAGATTGGACCTGCCAGAAAACTGACTGCTTTACTATCCAGACCTGATGATAAGCTATAAGAGCAGGATCCAAAACATGCTAAAGCAAGCAGATTGGACCTGCCAGAAAACTGACTGCTTTACTATCCAGACCTGATGGTAAGCTAAAAGAGCAGGATCCAAAACATGCTAAAGCAAGTAGATTGGACCTGCCAGAAAACTGACTGCTTTACTATCCAGACCTGATGGTAAGGTAAAAGAGCAGGAGCCAAAACATGCTAAAGCAAGCAATTGTGGGCAAGGTGAAACAGTACAAAAATCTTTGGCCGAGAATGAATCTACTCTGACTGAACATAACAAAAGTGAACCTCCTGTAAGTGCAAGTGAAACAGAGGTAATTCAAATCGGACAGTTTTTTATAACTAAAAGATACATTTAATATGTGGTTGTGAAAACAGACTAAACAATAAGAGTTAAAGACATGTTAAAAATGAAAATGATAAATGTTCTTTTTTCTTGAATAAAATTATTAGGCATTATCTCTCACGCACACGCACACGCACGCACGCACGCACGCACGCACGCACGCACGCACGCACGCACGCACGCACGCACGCACACACACACATGAAACTTCTTACAGTTCTTGGTTTTACTCTGCACTGTATTTATATACTTACAATGTGTTATCAACTGAAACCTGCTTAAATTTATCATGCGTTGGGAAAAAAAAATTGTCAGGTATCAGTATTGCTTTTCAGGGGATTAGTAATGGACTTGTCAAAAGAAACACAAACTGTCCAACCGGCCCAAAACAGCTTGACTGTATGATCCTCCTCAACATGCTCCGTGTCCAGTCTAAGTAAACTTATCCTCAGTACTTTTCGTTTCTTAGACTAGCTCAGTGTCAAACTCTAAGACTTCAGTTGAACATCTTCATCCTACTTACTCAAGGACAATTCAGTCTTTGCGAGACAATAGCAGAATTATGGAGGAGTGATACAAGTTTATTGAGGGAACTGAATTTCACGTCCTTTCTCTGAGAGGTTTGATCAACAAGGATTATACATCGACTTGGGATGATATATATGTACAAAATATCTCTGTTCATCATTTACAACTGACAAAATGCCATGGGCATGTACATCTACTCTGTCTGCAATATTTATTTATTGGATATACTGGAACACAATTATAAGCCCAGCACTTGTAACAGAGATATAAGTATATGATACAGATTTATTTCTCTCTCTTTTACCCATACGCACGCACACACGCATGCACACGCACACACACACACACGAGGAGTGAAAGGATAAGTAATGAAACTGGTGGAAAAAGGAAAAAGGGGCCAATATTGATGGTAACATGTGCAACTTGCTTTCAGAAAATGCTAGTTGTGCTTATGAAGAATGTTTTGCATCAGTTAAGAAGCTAAGGAAGCCCTAAACATTCATGGTCTTATGCACCAAATGTAATGTTTATTGTCTACTGAAGACAAGGGAAAAGAAATTTTGTTAAAACCCACATGTGCCATACCTGAGGTATTCTTAGCTTTGAGTGTAATCTGAGTGCTAATCATGAACAAATTTACATAATGGTCTTCATAGGTTGGTGCGATACTAACAATGAGCCTAACTTCCTCTTATATAGAGTACCAAATTCTTTCATGACACAGGTATTTGTTGTTGACAGATGTCATAGAAATGGATGTTGAGAAGGCAAAAAAGACCCTGAAATGAGAATTAAAGATACTAAGGAGCAGTCCAGACAAAGCTCTCATTATGAAAGCTTGAAAGCAACATTTAAAGAAATGCACCACTTCACAGACAATGTAGAAGAGGATGGAAATATCCAAGTTATGGTGAAGGCTCATCCTTTGCTTAAAATTGAAGACTGTAAGGTTACAGATTTTTCTAACGATATGCAAGTTGATCAATCTTTTATTGAAATAGCTTTGTTTTAAGGTATATATTATAAGGTAGGGACTGACTGTGGTAATGATATTATTTGATTTAGCAAATTCTCAACATTCTTGTTTCAGTGTTTGCCTGAGGCATAAGAATTTATGAATCCCTAGTGTCCTGAGTGGTAGTCAACTTTAATCAGTGTTTGCCATGGCATAAAAAGGAGTGTAATGAATGCCTGTATTAACATTGATTCATTTTATCCATCCACAAGCGGATACATGTATTTACATACTACATCTAAAAATAGAACCAATCCGGAAACAGAAATAATGTAACAATGGTAGCTGGGTGTGTGGAATAAAAAGAGGGCGACAAAACTTTCAGTTTGTTTTGCATGTTCCATACATCGGCGTAATCAATGATGTTCAAGGCTTCCCCTGATCCCATACTACTCATGCAAAGTACTTCAATAGGAGTCATCTGATGATGATGATGACACTGTGGACATGTTTTTAGGAGTCAAGTACACCGTTTTTTTTCCATCATGGGAAACACTGTTATTCATCATCCTCAAGGGGGTCTTTCAAGTCCAAAACGATCATGAATTCTGTTACTCGAGTTGTTTGCTTTGATGACCACACTTTTGTTTATTTATAGGTTATCAGAGACATTCTTCTTCTCACGTCAACCTGGACTTCAAAAGGAGCACCAATAGACCAGTTCACAAAATTCCTGAATAGTATGGACAAACTCAGACATGTCTGAGGTGATGATATGTAAGTGACGATATGTATGTTCCAAAATCGACACTTTTTATTGTTAAAAAGTACTGTAATCTTCTGTAGATTGAAGGGGATCCTCATGATCCACTGGACACAGATGAAGCTGTAAAAAAAGCAAGAAGCCTTGGCCCAGCACAATTTCCAAGGTTGATGTGAGTTGAAGATGAAAATATTTAAAGCTTTGAGGTTTGTTTTTTCTTTTCAAACTTCAATTAATGTACATTATGGATTTCAGAAATAAACAAATAGTAGCATCAAGAATGCTTGGTAAACATTCTATTGTTAATGCATACTTGTAAAGCAAAGAAAGCCTTATGTTTTATAGTCTACATTAGCGTTTGAACATTTTGTTTGAATAAATAATAATGTTTAGAAAAAGATTGGCTGCATTGATAAGGTGCTTCTAACCTTGTCTTTGCAGGTGAAGAATGCCTACCTCTTAACTAAGAGCAAAGAAGCCACAAGGTAAATTCTTGTCACTACTCGGGAAGATTGGCAGCTGCTTTGATGTAACTGATGGATTTCAGCTAAGAGTCAGCAGAGATATCAAACAGGCGGTCCTTTCACTTGTGATGTCCTACTATGTATGGGATCTTAGTTACCCCAAACACTTTCAGCTTTTTGGACTTTTGCAGTCTTTTGCTTTAAAGGACAGCACAGACTTTTGTAAGAGTTCAGCATATATCAGATTTGTTATGAATCTAGAGCAATATTCAGCATAATTGAAAAAGTCCTTTTTATGCCCATTGTATATGGCAGGAATATTTAATCACCCAGAACATACATACAGTAAAGTTCACTTATAACGTACACGCTTACAACAAATTGCCGGTTACAACGAACAAATTCAAAAGTCCTGACTGCTTTCCTATATATTGTTATGAATTAACTACCGTATACACCGAACACTGATAGTACGAATTATCTGTTACAACTAACAAATTGATAGGTCCCTCTGTGCTATTTCACGCGTTGTTTACAACGAACAGCTGATCCAAATCCACTCGCGTGTCATCTCAAATGTCACCAATTAGCTTGTGAAAACAAACAGGCTTCCTCACATGGGATCAAGGGGATGATAAAATAAACTTACCTGTGAACGTTTATCATTTATTTAATCTTGTTAATCTTGTTGACATTGTCAAGGCATAAATAGCGATCTGGGAAGTCTTTCTTTCAAGTCAGCAAGGAAGGCTTGTCACGGAAACATAAAGCTCAAGATCTCGACACAAAATACCAAACCATCCAAGCTGTAGATGCAGGCGGTAAATCCAAGACTGACATTGCAGCAGAATTTAAAATTCCCAAGTCCACATTAAGCACCATACTTAAAGACAAGGAGGCGATCATCACAAAGTTGCAGTCAGACGAAATATGGAAGCAGTCGGAAGAGAATTCAAGTTTCCAATTTTGAAGATGTTGAGAAAGCTCTGTTTGAATGGTTTAAGTCTGTGCGGAGTGAGAATATTCCACTAAGCGGCCCAATACTTCTTGCGAAAGCTGACGAGTTTAGTGTCAGACTTGGACATACAGATTTTAAGGCCGTCACAGAAGCACAAAATTACCGATTTTGTTAAAGATGCATAATAAAATACATGATCGACGATGAAATGAATGATCCATGACAACTATATGTTCGTTGGTTTTGTCTTATTTTATTTTCTGTGTGGACATGATCTTGTATGAAACCAGTGGCGTGGTGACGATTCTTGGTAATTTCCGAATATTCACAAACATTCCCGAATTGCTTAGAACGAACTTCGCTTACAACGAACTGAAAACAACAGTCCCTTTGAGTTTGTTATAAACGAATATTACTGTATGTATAAACCCTGTTTAAGGGTATCGTTTATCCACCCGGTATAGTGTCTAATTCAGGACAGCCATCTAGAATATTTCTAAAATATTTCTCAAAATATTTCTCAAATCCCCGAACTATGTAACCAAGCCATATGAGACTTCTTTGTTATTATTTAATCTACATTCTTAATTTTTATCACTACCACAACATACATTGTCTTGTCGGCTACCCCGTTCCTCTTTGTCACTTCCATTAATTACTGTGGCTGTGTCTGTCATGACATCAACTGTAGAAGGAAGTGCTATTGTTTCTCTGTCTGTCTCTAAAGAAGCATTGAAGTATTTTTGGGGGTGGTTCGGAAAATGTGTAGAATTTATCTGATCAAATATAGGGCCTTTTGATGAAGCAAACGGTACGTGGGATGTGCACTCTGAACGATTGACTGCGCATCTCGAGGCGAACGCAGTTGAAGAAGGTAAGCAAGTGAGTGCTTTCCTAGCAATTGTTGGAGGGAAAACTTATGGATTGCTTAGAAGTTTACTGTCTCCAGCAAGGCCTTCATCTAAGACATTACCGGAGTTAACCACTGTGTTAACTAGACATTTCTCACCCAAACCAGTCGTGATTTTACAGCGTCACAGATTTCGTAACAGAGTTCAAGGGCAAAACGAATTATTTCAGACTATCTAGGAGTGCTTAGAGAACTTACAGAACATTGTGATTTCAAACAAGGTCTCAATGACCTCAGCTTAGAGATCAGTTTGTGGGTGGTTTGTCAAACAACTCTATTCAAAAACATCTGTTATCAGAAGAAGGCCTCGACTTGGAAAAAGCTGTGAAAATTGCTGTTTCTATGGAAAGTGCCACCAAAGACATCCAGGAATTGAGTGTGAAAGTGCCAGCCCAAGTAAACAGATTGTCTAAAGGGGGAAATCATGGGAGAGAAGGCAGAAGGAAGCAATTCCCTAAATGCAAGTCGTGTGGGAAGACTAACCATGATTCCAAGGACGTGGTTGAAAAGTGTGGAGTGTTACAAATGTGGGAAGATAGGCCAATTTAAGTTGTTTGTAAAAATGAACAGAAATCACAGAAGAGTGGTTACCGCGGAAACAAAAACAAGGGTCAAGTTCATCACATGAAAGAAGTAAAAGAGACAAAGAAATGAAACTGTGAGTGATGAAAGTGAGTTACCTCTGTTCTTTATTAAAGATGACATGGAAGTGATTGACATACACACAGGAACCTGTTAGACCAAAAGGGACAATTAATGTTATGTGATAGCTATTTGTTAGTAGCGGGATGCAAGTATGACCTGATGTGGGGAGTTACCTCCCTTAGTATATAGCTGGTTAGACTGCAGTAAAGTATGTCATTGAATGCCTTTGAGTTCATCGACTGATTTGATCAAGTATGTAACACGAAACATGGTGGCAGTGGGGTCAAAAGACGTCAGATGTATATGAGAACTGTGTATTATCAACAGAACTTGTGAAACCTTAATATCTGTGCTAAGAACCCATTGTGAAGTGAAACCACGTGTTATTCTGAATCTAATAATATGGCGGACGGCGAGGCACAACAGAATGCTGGGGGGCCAGTAGGTCAAAACCCAGATGTATTTAAACCTGTCCCGGGTATAAGAACACCAGGCCCATTAATCTTTGGTGATAACAAGAAGAGAACTGGAAACTGTTCAAACAAAAATGGGGAAACTACAAGATTCTTGTACGACTAGACACTTTTGGCAGACAGTACCAAGTAGCCACATTGCAGAATGCTATGGGGGATGACGCACTTCAGATATATAACGGCTTTCATTTTGACACAAATGAGCAAAACAGAACAGTCAATGAAATCTTTGAGAAATTCCAGCAATATATTGTGGGAGATGTGAATGAAACCTATGAAAGATTCAAATTCAATAGTGCTACACAACAGGAGACTGAAACTTTTGAAGTGTGTGTGGAGGAAAGCCCAACAGTTCGGTCTCCAGGTAGATTACAGCCACAATCCTGAAATCACCCAGTTTGTTCGACATTGTGCAGTGCTGTCTTTGGTTCCATTAGCCAATGTAAGCATACATTTCAATATTCATTTATTTTCAACGTTTAGGTTATGTGAAAACTTTTACAAAAATTCTCTGATGTAAACTCGTGCCTAATGCGACATCATTCCAATTAATATGTAAATAATTAATACGTATTTTATTTGTTAGATCGACAATGTATGGCTGCAGAAACTGGCAGATATGCCCCAAGACCGAAGGTGTGACCAATTAGCTGCCTACGTTACCACCCAGTGGATTGAAGGAGACCAGACACCAGCAGTCTGGAACCACCACGACACCTAGGGGCCCCACACCAATAACCATCTCGAGGGGTGGCATGGTCGCCTTAAAAAGATTATTGCCAAGGCACACCCAAACATATTTGAATTGATCCGGTTCCTGATAGCAGAACAAAAAAAAGAATCAGATCCAGCTGGTCCAATATGCTGCTGGTCAACGCCTCCCTCCCAAGAAGAAGTACCAGGACGTCCAGAGATGACTCAGCGACTTGAAAGACAGAGGGGAGACATTGATGTCCTACACTACGCTGATGCTGCCTGGCACATTGTTAAACTTCAGTAATGTCCTTTTGAATTCCACATTTGTACATTGTCTGTTTTATTGCTAATAATGAAATGTCCATCAACAGATATCTTAGTTGGTTTCTTTTTTATACGATCAACCAAACACAGGGGATTAAATCGCTAAACACACACTGACCGTCTATTGTTTGGCATAATTGGCTACCAGTTGCATTCGCAGGAAGGAGACCTGCCGTTATCGTGGTTTGTTTTTATACGACTTGAGGGGTCGATGTCATGCGAATGAACCACTCCAACAGGTCATTGGTTCCCTCCCTCAGCAAGCAGTGTGTGTTCTGCTGTTTAATTTATGGACAGTTACATGCATAAAATCGGTGATTTACAATGTGATTAGGTTGTCTGACAAAAGATCCACTTGCAAAGTTTGAGATCGATTGGATCATTGGATGAAGAGTTATTTACAAAAACACGGGTCCACATGCATTTCATGCCATACTATAGGTACAACATAACCCCTGTAACAGTCACCATTTCCAGTGCATAGATTCAATCCTATTCACAGGTTTAGTGCCACTATGTCCCTCGACCTGTTACAGCTGACTGAATACATGGTCCAGTCTGGGAGTTGGCATAATGAGGTGGCCCAATCTGGGAGTTATGACACTAACTAATTAAGGAGAGCCAGTTAAGCTGGAGAAGCAATAACAAAATTAACTACTTTCACACTATCCATGCTTGTAAAATCATTTACTCCCGCTTCTGAAGAAGCAACAAGGATATTAAGTACTTTCCATGCTTATATAAACATTGACTGGTGCTATTGCTTCTGGAGCAGTAATGATGAGATTAACTATTTTCTGTGCTTTAACAAACATGTACTCCTGCCAGTGGATGAGATGTGGTACATTGTAAGGTTGTTTTAAGAAATTGAAACTGTAGTGTAATAAATAGAACCGACGATGGTGTTCAGTCAGTATGCAAAAAGGAGGTTAGAGGAGAGATCGTTCCAGGTAGCAAACAAGGACAAGACATCATAGGTGATGGATTTATGTATAACAAGAAAAGAACTGTAACGTAATTGCCTTAAGCGGCATTCTTTTATTTATGTCCCAAGCGACATTCCATTTATTATGTTGTAAGCGGCTAACTGGAAATAAACAGACATGTGCTCCCGCCCGCCATAGTTGGTTATCTTACATGGTGTCAGAAGCGGTTAATCGGAAAAATACCCAATGAAAAGCTGTCAGACATTTGACATCGTTACAAACAAAGATTACAGGAATTCATTGTGTATCGGTAATTGACTTTGCAATCCACAACACTTCAGAAATACTTGTTTTGAACATTTTCAAGTACGAGTCGGTAAAACGTCAAACATGGCGTCTAGTATGCATTTTGATCACCCTACACTCGATTGGAATGCTCCAGATCTTTTCGAGGAATTTCAGAGATTCAAACAACATGTGACTTTTATTTTTAAAGGCCCACTGTCAAAAGCAAACGATAAAGATCGTTCGGGCTGGCTAGGTATGTGGATCGGCCGACAGGGCCATGAAGTGTATAAAACTTTAAGATGGGAAGAAGGGGAGGAAGACAACCCAAACGTAATCATGAACAAGTTAGAAACGTATGTCAGACCAAGGAAAAACAAGAGAATTGCAAGATTCAAGCTGAGAGAAAGGAAACAAAAAGTCGGTGAGAATTTTGACAATTTTGTGAAGGACCTTAAGTTAATTCTCATGGACTGTGATTATGGAAATCCAGATGACATCTTAATTGACAGTATTATTGCAGGAGTTTCTCATTCCAAAATTCAAGAACGTCTGTTAGACCAGGGTCAAGATTTGACACTTGCAAAAGCCCTAGACATTGGTAGGCAATTTGAAGTATCTCAAATGCACCTCACTATGATTAGAGGAGAAGATCAGAAAGTTTCGTCTCTTAAAGACACAAGACACAAGCCACACAAACGTAACAGTAGAAAATCCGAGAGGAAACAGCATCAAGATCCAAACAAGAACTCTAAAACAAACAGTGATCAAGGGACCTGTGGCAAGTGTGGTCTAGAAATAAGCAAAGCACACACTGATGGGAAGTGTCCAGCCAAAAACACTATATGCAACTACTGTAAAAAGCCAAACCATTGGATCCAGGTGTGCACAAAGAGAAAACGCAAACAAGTTCACACTTTACAAGAAGCTCAATCAGATGACGACAACGAGTTTGACAGCGAATCTGAGGACGACCTTCTGCAAATTCATTCTCTTCAGCATAAGCAAGAAAAAGACAGTGATGACAAGTGGATTGAAACAGTACAAATCAGCGACAAACCAGCAACAGTTCGTATTGACACGGGTGCCAAGTGTAATATCATTGTGAAAACATGTTTTGACAAACTCAATATCCAGTGTGAATTAGCCAAGTCATCAAGAGTCCTCCGGTCCTATTCTAACCACAAGATATATCCAGAAGGAGCTGTTCAGCTACCTGTGAAGTACGAAGGTAAAACTATACCCGTCACTTTCCTCATCATTGATATTGACCAAGAAAACGTGATCAGTGGAGACACGTCTGAAAAGCTAGGACTCATAGCTCAAGTGAATCTGACAAGTGACAGCTCAGAATCCGTTAAACAATTTGCGGATTTCCCGGAACTCGTGAAAACAACAGGGACCCTCCCAGGAGAGTACTGTATAAAGCTTGATCCAGACGCAAGGGGAGTTGTTCACCCTCCTCGTAGACAACCAGCAGCCCTGAAACCAAAGATCGTGGAAAAACTCCATGAGATGGAAGAAAATGGCTACACCGTCAAGGTTGAAGAACCCACAGAGTGGGTCAGTTCCATGGTGGTCTCCATCCAAAAGGACAAAATCAGAATATGCATCGACCCAAAGGACTTGAATAAAGCCATCTTGAGAGAGCATCATCCCCTTAAGACCATAGAAGAGGTCGTAGCTAATATTCCTGGGACCAAGGTATTCTCAACTCTTGACGCCAAATCAGGGTTTCTACAGATCAAGCTCGACAAGAAGTCATCATACCTAACAACATTCAATATTCCCATCGGAAGGTATCGTTGGCTCAGACTACCGTTTGGTATCAAGTCCGCTCCCGAGATTTATCAACAGATTATGGATCAGATGCTTGAAGGCATCAATGGTGCAGCTGCTATTATGGATGATATCCTCATCGCAGGAGTCGACACAGCTCAGCACGATGAAATTCTGAAACAAGTTGTAGAGCGAGCAACCAGATACAATCTCAAGCTAAACTTTGACAAGTGCTCTATCCGGAAATCGGAAGTCCACTACGTCGGACACATTGTGTCTGCTGAGGGCTTGAGACGAGACCCAGCAAAAGTACAGGCGATTACTGAAATGCCTGCACCCGAGGACTAAGAAGGAGTCCGAAGACTACTAGGACTTGTCCAGTACCTAGCAAAGTTCCTTCCAGATCTCAGCAAAGTTGATGCGCCTCTACGAATCCTACTGAAATCATGTTTCACTGGGACCATGAACAGCAAGACAGCTTTGACAAGCTGAAGAAGATGTGCAGCTCACCACCAGTACTCGCTCTCTTCGATGTCAACCAACCTGTTGAAATCCAGTGTGACGCATCACAGTCAGGCTTGGGAGCAGTCCTGATTCAGAATTCCAGACCAGTTGCATTCACCTCAAGGTCACTTACAGAGACAGAAAAGCGCTACGCGGAAATTGAAAAAGAGATGTTGTCAATTGTGTACGCAGCCAGCAAGTTTCATTGCTACATCTTTGGGAAAGAGACTGTTGTGTATAATGACCACAAGCCCCTAGAGATCATTTGCAAGAAACCAATCCTCTCTGCACCCATGAGACTGCAGAGGATGTTGTTAAAGCTGCAATCCTATGATCTTGTAGTGAATTACAGGAAAGGCTCTGACATGCAGGCAGCTGATGCTTTGTCTAGAGCATATTTGAACACAGCTCACACTAGCTCTGAAGTCTTAGATTCGGACAGAGTCCACATGTTGGATATCACTCCAGACAGATATGAAGAAATCAGAGACCTCACACTTAAAGAGCTCAAGTATGTGACAGAAGTTGTCCTAAATGGATGGCCAGACGACAGAAGAAACGTCCCAATTGAAGCCCGTCCATACTGGGATTCACGTGACCAACTCTCAGTAGCAGATGGCATCATTTACAAGGGCTTGCGCATTGTCATACCACCTACTCTTCGCAGACACATGATCAACATCATCCATGAGTCCCATCTGGGAATGGTGAAGAGCAAACAGAGAGCTCGTGAAGTGATGTATTGGCCATGTATGAACGACGAGATAGAACATGCCATCAGAGACTGTGACAAGTGTGCTGAACACTCAAGGAGACAACAAAGTGAGCCCCTCCAACCTACTCCACCACCAGACTTACCTTACCAGATGGTTGGGAGTGATCTATTCGACTTCCAGGGCCGAAAATACCTGGTCCTCGTCGACTATTATTCCAAGTACATCGATGCCATAGAGGTCAAGTCTCTTACTGCATCATCCACCATTGAAGCTATGAAATCGGTGTTCACCATCCACGGAATACCGAGCAAACTGAGAACAGACAACGGTCCACAGTTTGATTGTGCAGAGTTCAGCAACTTCTGTAAGTCCTATGGTATTCTACACGAAACGTCAAGTCCACACTTCCAAAGTTCCAACGGGGAAGCTGAAAGGGCAGTCCAAACAGTCAAAAATATGTGGAGGAAGAGCGAAGACAAGTACCTGGCACTCCTCGACTACAGGACAACCCCTCTGGAAGGAATCAACCTGTCTCCGGCCCAGCTACTAATGAGCAGGCGTCCTCGAAACACACTTCCTGCAGCACGTGAGATACTCATTCCTCAACCTTACAACAGGCAAGAGACCAAACGCCACTTGACTCTTGAGAAGCAAAAGCAAAAGTTCTACCACGATGCTAAGAACCCCTCCCAGAGCTTCAGCCAGGAGACCAAGTTAGACTCGCTCCAGTTGACACTGGAAAGTCATGGAAGCCCGGAGTAATCCAGAGTCACCACTCCAAACCCAGATCGTATCACGTCACCACTGATGTCGGGACTTACAGGCGGAACCGCAAGTTTCTCAGGAAAGTCACAATTCCAGCAAACACGAGCAGTCAGTCCACCCGACAACTTGGAGAAATGCAGTTCACCCCAAACGTCACACCACCACCGCCGTTCGCCGAACCATACTCTGTGCAACATGGCGCACTACCTTCACCTCGCAGAGATGTCAGCAGCCCAGTCACCACCACCCTGGCAGTCAATCCGACTGTCACCACCAGATCAGGCAGACGTGTAGCACCACCCAGCAGGCTTGATCTGTGAATGACTCTTAAAGTGCTAGGGTCATACATTAAGTTCAACGTTAACAGTAGTTAGGTTTCTTCTGAAAGACTTTTGCCGTATACGTAACTTTCAGTGACATTTCACATTTACGCTACCAGTGCTATAATCTTATCCCTCATTCATGGACTCTTAATCTTAAGGAGGGAGATGTAACGTAATTGCCTTAAGCGGCATTCTTTTATTTATGTCCCAAGCGACATTCCATTTATTATGTTGTAAGCGGCTAACCGGAAATAAACAGACATGTGCTCCCGCCCGCCATAGTTGGTTATCTTACAAGAACTAATAAGGATGGCATTGCAAATTGGCAGTGCAGAACACCTGGTTGTTCAGCAACTATCTTTGCTTGGAGTATTTCCGAAGTACATGGATTGATGGACAGTTTCCTATTGTAATTTAGAACCATTTCCAAAGTGAGCAGCCCAGGACACACAACAGCAGTGAAGGTTACAATAGTCGTCTTGGAAGGAGAGAAGCATAGTCATATTTGAACATTTTTGAGTTGTTCTTGCTTTTTAGGAATGAACAGTCTAATAAGGAAGTTTATCTTTTGCAGTTGTCAGGTGGACATCAGCCTTCAAAATGCAGAGGACTAGAATCAACTGATGCCATGTTGTACCAATTGGGACTAGAGATCATGATGTGCGAGAGGAGCATTGTCTCATATGTTTCAGCTTGTGGTGCCATTGTTGGCCACGTTACTTCCTGATGTTGACAATTTCAATGATCATGTCATGTTCACTTACGTGACTAATGTGATTGATGACCTATGTTCACATGTAACATGAATTTCAAACTGTTCATGCTATTGTTCATTCTCTTTGTTCAGTAGTTCTCTATGCTGTAATAGAGTCATGGTCTATAGTAGGAAGCCTTATAAGGAAGTGGTCCATAGTGGGAGCTCAGAGCAGAATCAATTAAAAAGGTGTGAAAACATACGGCCATAGTGAGACGGGCCATAGTAAAAGGGAAATAATCTAAAAGAAAAGGCTTATTGCTGACTTGTCGACTTCACATAATGATGACAATCACCAATGTCTCAATTCTTTGATCAACAAGGGCTATTCACCTACATATGTGAAAGCAGACCATGCTATAAACATCATCAAGTCAATAGACCCAAATGCCCAGTTATGTAAGGCCGACATAAGAGATGCATTTAAGCTCCTCCCCACCCATCCATCAATATGGTAAATCCATGGAATACAGTGGAACAAGGACCTTTACTACTACACCAGGCTTGTATTTGGGTGCACATCAAGCCCCAAAATATCTGACTCTCTCTCCAGAGCTATATGTTGGATTGCTGCACTCCTCACATCCTGCATTTGCTGGATGATTTTCTCACAACAGACATCACCCACCAGAATGGACAAGCAACCATGCAGAAATTACTTAACATTTTCAGCAACTGAACATTCCACAAGCATCCCAAAAGACAATTGGCCCCTCATCGTGTCTCGAATACTTGGGTGTCGTACTGGACAGAGAAAATGGAAGCACAACTCCCACAAGGAAAAAAATGAATAATTGTTTTGATTACAGACATTCAAGATAAGAGGAAAATTTCAAAACGTACCATGCTTAGTGAACTCAGCCACCTCAGTTTTGCAATGCAAATTATCCATGCAGGCAGATCTTTCTTCAGTTATCTCCTATCTCTTGCCCACTCTGTGAAGAAACTACATCACAGAGTGACTTTAAATCAGGGCTGTTGCATTGATTTCAAAGTGTGGTGATCATTCCTGACCAACTGGAATCATAAGTAATTCTTCCTGGATGAGGAAATTGCTTCATCAGATTTTGTTCACAGATGCTGTCCTGAAAGGTAGTTCTTACATTAAAGACATTGAAGACAGTCACAACTATCCTGTGTCCTACAATCTTATTGATCCTACCACTGAAGAATACTATTATGAATGCCATGGTGCTCTCTGCAGAGGATTCCACCATTGTGACACACATGAAGGAGGCTATTTCAAAAGATATGAAACCAAGGTACGAAGAGGTAGAACATACTACTCCAGCACAAGCATATCCGGCTACCAACGGACAGGCAGAAAGAGCAGTAGCATCTTTCAAACAAGCCATGAAGAATATGAAGAATACAAGACATTGTGTGTGTCACTGAACAGTTAAATGCTACAGAGGGAACTTTCTTTTCTTAAATTTCTTAAGTGCAAGATGCACATTTCTTTTTGGACATAGACATTTAATTACTTGACACTTCTTAACTTATGAGTTCTATAACTTTCTCAGTCACTGGAGGTTGTGATGTAGGATATTAGCGTGTAATGTGCCATGGTATTTCCTGGGCCTTAAGTTAGTACTGTCCGGATGTTAATCCAGGAAGCCTGGCGGCGGAAGCTGCACAGCCATGGGTTGTCTGTTGTAAGATGGCGGCCAGTAAAAACGTCCTAAGCGATGTTGTATTATGTTATTGCTGAGTAGCAGAAACTCAGAGTCTACGGACAAGTACACAACACTGTTGTTTGCTAGAATGATCGAAATCACTGTAACCTAAACAGGTTGTGACGAAGCCCTGTATTAAGGTGTCTGTGTTTGTCACAGACAATTCATGTCAAGATTTACTGTCAACATTTTAATTTAACTTAAATGTTTTGACATGTAATTGAGCTCATAGTAACTAGTTTTCAGGCCTTATGGTCTAACTTATGTTCACTAGATTATTTTGGAATGGATACAGTATTTCCTTCCATAAAACTCAGTGGAAGACTATTGTTACCATCTTTATTTAAACTATATCGTCAATATTATTTACTCCAGGACAATCCAAATTATAGGTGAAGGTAGCCAGTAGCGTCTGCTATCACCTGTTCAGTTATCAAATCATAAGATCAATTAATAGTTTTGCTACGGATTAAAACCTGATGCTTGAGTAACACAATTACTGAGTTCCAAGTATCAGTTTTCATATTTCTTGGTCAAGTCAGAGGCTGTCCCCTCCGACGTCCGCCAGCCACCTATAAATTCAGGAACCATTCTAGTTGGTGGCAGTTCCCACGGTGGACTCACACCAACTAGAATCCCTTGGGACGCTGGACACAGGGATATGCTGGCAAGTTCCTTGCATTCTTACCTTCAGTCTGGCATTCCACTTGTAACTTTTAGACTATTTGTCTTGACAGGGATAGGTTGGTGTTGATATTTCTTTGGGTAGGTGAAATGTTTCCCACCTACTAGAACCATGGTTATGTCACAGTTTCATTATCTTCATTCTGGTTGAGGATTAATGTGGTAAAGTCCTCAAATACTAGTTCATTGTTTTTCCATATTACCTATCTGATTTTGGTGATTTGTATCTTTATGTGTATAGTCCTAATAAAAGGTATTATTGATGCAGTTGGGTTGTGCTCTCTGTCATATATACTAATTTAATCAAGTTGTCGCAGTATGCTATTAATGCTGTATTTCACAGCATAATTCATAAAAATCATTAATCACATATTTCATAGACATTATCTGTTCAATGTTCATTTGTTCCATGTTGTCTGTGTCTTGCCGTTGAATGCCACCTCTGTTGAATGCCACCATCTTCACCTTTTTCTTCTGTTTCTGGAGCCTTGTCAACAAGGATTTCCCTTCACTTCCTTTCTATTTTTAGCCAGGTAACCCATTCTTTAGGAGTTTCCCTTTCTATTAATCGGACACATCAAAGACTTCCTTTCATGTGCTACCTATGTTCTTATTGGCTATTGTGCCCTCTGTCCTGACTTCCTTTGGCCACCTGTTTCCCACCTCACTTCACTTGCTGTTGCTGAGGTGGAAGCACCATTTCGTTTTCCAGGTATGGCCAATTTTCTAATCTATTTCCATCTGCCTCTTTACTTCATAATTCTCTATAAAAAGGTGCAAAATGTCTTTTAAACAATAGTAAAATATAATTAAAAGTAATATTTATTCAATAATTCTACAAGTTTAGGAATATACATTTTAATTAAGGTAAATTATAAACATGGTTTTGACCATGTGCTTTTGAATGTTTGAACAACTTTTATGCAGGTACTTTAACAGGATATTGAATAATTCACTGTGATATATACACTAGATGACAGTACTGTGATAATTTGAACTATTTAATATTTAAATTATTTACTTGGTTCTGAAGTTTTATGACTTCACTTGCTGTTGCTGAGGTGGAAGCACCATTTCCTTTTCCAGAACTTGACTCAGCAACAGCTTCATTCTCCATTTAATAAATCTTCATCTTCACCACCATTGCCTTGTGTCGTCTTGAGCAGCAGCCCAGAGCCGAACCATCAAACACACGGTTACAAAGTGCACTGGTGCGGTCAATATGGCACTCTTAGACGACCACATGTGGTTGAACCAATCACCTTTAACGCAGGGGTCATTACTCTTGCCAGCACCGTGACAAGATTAAAATTGGGGGCTCATCCGGGATCTATGTTCTATTGTTCTAGTGCCAGGGCTCGGGTAGTTGTTACCATATCTACTGTCAGGATACTTTGGTACTTGCTTGAGAGGTCAGAGAGAGATTGTGATATATTCTTTCAACAATGTCTGATTTAGACCAACCATCTGCTACCATGATAAGAAGGGCTAACAAGGAGGACCTTTTGAAAATGGCCAGTGCTAATGATGTTAGTGTTGACCTGTCAATGAATTTAAGAAAGATAAGGGATACTTTGATAGAGGCTTTAACAACTTCACCACCTGAATCTGCAACTAAGGGGAATGGAAATAGTACTGATGATCAGTCTACTTTTGGTGATAATCTGTCTTTTGAACAGAAACTAGAATTTAAGAAATTGGAATTGCAAGAGAGGGAGAGAGAGTGTGAACGAGAAAAGGTTCGGATGGCGCATGAGTTGACGCTAAAAGAACTTGAGTTGAGGAAGGGAGTTCATGAACAGGGTACTGATAGCTTTAAGGTGAATGAATGCTATCGTTCCGTCCCTAATTTTGATGAGAATGAAGTTGAAAGATTCGTTCATCAATTTGAGATGGTCGCTGTGGAGCGTAAGTGGCCGAAAGAATACTGGCACATTCTGATACAGAGTAAATTTAAAGGAAAGGCTACCCAGGCTTACAATTCCCTAGATGATACTCAGGCTAGATCATATCCAAAACTGAGGCTGCTGTTCTAAGGACCTTCCAATTAACCAGTGAGGCTTACCGACAACAGTTTCGAAAATCTGAAAATGAAACTTATTGTGAGTTTTGTTTTCAAGAAAGAAAACTTATTTGATAAGTGGTATCGGGCAGAGGAAATAGAAGGGAATCTGGATAAACTGAGAGAATTGTTCATATAAGAGGAAATAAAAAACTGTATGCCAACGGGTTTAAGAAGTCATTTAGCAGACCAAAAGGTTACTACATTGCAAGAAGCAGCAATAACTGCTGACAACTATGTACTAATACATAGATCAACAGTAGGACAACAGCCTAATGTGTCTAAGTATGACAATAAGCAATGTGGGAAACCAGGGTCTACTCAGAAGGTTGGCGTTCTGAGCAATGGAGGAAAAAATTCTCATATTAGAGGAAATAAAAAACTGTATGCCAACAGGTTTAAGAATTCATTTAGCAGACCAAAAGGTTACTACATAGCAAGAAGCAGCAATAACTGCTGACAACTATGTACTAATACATAGATCAACAGTAGGACAACAGCCTAATGTGTCTAAGTATGACAATAAGCAATTTGGGAAACCAGGGTCTACTCAGAAGGTTGGCGTTCTAAGCAATGGCAATAAATCTGAGGGTGAGACTATTAAGATTGGGGGAACCAATCAAAACCCATCTAATAGTGATAAACCATCAAAGCCTAAATGTGCTTATTGTGGTATGAACTGTAGTGGTATCTATTATTAGCGGTCTGCAATGTCACCAAGGGGCGACAACTGTGGTTGTCTTGACTGAGTACGGCAATAAAACATGGCTCCGCTCACAACGGCTCGTTAGTGGTAATTACAGCTAATTACGGCCCTACATCTTGATACAACATGGTGTCAGAACTGGGATCTGGTGAGACAACTTATGGACTCTCAATCAAACTCAAATTTTGAACTTTTTGATCGGTCGTCACTCACTGACAAAGCTGTAACTGTGTGTAGCGTGAAATTGTGCTGACTATCGTCCTCTTGCACAGATTATAAGTTGCCGCGCTCTCTGCACACACGTTCTCGCCGTTGAAGAAAAATCGTCCTGACGCACGGTCCTATAGTGATAAACTCATATCGGCGAATGTTCAGTGTTCATCATGAATAACTTGAAGCCACCGCCTCCACTGGAATTAATTGGCAATATTTCAGAGAATTTCAAGATATGGAAACAGGAATTTGAACTTTACAAAATTGCAAGCGGACTCGAAAACAAAGATGCAAACGTTATTGCTTCTACATTTCTGCATGTGATCGGCAAGGACGCTAGACAGGTTTATAACACGTTTGAGTTTGCAAATGAAGATGATAGGGGAAAATGTGAGGTATTGATGGAAAAATTTGAACAATATTGTAATCCTAGAAAGAATGTGACATTTGAAAGGTATGTATTTGGAACCAGAAATCAACAAAGTGGAGAAAAGTTTGACTCTTTCTATACTGACATACGAACTAAAAGTGCCAGCTGTGAATTTGGAGATCTGAGAGACTCACTAGTTAGGGATAGAATTGTAATTGGAATTCAGAGTGAAGAAACTAGATCAAGACTGTTGAGAGAGCAAAATCTCACTCTTGAAATGGCATTAAACATATGTAGAACAGCTGAAGCTACAGAAAGTCAAGTAAAAAGCCTCCAGGATGATAAAGCTGCAAGTGTTGGATATGTCAAGAGAAAAACACCATCTGCTAGAAAACAAAGTCATACCAAACCAAAATTGCCGAGTAGAAGTAAACCTCAAGCACAAAATCAAAAACTTCAAAGGGAAAATTGTCCATATTGTGGTAAGGAAAAACATGACAGGAAGTTTTGTCCAGCTAGACATGTTTCGTGCAACAGTTGCAAGAAACGAGGACACTACGCAAGTGTATGCCAGTCTCAGAAAGGATATGTGCGAGCTATAGATGAGGATGGATATGAGGATGACTATGACTGTGGGCAAGACGATTCACAAGAAACAGTATTTCTTGGCTCTATCAGCAGTGATACTCCAAAACAGAGAAGTCGTCGTTACTTCAACTTGCAAGTTGATGGCAAAACTATCACTCTCAAAGCTGATACAGGGGCAGATGTTAGCTTAATATCTCAGGACATTTTCGACAAAGTGTTCCCAGGTAGACAACTTCAGAGTCCCAAACGAATTCTGAGAGGAATTCAGAACCAGCTGAAAGTAGTCGGGTGCTTTCATGCTACTGTGAAGTGGAAAGAGAGAACTGTGAAAGAAACAATTATGTTTTGACAGAAAGTAGTCACTCACTGCTGAGCTGTGATGCCAGTGAGGACCTCGGATTACTCCAGTTCTGTTCAGCAGTCACAAAGGAGGATATGGTTTCAGAGTTCCCAGGTCTGTTTGTGGGTCTAGGTGAAATGGATGGTGAATATGACATCAAGTTGAAGACTGAAGCTCAACCGTATGCTGTCACTACACCGAGACGGGTACCCATACCTCTGCTGCCTAAGGTTAAAGAACAGCTTGAGAAACTGGAGTCACTGGGAGTTATTTCGAAGGTTGATGCTCCAACAGAATGGTGTGCACCTATGGTGGTTGTACCTAAAGCCAATGGAGATGTCAGGATCTGTGTTGATCTGAGAAGATTGAATGAGTCAGTACTCAGAGAGAGACACACCCTCCCTACGGTGGATCATACTCTCGGACAATTGAAGGATGCCAGAGTATTCTCAAAGATTGATGCCAATTCAGGGTTTCACCAGGTGAAATTGACAGAACAGTCCTCTTATCTCACAACTTTTATGACTCCATTTGGACGATACTGTTACAAACGGTTGCCATTTGGAATAACTTCAGCGCCTGAGTATTTCCAAAGACAAGTGTCACGGACATTGGAAGGTCATGAAGGAATTACAGGCATCATGGATGACTTTTTGATCTACGGGATTAATGACACAGAGCATGATGAGCGTGTTAGACAGACACTCTCCTCTCTACAGAAGGCAGGGATTACTTTGAATAAGGACAAGTGTGACTTCGGACAGTCAGAGGTCCAATTCTTAGGACAGACAGTGGGAGAGAAAGGTATCAGAGCAAGTGAGGACAAAGTTTCTGCTGTAAAGAACCTCCCAGAACCTCAAAATGTTCCAGACTTACGCCAGTTCCTCGGAATGGTTAACCAGTTGGGCAAGTTTATCACAAACCTTGCAGAGTTGACCAAGCCACTCAGGGACCTCCTCAGTAAGAAGAACTCCTGGTACTGGGGTGAGCAGCAAAAAGAGGCATTCTCAAAGATCAAATCAGCTGTCAGCAGCAGGGCAGTTCTCGCTATATTCAACCCCAACCTACCAACGAAAGTAACAGCTGATGCCTCATCATACGGGCTAGGAGCAGTCTTGTGTCAATGCCACTCTAGAGACTGGAAACCTGTTGCCTATGCGTCTCGTTCTCTCTCTGACACAGAAACTAGATACGCGCAGATTGAAAAGGAAGCACTGGCTCTCACATGGGCTTGCGAGAGATTCCAGGACTACCTCATTGGTCTTCAGTTCACACTGGAGACTGACCACAAACCCCTAGTTCCACTTCTAGGTCTGAAGGATCTTGATACTTTGCCTCCAAGAGTTCAACGCTTTAGGATGAGGTTGATGAGGTTTGCATACACAATCAACCACGTGCCAGGTCGTGAACTCTACACTGCAGATACACTGTCTCGTGCTCCAGAGAAAGGTTCATCACGTTCTGACCTGGAGGAGGAGGTAGAGGCCTTCGTGAACGCAATCAGTTTTCCCGCCTCAGACAAGAAATTGGATGACATACGACGTCACCAACATGAAGACGACATCTGTAGACAGATTCTTCAATACTGCATGGAGGGCTGGCCGGAACGACATCAACTTAAGGGCATTGTGTCACACTATTGGCCTTACAAGGCAGATATCACTGTCTGCAATGATCTAATTCTCTGTGGTGGGAGAATTCTCATACCGGAAACGATGCGCCCCGGAATTCTGGAAGCACTCCATGAAGGACATCAGGGCATCACGAAGACACGAGAAAGAGCCAAGCAATGTGTATGGTGGCCGAACCTGAGCAAGCAAATCGGTGAATTTGTCTCTAAGTGTCATGTATGCGTTAAGAAGTTTGACAATCACCCTGAACCTCTGCTGCCATCAGAAATGCCAGAACGCCCATGGATGAAGGTTGCTTCAGATGTCAGTATAACTTAAGTTTTGTAATGCTATATACTGTATGACTACAGTTTGAAATAATTAGCCACTCCCTCAGTACATATTGTTTTATGCAAATGAATGCTCCCCGAGCACATGTTCCGGTTTCGTTTTGGAATGCAGACGTGTCGTCTGCCAGTCAGAATTGTTTGCCAGTTTTCCTGCAATAAATAAGTATCAAGAAGATATCTTATGTTATGACATGGTGTCAGAAGTAAACTATGAAGACAATGGCCAAGTTTAACCCTCCAGAAAACTTCGACTTCGCTAAACCCGGCGACTGGCCGATATGGAAACAGCGCTTCATGCGGTATCGCACTGCCGTGAAATTAGACAAGGAATCAGAGTCAGTACAAGTACACTCGCTAATTTATGCGATGGGTAAAGAAGCAGAACATGTTTTCAATTCATTTGTGTTTGGTGAAGACGAGCAGGACAAATTTGATGTTGTTTTGAAAAAGTATGAAGACCACTTTGTGCCAAAACGCAACATTATCCATGAACGCGCCAAATTTCATCAGCGTTCTCAGAGACCGGGCGAGAGTGTCGAGACGTTTATCAGACATCTGTATGAACTTGCAGAAACATGTGAATTTGGTACAGCAAAAGATGAGTCAATTAGAGACCGTATAGTAATTGGAATTTCTGATAAACAGGTTTCTGAGAAAATGCAACTGCAAGCAGGTTTGTCACTTGAACAGGCAGTTCAGTTAGCTAGAGAGACAGAATTAATTAAATCACAAGTTAAATCTCAGGATTCTAAAGACATTGAAGAAGTCAAAGGCAAAAAGAACTTTAAAGGAAAGAAGGCGTCACATGGTAGAGGCGGTTATAGTGGTAACCATGGCAACCACACATCAAACCCCAGAAGTAGTAACCAAAGCCAAGGTGGTTACCATAGGAACCAGACAGGCAGAAATGCAAACAGAGGTCAAAATAATTGTACAAGATGTGGTCATTTTCATGAAGGTAGATGCCCAGCAAGCGGTAAAACTTGCCATAAGTGTAGTAAAACCGGACACTTTGCAATTATGTGTCGCAGTAAACAGTCAGGAAGACAAGAAGTAAACAATGTAGACACTGCCAACAGTGCATCCTCAGGTTTCTTTATTGGATCATTAGATTGTGAAGATGATAATAATGCATGGATGGTGACATTGTATGTGCAAAATACCCCAGTTCAATTCAAAGTGGATACTGGTGCAGATGTGACAGTCATTTCACAGGCTACATTTGATCGGCTGAACATAGTCCCTAAACTAGAACCTCCTGATAAAGAACTTTCAGGGCATGCTCACTCCATTAACTGCATAGGACAGTTTACCACCACTGTGAAATATCATGGTACAGATTACAGATTCAAAGTGTGTGTGACAAATGGTCGCAATAATCTGTTAAGTAGAAATGTGGCACTCATGATGGGTTTTGTGGAGCCACACATTGATGAAATCAGGTCTGAAGTTTTTGGACCATTTGGACTATTGAAGTGTGAGCCAGTTCAGATCAAATTAAAGCAAGATGCCCAACCATTCAGTATATCAACTGCAAGGAGAGTACCATTTCCTTTAATGGATAAAGTCAAACAAGAATTGCTTCGGATGAAAGATGCAGATATTATTGAAGAGGTCACCGAGCCTACCGAGTGGTGCGCCCCAATGGTTCCAGTGATGAAAAAGTCAGGTCACGTCAGAATTTGTGTTGACCTGAAGCGTTTGAATGAGGCAGTGGAGCGTGAAAGGTATATGATGCCAAATCTTGAGGACATAGCCCCCAAACTGTCGGGATCAACCGTGTTCTCCACTCTGGATGCATCAAATGGATTTTACCAGATACCTCTCCATAAGGACAGTCAAAAGCTGACAACTTTCATGACCCCATTCGGACGCTATTGTTTTAAAAGGGTACCATTTGGGATAACAAGTGCACCGGAAATATTTCAAAGGAAGATGACTGAGCTGCTACATGGTCATTCAGGTGCAGAGGCCATAATGGATGACATTTTGGTGCATGGAGTTGATAAAGAGGAGCATGATCATAGGCTCAACAGTGTTCTTGACACAATTCAGAAGGCAGGCCTAAAGCTAAATAAGGACAAATGCAAGTTTCACCAGACAGAAATCACCTATTTTGGACATAAAATCAGCAAAGAAGGAATCAGTGCTGACCCAAGCAAGGTTCAAGCGATACTTGACCTGCCAGCTCCTAAGGATGTCACTGAGCTCAGACGCATCCTTGGCATGATTAATTACCTAGGGAAATTCCTCCCAGACTTGTCAACAGTGTCCAAACCAATGACTGACTTGTTGAAAAGTGATGCTGTATGGTGTTGGGGTCATTTACAGGAAAAATCATTCTCACAAGTGAAAAAGATGGTGACTGGTGCACAAGTACTAGATTTCTATGATCCAGCTCTGCCAACAATTGTTAGTGCAGATGCCAGCAGTTATGGGCTGGGTGCAGCCTTGTTCCAAGTGAAAGGTGATGTGATGCGACCAGTAGCCTTCTGTTCCCGTACACTAACTCCATCTGAGGTAAAGTACGCCCAGATCGAAAAGGAATGCCTCGCAGGGGTATGGGCATGTGAGAAGTTTAGTCGCTATCTTGTCGGTCTGGACTCTTTCAAGCTTCAGACTGACCACAAGCCATTGGTTCCCCTCATCAATTCTCATGATTTGAATTTTGCACCACTTCGATGTCAGAGACTATTGTTGAGACTAAGACGTTTTAACGTCACAGCTGAATATGTGCCAGGGAAATCACTCATTGTCCCAGATACCTTGTCAAGAAGTCCACTGCAAAAGAGTGATACTGATGAAGTTTGCTTCAAGGATGATATGGAAGCCTTTGTAGAGTCTGTTTCCTCATCACAGCCAATCTCGGATGAAAAAGTTGAAGCCTTGAGAATTGCTACAATGAATGATGAAGAATTACAGATGGCAATTCAGTACACCCGATCTGGATGGCCAGATCACATCCGTAGTGTTTCACCTGTTGTTCATGCATACCACCAGATTCGTGGAGAGTTGTCTGTTGACAACCACCTGCTGATATTCAGGAATCGCATTGTAGTGCCAGTAGCAATGCGATTGGAGATTCTGGATAAAATTCATCAAGGGCACCAAGGTGTTAATAAGTGTGTGGATAGGGCAGCCACTTATGTTTGGCCAGGTATCAGTAAAGATATCAGTGCTAAAGTGAGCCAGTGTGAATATTGCACCATCAATAGGCCTTCTCAGAGGAAGGAAAATCTGCAGAGTTCAGTGTTGCCAGAACGGCCATGGGAGAAAATTGGTGCAGATTTGTGTTATGTGAAAGGGGAAAATTTCCTCGTTGTGATCGATTATTATTCTCGATTCATCGAGATTGCTCACCTCAGTGTTATCAGTAGCAGAAATGTGATAGGAAAGCTGAAAGCTATGTTTGTGCGCTTTGGTGTGCCAGTTGAGTTCTGTTCTGACAATGGAACACAATTCACGTCTTCGGAGTTCAAGGATTTCGCAAGAGAATATGGATTCAAGTTGACAACTAGTAGTCCACATTTCCCACAAGCCAATGGGGAAGCGGAGAGCGGTGTGCGCATTGCCAAGCGCATACTACAGCAGGATGATCCATATATTGCTCTTATGGTGTACAGATCTACTCCAATCAGAGCCACAAGTGAATCGCCAGCACAATTAGTGATGGGTAGACAAATTAGAACCAATTTGCCTATCTTGCCAGGAAATTTGAAACCAAATTGGCCCAACATGGACAAAGTGAGAGAGACTGATGCGAGAACCAAGAAGTCTTATGAGACATTCTATAACCGACGTTACTCATCCAGGAACTTGAGTGTTCTAAATCCTGGAACACCAGTGCGTGTGAAAATTGACACTGAAAAGAAATGGACCACACCGGCAGTTGTAACTGGTGAAGCCGTCCAAACTTCCAATGGAACATTTAGGAGAAATCGACGACATCTCTTAGTCGACAAGTCGAGAGATTCACCAGTGTCTGACTTCACACCCAACACTGTAGAATCTCCAGTCTGTCCAGCAGAACCTGCCAGCCACAGTAATGGTTCAGACATAAGTAGTAGTGACAATCAACAACAAGTGACAGTCACCAGATCCGGCCGCACTGTCAACCCACCGAATCGATTTGGCGATTGGGTGAAATAACCCTTTTTTATGACTTTAAACATGTTAATATCATGTTGAATCAAGTAAAGTGTTAGCATTAGAAATGCTGTGTTTCAGTGTTCAAAGATTTATTTAGTTTCTTCTTCTGGAGTAGGAACTTTAGCAGTAATTATCATTAGTTGATGTGAAGTATACTATTGAGTGATTTAGTACTAGAAGTGCTAAGCAGATTTATGTTAGTAACAGTTGGTTACCATTGAGTAATAGTTTCAGTTTAGCCTAAAAGTGTTCATGTTTAACAGTTCAAATAATGTGTTAAGAGTTAGACATAAATATGCATAGATTCCATCTCAAAGGAGGGGAGATGTCAGTATAACTTAAGTTTTGTAATGCTATATACTGTATGACTACAGTTTGAAATAATTAGCCACTCCCTCAGTACATATTGTTTTATGCAAATGAATGCTCCCCGAGCACATGTTCCGGTTTCGTTTTGGAATGCAGACGTGTCGTCTGCCAGTCAGAATTGTTTGCCAGTTTTCCTGCAATAAATAAGTATCAAGAAGATATCTTATGTTATGACATCAGACTTGTTTGAACTCAACAAACAACCTTATGTGCTAGTTGTGGACTACTACTCTCGTTTCATCGAAATTGCGAAACTCAACAGCACATCATCGAAAGTGGTGATCAATCATTTGAAAAGTATGTTTGCCCGACATGGGGTTCCTGAAATACTTGTATCGGACAATGGTCCTCAGTATTCTTCATTGGAGTTTGCAGAGTTCAGTAACGAATATGGATTTTGTCACGTCACAAGCAGCCCAGGTCATGCATCTGGAAACGGGGAAGCAGAGCGTGCAGTGAGAACGATCAAAACTCTCTTGAAATCAGCAGACGATCCGTATGCTACACTCCTGAGCTATCGATCAACACCCTTAAGTTGTGGATACAGTCCTGCTGAGTTACTCATGTCCAGACGTCTCCGGACAAAGCTGCCCATCCTACCACAGAAACTCATGTGTAGCCCGCCTGATGAAAAGAAGGTCATGGACCACGAATCATCCCGCCGTGAAGATAGCAGACTACACTTCAACAGACGCCATGCAGCACTACCCCTCTGACCACTGTGTAGGGGAGATGAGACATGGATGAGGGACAGAGGTGAGAAAGGGACTGTAGTCGACAAACTGTCACCTCGTTCCTACACGGTGCAGACAGACTCAGGAATGTACCGTCGCAACAGGAAAGACTTGAACTTCCTTCCTAAACAGGAGGTGGTGAAGTCTGAGATGTCCAGCACTCCAGAGACCAGCGCACCAGCTCCAGCGCCTACTGGTGTGTACCACACACGATCTGGCAGGCCATCCAAACCACCTGTCAGATTTGATGACCAGTACCAGTGATGGACACTATTGATCCAGTGTTGAATTTAAAGTGTTAATGAACGTTATAGTTTAAAGTTAATAGTAAATTTTATCATCTCTGCTTTGGACTCTAATGGTAATGGTAATTATATAATTTACCTTCTCATTTCCAAGTTTGGTTTTTCGTTTAAGTTAATGAGTGAGCATCATTTCCATCCCAAAGGGAGATGTAGTGGTATCTATTATTAGCGGTCTGCAATGTCACCAAGGGGCGACAACTGTGGTTGTCTTGACTGAGTATGGCAATAAAACATGGCTCTGCTCACAACGGCTCGTTTGTGGTAATTACGGCTAATTACGGCCCTACATCTTGATACAACATGAACAACCATTTGATTACAAATTGCTATAAGAGGAAAAATGACAACCAAAAAGTGGTGGGTTTTGTTGGCAGTAAAACTCAAACACCTCTTGGTACAACCCTACATTCACAGCAGCCTGAGAAGAAGTATGAAAAGTACATATCTGATGGTGGTGTTAGTGAAGTAGGTCAGGGTGGTTCTCAAAGACTAGTGACCATGCACAGGGATACAGGAGCCTGGCAGTCGCTCATTGTTTCAAGTGCAGTTGCTAATCCTAACAAGTCTGCTACTGGGACAAGTGTGGTAGTTGAGATGGTAGGTAAAGTCTATCTGTCAGTTCCATTGCACAGATTCAACATTAAATCTGAATTTGTGTCAGGAGAAGTGCTAATGGGAGTTGTGGATGAGTTACCTATTAAAGGTGTGGATATCTAACAGATAGTTGTTGATCTAACAGATAGTTGTTGTCACAGAGGATGTGTAGAGGTCTTAGAGGTATCTAGTTCTCCGGTGACAGTGGGCAGTGAGGATAATGTTGACATTGTCCCTGCTTGCATGACCACAAGATCTATGACTAGGACAGAAAAGCCAAAGGGCGATTTCCTGGGATTATCTGATACCTGTTTGTCTAAAGCATTTGAGGTGTCTACCGATGGTAGTTCTCAAGCTAAGAGACGTTCTGAATCCACAACACTTGAGTCTGAGTGTGATGATAAGGCACATGACAGTAATGTGCCAGGCAGGAGTCTGATAGGCTGGGACAAGGCTAGTTTGTGTCAGGCACAGAGAGAGGATAGTACTCTTAGGGATGCTTGGACATGTGTAGTAGATGAAAAACAGGTAGATATGGAAAACACATGTTTTTATGTTCACAAAGGTCTGTTAATGAGGAAAAGTGCTAAGGATGAAAATGGGGAGGAAACTGACGTTGGTACTCGATATCATGTGGTTGTACCAAAGCCTTATAGGCAGGATATGCTCAGTATGTCACATGAAAGTTTGTTTGCTGGTCACATGGGAAGAACAAAAAACTATGATAAGGTTTCCAATGATTTCTTTTGGCCAGGAATGTACCATGATACCGACTTATGTTGCAAAACTTGTCATATATGTCAGGTGGTTGGCAAACCAAATCAAGTCATACCTCAAGCCCCTCTCAAGTTGGTTCCAGCTGATGGGGAAGCATTCTCCAAGGTATTACTCGACGTTGTAGATCCTCTTCCTAAGACTAGTCAGGGAAGCCAATACCTCCTGACAATAATGTGTGTTAATACACGATTTCTGGAAGCAATTCCCTTACGGAAAGTTACTGCAGCAGTAGTAACAAAAGCTTTGATTAAATACTTCGCTTTGACAGGGTACCTAGTGACATTCAGTCTGATCAGGGTTCAAATTTCATGTCAAAACTGTTTCGGCAAGTTATGGTTTTGCTAGGTATTCATCAAATTCGATCTAGTGCCTATCATCCAGAATCTCAAGGTGCATTAGAATGTTTCCATCAAAGTTTGAAAAGCATGTTGAGATGTTTTTGTGAAGACCATGAGAAGGATTGGGACGCTGGAGTTCCCTTTGTACTATTTGCAGCTAGAGATGCTACGCAGGAGTCATTAGGGTTTTCACCATTTAAACTTGTCCATGGTCATACTCCTAGGGGACCGTTAAAATTGGTCAAAGATAGTTGGCTTCAGGAAACTAGGTCTGAGGAGTTGTTGGATTATATGTCACAAATCAAAGATAGATTGTGGCAGGCTACTGAGTTAGCTCGGAAACATTTACAACAGGCCCAGGTTAGGATCAAAGGACAGTTTGATAGAAAGGCCAAGGTCAGGGAGTTTAAACCAGGTGACAAGTATATCTATATCTACCTATAACAAGTTCTTCATTAAAATCCAAGTATTTTGGACCATACACAGTCAGGAGCAGGGCTAGTGAGACAGGTTATGTAATTAACACGCCAGACCGAGGTAGGAAGACTAGGTTCTGCCATCTAAACCTGTTGAAGGCATACCACGAGCATCAGACTGTACAACCAGTAATGACAGTGAGTGGGAATGACAGTGAGGAGTCTCTGGAAGAACGGGACGTAGTAGATATCAAGTTATGCAACAGTGATATCTTGAATGACTTAGATTCCAAGTTGCAGCACACAACTGATACCCAGCGGGATGACTTAACGGCTCTCATTGAAGAATTTAAGGACTTGTTCCTGATACTCCAAGTGTAACCAATGTCATGATGCATGATGTGGACGTGGAAGGTGCCCCTCCTGTGAGACAACATCCTTACAGAATGCATCCACAGAAGAAGGCCTATCTCAAGGAAGAAATCCAATACATGCTGGACAACAACATAATAGAGCCGTCAAACAGTGATTGGAGTTCTCCATGTATCCTGGTGCCCAAGGCTGGCAATAAATTCCGGACTTGTGCTGATCTGAGACAGATTAACCGATTGGTTAAGGCTGACTCTCATCCTCTGCCACGCATTGATGACTGCATTGATAATGTGGGCCATGCTGTCTTTATAACGAAGCTCGACCTACTTAAGGGCTATTACCAAATCCCATTAACAGAAAGAGCCAAGAGAATCTTGTCAATTGTGACCCCACATGGCCTGTATCAGTATCGGGTCATGCGTTTTGGACTGAAGACGGCACCTGCAGCTTTTCAAAGGTTGATGAATCTGGTACTAGAGAATATACCAGGTGTGGAGGTATACATTGATGATGTCATTGTTGGATCTGACACCTGGGAGGATCACCTGGCTACTCTGAGGAAAGTGTTTACTCGTCTCAAGGAAGCAAACTTAACAGTCAACTTTGCAAATGCTTTTGGCCAAGCACAAGCTACATTCCTTAGCTCCAATCACAGCCGAAGTATTATCAACTTTCCTCAACCTAAAACATGTAAGGAGGTGCATCGGTTCCTGGGGATGGCTGGCTATTATCAAAGATTCTGTCCAAATGTTGCTACAGTAGCAGCTCCTATAACAGCTTTCTTGGAGAAAGGAGTGAAGTTCATCTGGACGGAAGACTGCGAACATGGCTTCCAGCTCCTGAAGACCATGCTCTGTTCTACACTAGTGTTAGCTGCACCCGTGCTCACAAAGCCTTTCAAACTTGCAGTGGACGCAAGTGCCTTAGGATGTGGAGCAGCGTTGTTCCAAGAAGATGATAGCGGAATGGACCATCCAGTGAGCTACTTCTCATGGAAGTTCAACAAGCATCAGCTTAATTATTCCACTGTGGAGAAAGAAGCCCTAGGACTGGTTTTGGCATTAAAGCAGGTTATGGTCTACACAGATCATTATCCATTAACATTTATCCACCGAATGAAGGACAGAAACAAGCGATTGTTACGATGGAGTCTTACGCTCCAGGAGTACCCTATTACCATTGAACACATTAAAGGAAGCAATAACATTATTGCATACACCTTATCCAGATGTGCACAATGTGACGTGATTGATGTTATCAGTACGTATGTGACGGACACCTACAATATGGCATACAACTGTTGATTAGTTTGATGGTTGTCAGGTATTTTCACTACATGTATATATGTATGCATATTTACCATGTCCATTATTTTCATGTAATGATAGTAGTTGTTTATTTGTTAGAAAATGTATTGCAAATTTCCTAATTTTGTGGAGGAGCATGTGATGAAGCCCTGTATTAAGGTGTCTGTGTTTGTCACAGACAATTCATGTCATGATTTACTGTCAACATTTTAATTTAACTTAATGTTTTGACATGTAATTGAGCCCATAGTAACTAGTTTTCAGGCCTTATGGTCTAACTTATGTTCACTAGATTATTTTGTAAGGAATATAGTATTTCCTCCTATAAACTCAGTGGAAGACTATTGTTACCATCTTTATTTAAACTACATCTTCAATATTATTTACTCCAGGACAATTAAAATTATAGGTGAAGGTAGCCAGTAGCATCTGTTTTCACCTGTTCAGTTATCAAATCATAAGATCAATTAATAGTTTTGCTACGGATTAAAACCTGATGCTTGAGTAACACAATTACTGAGTTCCAAGTATCAGTTTTCATATTTCTTGGTCAAGTCAGAGGCTGTCCCCTCCGACGTCCGCCAGCCACCTATGAATTCAGGAACCATTCTAGTTGGTGGCAGTTCCCATGGTGGACTCACACCAACTAGAATCCCTTGGGACGCTGGACACAGGGATATGCTGGTAAGTTTCTTGCATTCTTACCTTCAGTCTGGCGTTCCACTTGTAACTTTTAGACTATTTGTCTTGACAGGGATAGGTTGGTGTTGATATTTCTTTGGGTACATGAAATGTTTCCCACCTACTAGAACAATGGTTATGTCAGAGTTTCATTATCTTCATTCTGGTTGAGGATTAATGTGGTAAAGTCCTCAAATACTAGTTCATTGTTTTTCCATATTACCTATCTGATTTTGGTGATTCGTATCTTCATGTGTAGTCCTCATAGGTATTATTGTTGCAGTTGGGTTGTGCTCTCTTTCATATATACGAATTTAATCAAGTTCACTGGTGTGGTCAATATGGCACTCTTAGATGACCACATGTGGTTGAACCAATGACCCTTAACGCAGGGGTCATTACTCTTGCCAGCACCATGACACAGGTGATCACAAACTATTTTGTTGACAGTGTGAAAAAAGTGAAAAAACATAATGTTACTGGATCGTGTGATGTACAAATTTGGCCATTAACAAGCATAATGAACGCTACAAACAGAAATCTCCAGTTTTGTCAACCGTGAAATGTACATGGACTTCATCTAGTGAATTAAAAGAAACTGACAGTAAAGAGTATTACAAAGTTACTGTAAGTGACGAAATAATTTTCCGTACTGTGTACTTTGCAGCAAAAGAAGAAATGGCATTGGAAAAAAATAAACAACCAACTGCTTAAATTCCAAAAGGTAACAATTCTTGATACAGGTTATTAAAATTTGTCGTGTTATTTTACATGTAAAATATGTTTTGACGAAAGGTAGTTTACGTCCACATCTTTCAGTATTTTGTATTAGTTAGAGTTAACTCCCTTCCACCATACTTCAGATAGAGTTAGCTCCCTTGCTTTTTTTCACATGTTCGCAAGCATGGCGGCCGGTTTTCAAACCTGAGGCCACAAAAGCTGTAAGTAAACATATTTAACGAAGAGATAGATGCCACTATGGAGCAGAAGGGTGACGTTAGGCCCAAACATATGGCTGCTGGTGCCCGAATGGGCAAAATGCTGGATGCATTAAAACCAACAACCCAGAAGATGTCGAAAATTAGGTCAGCGCCGAGTTACAATGTCAACACGCCCTTGAAATCCAACATCCAGGAGACGTTGGTTGAGCAAACTACTGACATAGAAGCCGAGTGTGCAGTGCTAGAAGAAAAGCTGAAACAGATGGAGCTGATGAGGAAACGTGATCTTCTCAGACGAGATATGCTTTATCTTGAACAATCTGAATCTCTCCCATCAAGCAGGATGTCATCTCAAGATGGCGGGCTTTCTAGCCCCGCGAGGTCAAGCAGGAACGGACTGGGTATGGTCCCCGATAAGAAAGCCCTGAAGATAACCGATTATGTCTGGGTCGATAGTCATGATGGAGATGATGGACGACAGAAGGAAATTGACAAAGGTGATGGTGTTAACTTAGACATTGGGAGATTGAAAAACAATCTTAGTCATGTGTCGTTAGAATTGTGGACCTACACGAGTGTTGCCATCCTTAGAGTGAATGAGTGAATGAGTGAGTTAAGTTTTACGCCGCTTTTAGCAATATTCCAGCAATATCATGGCGGGGGACACCAGAAAATGGGCTTCACATATTGTACCCATGTGGGTAATTGAACCCGGGTCTTCGGCGTGACGAGTGAACGTCTTACCCACTACGCTACCCCACCGCCCCGCCATCCTTAGAGAGATGACAGACCATGGTGAGGTCGATTGTCAAGGTGTATAGGACAATCTCATATATATTCAGGACATCAGGCGCCTATCGTCAAAGTATATATGGGCCAGTGTGCTTTTGTATGACCAAGAGTACAGACAGAAGCAGACAGCTAAAGGTTTGGAGCACGACTCTGCAAGATATCAGAGAATTTCAGTTGGTGCTTGAGCGCTGTCGTACATGAAAGGGCAAAGTTGACAGCATAATCCCCAGAAGAATGGACTACTGCAACTATTCTCAAAGGAGAGCTTTTGACAGAAGTGAAGAAGTCAAAGGAGCTGAAAGATCACTGTGAGAACTGAATCTTGACAGAGCCAAACTAGTTAGTCTTGGAACTGATAGGGCAGCAGTCATGATGGGTAAGAAAACAGGCGTAGGTGTTAAGATCAAAACAAAATTTTCTCCATTCTTAGTACACAATCACTGTCAAGCCTATCGATATAGTTTTGCTTGTGTGGATTCAATTAAGGAACTGACACTCCTAGAACCTATGAAATCCAGATTGAATACCCTTTATTGGTGTCACAGTAACTCAGGTGTTAGAACTGCAACCCTAGGAAATATTCAAGCTGTTTAGATTACCTAGACCTAAAAATCAAAGAACCACACACAGTGAGATGGCTGAGTATGAGAGCAGCTGTGAAAGCTGTGTACTATTCCTTTACATCAGTTGTTGTGGCTCTGTCTCAGTAAGGAGAATAAAAAGCTATTGCAAAGTCCCTGCATACCTACGTCAGTGATGCTCAAACAGCTTGTGCATGTGTACGTATATGATGTGCTTGATCAGCTTGCAGTGTTGAGTTGTCAGCTACAGAGAGAAGATCTGGTGTTCAGTGAGGTAACACCTCTGATAGAAGGGTTTGTTGCTGCTGTTAAGGAACTTGAGAAAGGTGGTGATTGTTACTCTGAAATTAAAGTGTCACTGGGGGAAAACAGTTCTCTGAAGGGAGCTGAGCTGAAACAAACGAGTGGAAGAAGGAATCTGAACTGAAATCTGTGATGCAGAAATATCTGGATAAACTGTGTGAGAACGTTGAAGCAAGAATGACCGAAACAACTGATCTTCTGTACATTTGTTTCATTCATGTTTATTGTGCATTGCATTTATTTCCACCTCTTTTCTCTGTCCCTAGAGGCTATGTGAGATGCCTATGTGGAGAACATGAGCATTGTAAGTGTAGTTCATCAGTCAACAATTAACTTTTGTGCAAGACATCAAATTCTTGGATTTTTGTTTTCAATGACTTCTGCATCAAGATTCCTTTACTAGATGTTCTGAGTGGACAGTGTTTCGGACACTGAATGGTCCTGTGTCAGATTTCCAGCCAGAGACTATAGGGCAACACAAAGGGTGTAAATTTGAGAAAAAAACACACATGCACACACATACACAGGTTCAAGATGACCTTGTCTGATACTTGTGTAAAGACAAGACTGGCAACACAGAGGTTAAAAACACCATCAGTGGAAATGAACTTTGTGAATTACACTCACAGCACAACAGCAGATCTACCGGTGTTGACCTAGTACTGACCCTAATGCGTGTGGGAAGGTCAAGATGACACAGAATATACTGATGAAATTTCTTGAATGTATTGTGCAGGGTCAAAACTCTACAAAGGAGTACTTCCGAATGCAACTCTATTGAAAGTAAACAAACCAAGCAACTAGTCAAACTGAAGCAATGGCTCACATGTCTGATATGCATTGGGGGCTTTTTGTCATAAGATTGCTGTTGTGTTACTCAAGCTACAGAACTACTGACTGAGAAGGACCCAACAGAGCTCCATCTGGGTAGGCATTTGCCCCTAGGCAGACGTCACAGACTCAACTCTGCCTTTTTCTGTACCTGGCACAGGACATTGTTGACCCCCTGCTTTCAGGCAGCAGGGGCCACTTTGACACGCCTATGCAGTACCAACTGGGTGAAGACAAGTTGTTTCTGGTCCTGGTGGTGGATAAATGTGTCTTCACCAGGGATACCCCATGGAGAAGTACAGCGATGATATTCTCAGGGATTAGGCACACTCCAGTGCCATCATCTTCCAGTGCACTCCAGTTCTTCATGATCAAATCATGACCAAGGATGGCAGCTACCATCCAATACTCAACCTCAAAGTGTTGATTCACCTGATAAAGGTTCCATCCATCAAGGAGACACAATGTATGGTGATCGGCTCATCAATCCAATACATAAAACATTCAAAAAGTGTTAGGATTTGTTGTAATATCAATTTTAAATTCATAATCCTTGTTCATTTTAATTCCATTCCGAAAGATCCGATTCCATAAAAAACCTGATTCCTATTTCACATGTAACCAGCAAATGGCATTGAAAGTAAACAAGCTCAGAAGCACAGTCAGTGTGTTTGTCTTGAATAAGAACTAGTTGATGTGGCAGACATCACAACAGGATTCAGTCCCTTATGGTTAGAGACGTGAAATCATGGTTAGAGACTGACTAGGTAGCTGAGAGTGAGATACTTTGGTGTACTATTTGGAAATCACTACAGTAACAAGAAATGGCATGGTGAGAACAGTGGGAAAGAAGCCAGCACAAGATGTCCTAGAGTCCCTGAAGGACATGTACCCCCTTGAAACAGTCCTTCGTTTCTGGACTCTTATACTGAAAGATATTTCACTGCCTATCCCCATGGAAAGGGTGCCTGGACCAACACTGACAGTCAATAAAACTTTTGTTAGAGATACTTATTTAAGGCCATGAACACCTGTAGGAATACTCTACTTAGTTAAACTAATAAAAGTTAAATGTAGATAAATATCAGATTTTAATATAAATAAATATTAAATATTTTCAAAATTATCAATTCATGTACATGTATTCCATGTATGGAGTCCCCCTGTTGTTGCTATAACTTCAGAAGAAAAGTACCAAATGTTTTTCTCGACTGAATCCGTAACTGTGTACAAACTATGTATATAACATATCGATGCACTTATCAAACAGAACCCAAATATACCATAATATACAATATTAAGGTTATGGTGTCAATCATGCACATAGAATCAGCTTTGCTAAATGTTTGGTTTACCTGTGCCGAACGTGAACTACTCTTAATGAAAATGACAATAAATGATTGTAACTGGTGTGGTCAGTATAGAAAATACCTCTTGCCTTTACTGAGAACTCTATACTTGTCTTCCTCCTCGTCCAGTCAGGATGTCCGTACCTTACTGCAGCAGGAGCACAATGATCTTGGAAGCTGTCACAGTAACTGATGCAAACTAACAAACTGAACTTTGTATCTTGAATGACACGGCAATAGCGGTCAACTGAACATCCTAACTCTGACAACTGCCACCGCAGTTCATGACTTACTGAGTACTGATTTACACTGTTTTAGCTAGATTCCATCGTGACAACCAACATCATATGTGGTCTTCACACATTTCATCCACGTGAGGAATTGGAACACCGTTCTTCAGCCAACCTTACCTCGCTGCTCTGAAGACAACAGATTTGTCAGGGCTTCTTGGTTGTTGTTGCTTTGATTTTCCCTGTGTTCAGCTCAGACTCCACCTTCCTCATGTACGCTAACATGTCTTTATCAGTGTTGTACCTGACTTCAAACCCAGGATGCTTGTGCACAACATGCTTTCGACAGTTCCCACTCAAAGCACAAGCATAGGTACAATACGGGCAGCTATATGGCTTGACGTCCTTGAATATATGCTGTGTGCGGATATGCTTCTTCAGCTTACCGCTAGTCCAGGGGCTGTAGTCACAGTGCGGACACTGGTAGGTGGAGTCTGAATGGATCACCTGGTGGTCCCGCAGATAGTGGCGGTTCTTGAAGCCCTTGCCACATATTTCACAGGTGTATTTGTGAGGGTCAGCGTGGATATGGCGAATATGGGCCTTCATCCTGCTGACTGACAGGGCTCGGTAGTTGCAGACTGGACATGTCTGCTCCTGACGTTTATCAAACTCGGCTTTCACGCCATGCTGCTGGAAGGTGTGATCTGAAAGACGTACCAGAGCCATGAGTCAATGGCTCATGAAAACAGTTCTGTCTTGCCAAAACTGTTTATCACTGAATTAGTACTGCATTTACTGTTTTATTATTTCTGTGTTCAGCAACACTTCATGTATATCATGGCAATCAGTAGCTAATCCAGTATGATGCTGTGAGCACAATCAAGGTCATCGTGGTATGATGACTCAAAATCAACCAGGATACGACCAAAGATCCACTTAACCACCCTTTACATTACATGGAACCATTGGGAAGAATGCAGTTGTTTTTGTTTTTTTATCTGGATGCATTTGTTGATAATTTTCATATCGTGTGTAATAAATGTGGTATAGGGAAGTCTCCTATTCTCGCGGGTTTCCTATTCTCATGGTAAACTTGTTTTCTGCAGGGATTATTAATGCACCTGTACCATACTTAGCAGTTGTTTACATCACTGACCAGTAACTAGGAAGTGGCCCAAGTCTGCAAATGATTACAAATTTTGCAGTGTAACAACTATTGGTGAGTTTTTACTAACTTGGGCGAATCATAACTTTTTCCTGGCCTTTCTGATAGGATTCCTCTTCCTTATGCCTCATAATGTTACTTCCTGGTTATGCCGTGAGAATGGGCGATTCCTCGATAAGTCCTTGTTTTAATCAAACATGGCAATACAGCTGATGGATCAAGCAACTATTAGATGCAGATGTTAGAGGGGGAATCTCTTCATTTAAAAACAACAAACATTCATTTGATATGTTTGTATTACATTTTCAGTTGATATCCGTAAGTACCACGAGAATAGGAAATGCCAGTATACCAACGAAAATGCTTTAGAATTTCCAGTTTATAGTGTTCTTGACACTTCAATCCTCATATTAAGGACAGTGCTTGTAAGTAGGGGTACTCAACAAAATAGTTTAACCACAGCTGAACCAGCTCACTGTAAAACTTGATGTCAGCTGCAAACGATAGGGAAAGAAAAGATGGTCCAAAGGAACCTACTCATAAACTGGATCCTGTTGTTGCAAGCGTACTGGCAGTGGTCACATGAGAATTCCCGCGTGGTACTGTGGCGGAATGCAATGTGTCGCTGTAGAGTCCACGGGTCACAGAATCCAGAGCCACAGATCTCACACAGGTATGGACGTTTGTTCAGGTGTAATGCATTGATGTGCATTTGTAATGCTCTGGAATAGAAGCAGGCTATCTGAACCAAGCAAGACACACACATATAACATTTGTACCATGTCCAATCACGTTCACACATCTACAGTGTGGTAGACACATTTGAATTGTTTGAGGGGCCTTCTAGAATATGGAAGCAATAGGAACAACAAGTGTTTATGGATGACCAACTTCTACATTTACAACTGCGACATTTTGGAGAATGGTAAAAGTGTCTATCCTGAAACACTGCAACTGTATGATAAAGAAGCTGATCATCCACAAACACTTGTCATTACTATTGCTTACTTCTACAATGCAAACAGTACACTACAAGAGAGTCTTAAATCCTGATTCTCCCACAGTTGATTCCCACATTTTATCAGATTTTCATGAAATAGTCTTAATACTGACCAGTAATAAAAGGCATCTGCCAAAAGGTCTGATAAAAGTCAATGCAAAAACTCCCCCCAGTAAATATCCTGTTAAGCTAAGTCGCTTAAATAGAAGAGTACTTACAACTTGGTCTTGACTTTTGTGGGACAGTAGGAGCACTGTATTCTGTTGTCGAAGTGTTTGGCCTTCTTGTGAGCGTCCAGATATCGGGCAGTAATTGTCTGGTAATCACAACCCTCCACGTTACAGCTGTATACCTAAAACCAGGACCACATGACATGACAACATGCATGTCTGTCTCTATTATGTGTAAGCTTGGTGGGGCGGTGGTGTAGCCTAGTCGTTAAAGTGTTCGTTCGTCACGCCAGAGACCCGGGTTCGATTCCCCACATTGGTACAATGTGTGAAGTCCATTTCTGGTGTCCCCGCCATGATATTGCTGGAATATTGCTAAAAGCTGCGTAAAACTAAACTCACTCACTCACTGTAAGCTTGGTTATCTGGACCAGGAAGACTTCAGCAGTGTTTTATTGAGTTGTTGAGAATGGTGATTTTAGCAGTGCAACAGTTCTACAGTGCAGCAGTGTTCAGTTGAACCTTGGTGTGTCCAAACATTAACTTGATCAATTTATTAGCTATATTGTGAGTAAATGAGTGAGGATACTTTTACTCTCCTCTTGTTCCAGCAATGGGGATGCCAGAAATGGTTTTCACATATTGTGGCCATGTGGGTCTTCAGTGTGATGAGCAAACACCTTAACCACTAGGCTAACCCACAGCCCTTTCTCAATCGTAACAAACTTCAGGCAGCTTGAAGTTGGTCCCTCTAAACCCAACACAAAACAGATTTGACTCTATTTCAAAATATGTTCCTTGAAAACTTCAGCAAAAACCTAGAGAAATGCCCGATTCAACTTTCTAAAACCAGACAGCTCTTTATAAGGTATGAATATTTCACAAACACAATAGTTCCAGACAGTTCACTCACCACAAAGTTATGACTGACCCCATGGACCTGCTGTTCGTGGATCTTCTGATCACAGGATTTCTTGAAGCGTTCACCACACCTGGAACACATGAACTTGGTCTGGTTCTGATGGATCCGTAGTATATGCTGATCCAGGAGGTCTCGGCGGACAAAGGAACGCTGACACTCGGGGCACGGATGGCGCACCTCAGGGTGGCTCTCTCGAACATGCCGCTCCACCTTTTGAATGTCGATGTTGGCAAATGCACAGCTTGCTACCTCACAGCACACCAGTAGCGACTTGTGACGTTCTACCTGAGACATGACAGACAACAGACAGGTCATACACTCAGGAAGAATGATTTCTGCAAAAGTCCAAGCCATAACATCCAGATCCATCAATATAGAAGGGAGCTGCTATTCACTAATGCATCAATGTATCACCTGGTTACACCACCAGTTTACACCTGGCACAAGTTTTGACCACCCATTATTGATCCATGTTTTCATTCCGTTTAGATTTATAAAGAGTAATGTTTACAAGGTTTGGGGGAAACCTGGACTTTTTCAGGTCTAGTACTAAACAAACTGCTTAAACTGATTGCATACACCTGTCAGAAAAGACTGATAATATGATTGCATGTAACTTTCAGAACCAGTCAGGATTAACCATTCCAGCATTTTCACATCAGGTTAGAGGCTAATAGGGAAAATTGTGTATGTTAAACCCATGTGGCACTGGTCCTCTAAAGGAGTAATACCATGCACCATCAGGACCAGTAATAATCTAACCTTAGAGACACCCTGGGCTTTTGAAAAAATGCATGCGTATATTCTAACAGACTGAATAAAGCCCAGACACCGAAAGAATGTCAGCAAACAAGTACATGTCAACTGTGCTATAATTCTTTGTCTGATACCTGTTGTCGGGTCATGTTGTGATACTGCAGCAGGTGGTTCTTAAGAGAGGCACGTGAGGCCAGCATTACACCACACTCTATACACTTGACCATGGCAGCCTTTGACAACGTACACTTCGGCCCTGGCATCTTCCGCACCTTCCCAGAGTTCATCATTACAATACTCCCTCTAGACAACCTATTTCTCTTCTTTGGTGGCCTTTTCAATTTCAGCATGCTCCTTTGTTTAATCTTCTTCAGCTTCAGTAGCATGAATGCCAAATGAACAGATCTGCAACAGAAAGTAAGTGAGTGAATAAGTTGGGTTTTATGCCACTTTTAGCAACATTACAGCTGGGTACACCACAAATGGATTTCACATATTGTGCCCATGTGAGTAATCATATCTGGGCCCTCGGTGTGACAAGTGAATGCTTTAACCACTACGCTACCCAAACACCCCATAACAGAAAATATGTATGTCACTGTCAAGTTTGCAGAAAGACCAAGTAAGTTCAAGATGTGAGTGAGCAAGCTTAGTTTTTATGCTGCTTTCAGCAATATTCCAACAATATCACAGCAAGTGAGACCAGAAATGGACTTCACAAGGTGTATCCAATACATCAAACCTCGGTTTTCAGCATGACAGGTGAGCACATAAACCACTTGCATAAACCAATTCTTTAAATGTAAGCAAGCAAGCAAGCAAGCAAGTGTGAGTTGCAATTCTTCAACACTGTTCTGTTAGCTATTTCAACGACACTGAGTTGGCCAGAAAACATCCATGTCCCAGTATGTTAACTACTTATTGAAAACAATTGGTGTTCCATAATGCTATACAAACCAGTACAATACAGCTTTCGTTTGTTGACTAGCATGTAAGCTCATACCTGTAATGCAGTCTCCAACGACTGTACATGGAGAAGCTCTCCTGACAACGGCAGCACTGCCAGGTCTTCTTGTCATAGTCATGGTGACACATGGAGGAGGAGGCCTCAAATGCCCATCTGGTACATCGGCTGGTCAGGTACCGCAGTGAGATCTTTTTAGACAATGGCTGAAAAGACACTTCCATCTGCCTTGAAGAAACCTTACTTTTTTGTCTCTTTGGGCTGGAATCAGATGGATCAAATCTCTTAGGGGGTCGCTTTGTTCGACTTGGTCGCTTACTTTTTAAAATAACATTTTTGGATTTGGACTTAGATCTTGATTTCTTTGATGGCAATTTCACAGTCTTATAATCTGTACCAGAAAAGACTTGCTCATCAGAGGCTTTTTGACCAGTAGAAGGAGGATTTAGTTTTCCAGTGGAATCCTGCCTGTCAGTATCCCTCTGCTCAATAAAAGAGTAAATGGTTTGCTCATCATGATCAATCTCATCATGAGTTCTGTCATCACTGCCTAATTCACCATCTGATACTGCTGGAGAGATACTGGCATAGCTCAGTGTACTCTCTGAAGACAGCTGTAACCTTGAAGACTGTCTCTTGCCTTGTTCTGTAGCTACCTTTTGTCTGACTGGATGCGTCCTCTTGGAAGTGACAGGTAGTCCAGATGTGCTAGTCTTCTGCACAACCTTTGACAAATTTCTGACAGATCGTCTTGCAGCTGACCCTTTGTTTACATCTGAGTTTGAAACAGAAGGAATGCCAGCAATGGAACCTCGAACAGATTTACATTTTGGGACTTCTGCAGGAGCAGCTTGTGCAGTCCTGCGTGTTGTTCTCTTCTTCTGTCCCTTTACTGTCTCAGGCAAAGCATCCTCCATGGAATCAACATATTCAGGCTTATTACTATTCTTCTTTGGACTAGATTTGATAGGCAAGGATTTCCTTTTCTGATCAGAGCTTTTTAATGCATCCCAATCCTGATGGGTATCTTGTAACAATTCTTCATCGGTTGTATATGATTCTCGACCATACTGTTCATCATGATCTTCTGAATCCCACCCACCTGTTGAGACATATCCTTTTGAAACTCCAACATCTTCTGAACACCTTTGTGTTATAGCTGAATGGTACTTGGATTTGGATAGTAAGTTTTGAGCATCCGTAAATTTTAGTTTTACGGCAATGTTTTCTATTTCATGTATATTTTCCTTTCTGACTGCAAGCTCACCAGTGTATACAAAATCTAATAGAACGCTCAAAATACTGGCAGGTGCATCTGAAAAAGAATACTAATCTCATAAGGATTTGCATTTAAATTATAGTGAGTGAGAATCTAATAAAAGAGAACGAACATGGACAAGTTCTTCAAAGCTCCCCCAACACTTTATTATTTGTCATATTTGAGGATCAGGTTGACTCTCAATTTTGATTTCTTTTGGATGGGGAGGGGACAAATTCGTTAATCAAACAATTTACAAAGATAATCGATATCTAAATAATAATTTCTTGTTTTTTAGGTATATGACTCAAAGTCTGAATTCTACAGAATTATTGTGTTCTTTCGCATCAGTTTGAAATCAGAAATGAATTTAGCTACATTCAATACCTATCACACTGAATGGTAACATTTTGAAGTTACCAGGCCAATTGCATGGGTGGGTTTTTGACTTACTTCATACACTGCATACAGGTTCTTGTATCGTTTTCAAGTTTGATACAAGAACCTGTATAAAAATGTCATGCTCTAGAACTGAAGAAGTTATCAACCATATATACTTGTTCCACAGGCAATATGTTGGTACAAAAGGCAAAGTGTTGGAAACCTACTGCATTTTTTTATCTGCTTATAGAAAGATACACATTTTTAAAAACAAATATTTTCTATGACTGACCAGATCTGTAATACCACTGAAAAGGAACATTTACATATGGGCATCTGTACTTAATCCTATGCTAATCGTTTTTCTGTTTGTAAGAAAAGTACAGTGGAGCTGAGGTACTGGATGTTCATATGCTCCATTTTGATTTCAATAACAAAGTACAATTTCTTACTACTGAGGATAAATGTTTCCACAATTACATTGCCAACAGGAAAAATGTCTTATGAGGAACTTTTATTCTTGTTTTTGCCAGAGAAATGTTGTCCAATGTGTGAACTGACTCACGTGAGATATTTGTTTAATGATGTTTCAGTTAAGGTTTTTGGAAGTCTTGCCTAATGTTGAGTTATACAATCTAGATCATCAGAAGTATCTTATCCTGAGGGATACCAGCTGTGAGTAACCTTGCTTTAGTGTCACTGCCTGGGTGGTTCCATGATTAGGGTTTGATTTCTACATTTCCTGCTTATTGGACAGAGAAAGGATGGATGGATAGATGGGTTTAGTTTTTACGCCGCTTTTAGCAATATTCCAGCAATATCACGGCGGGGGACACCAGAAAATGGGCTTCACACACTGCACCCATGACTGAGAAAGGAACCTTCAACACGTTCATTTGTATATTCCACAGCAGTACAACATCCATACACACGGTGAACATACCAATATTTATGAAAACTGTTGAAGGCAGCAAGGAATCCTTTCTAAAGAGGGATAATTCTTGATGGAAATATACAGAGTTAACTGCCAAGTAGAGATAATGGGCCTGAAACTGGTGTCCATCATTGCTGACTAGCGTCACATCACATAGCTTCTTGTGTTTCCACAGATCTTCAAACCGCTGTTGTAAAGTATTTCCGTGTTCAGCCTCTCGCAATGTTTCCATCTCTGAAGAAAGTTAACACAAGGCTAAAGCAATAATGGGCAAACATATGATAGTTTCATCTGTCGACAACCAAATGCGAAACTAAAACAATAATGCACTCACATCCTTTTCTCAAGATATTGTTCCATCTATCACAAAAAGAACTATATATGACTAATTTAACATGAAACGGGGATTTAAATAGCTATACCACATGATTGTTTCATATTACAGATAACTGAATACAAATAACTGATTTCAGATCACTTTTCCTTTTGAACATTGGACCATAAATAAATATTCTAGAGGCAATTAAAGTGTCGAAATTCTGGGTCCAGGTTTGGATCAAGTTTGTTCATAATTACTTCAAAATTGCTGGCCACTTTTTCATCAAAAATATCTTAATTTTTCCATAACTTTGCTGTTTTGGGGTGTATTTAAATGAAATTTGATACATAGAGTAATTGGATACCCCTATTTCATTTTTGGCATAAAAATTCAGACACATGTAATGGATTAAGAGTTATTGTATTTAAGCACAAAATTAGATGAACAGCACGTGCCCAAGTAACATGGACCATGAATCCAGGGGAAGCACACTGTCTACAACTCTGAAATTCATACAAAGATGATTCCTAAATATCATTAAACAAACAGCAAACACACTCATACCTTTTAAACATTTTTATTCATCTGTTCCTATTCTTGATGTACTCCACCAATATAAACTTGATAAAAATATCACAGTCATGAGTTATTATAACTGATGTAAGTAGAAATTTCTTTGCCTACACAAAAATTAAATGCATCACACAAAATTGTGTCTCAACATGTATACAATAAGGGGATAACCATGTTCACAATATTGTTTGTTAGTGTTATTGCCTCTGTCACTTTCTTCACTGGACTGGACACATTATATACATGTACCAATTTAGGGAATTTCTGTCATCAATAGTTCAGAATTTGTGTCAAATATTGGTCCCTGAGGAATCGAAATAAATCCCACAATAGAAACAGTTATATCCTTGTGAGGAAGGTACAGGTAAACTCCAAGAGTAAGTCATTCATATGAATTGTCACGACACTGGATGTCACTTTCACATTTTTTCCATCCATTTTTTCATTTAAACTGTGGATGTGACTATAGAATGTGTTCGCCACCTTATGTTGTGGCTGTTTTACCATGTTTACCAATAATCCATTCCTCTAATACTCAGGGTTAGGTTAGGGTTTGGGTGTGGGTTTAAGATTCAAGGTTAGGTTTAGTTTTGGGTTCCAATTTTGGGGGGTTAGCCTCTCTTTCTCTTTCTTCCTGGGAGGCAAACATATCCCATGGCAGGTCAAAACTGTGACTGCATCAGACAATTACTGGTGGGCAAGTTGCCCACTCTGCTAAGGCCCTGCAAATAGCTGTACTGAGTTTGAATCCCTGGTCCACCATGATTATTGTTCAAAAGTTTATCAGCACCACACCTGTGCTCACAAGTGGAAACTGTCAAAGACTTTTATCAATACGGGTTTTGTCACACACGAAGCCTGCACGCCGTAAATGACAGACTGTCTGACTTTAACAAACTTTATCAAAAGACATTTACGCCATAATATTTTATGGCCGGTTCAGTCAATATTCAAGGGGAGATAATCGTACGTGTATATAGATCCACCATCATTCGTACGAATACATGCAATCTGCGATGTAAACAACTCGTCATCAAAGAATCGAATGCATGGCTGTCGTCTATAGGTACATATAAAGGGCCGTTAATATTGAAGCTATTGTCGAAAAGATCTTTGCAAAGTTGATGAGAGACCTGTATTTTGAATCGCTGCATGCAGTCTGTGTTTTGATAGCACAGAGTATTTCCAAATGACAATAATATTCAACTGTCTACCAACTGAAAACAAACATACTTACTTTTTCTGATGTTTGCAATATCTCAAACTACGATTTGGCTGAATGTTTAATTCCAGACGATGGCGGCACATTTCTATCGTTTAAGCGACAGGGTCTGTATTTGAAGCGCCCCCTCCCCGTGCGCGCTTGTCTTTCGCACGGGAGGTAATCGATGGTAGCCCAAGTTTATAAAAGCGGGAAATTAGAAAACAGAAAACTCGGATACAGGACTGCGGCAACACTTACCATGTCTCCATTACAACTGCAAACAAGAAATTGAATATAAAAAAAATAAAATAATTTTCCCATACACATCAATAAATTTCCCATCAATAAAAGACTATAAAATATCATTTATAATAAGGCCAGATGGTTTGTTTAACTCAAAACTCATGTATGTTTAAACAACAACACTCGTTTCCATTAAATCTCAGTTTAAACACCTAAACTGTGTCATGCAATTACACCCGTTTCACGATGGTTTTAATAGACACGGTATCGCAAAAATAACAGATTAAGTTACGTTTGTAACGTCATTCCATTGTCTGTTCGAACCATTATTTTTCAGGAATGAAACGATGTGTATCAGTTTCATATTCATTTTGTCATTTTGACATTAACTTTAGATAACAGAAATAGATAGAGAATCTCACCCAAGTGTCTGCTGATATCAAATATATCAACACGAGTTGATAAAGTAACAAATATCCGAGGCTTGCCCAGGATATTTTTACCTTTATCAAAGAGTGTGGATATAATTGATATCAGTAGACACGAGGGTGAGATTCTATGTATCATCAAAAACCATTCTTCATTAGTTTTCAATGAAAAATGTGCATGTCTGAACACAGTACTGCCATTAGATTTGCAGTGCACCTATGTCATAGCATTGTGACGTTGTCAGCTTCATGACGTCATAGCATTGTGAGGGCATTGTTCAAAATCTCCCGTGGAACACATTTTGGGATGATAAACATGTAATTTAATTAGGGTAATATCCTCGTAACTCTCCATTCCTTAAAATAACGTTTTCCCATGCAAATAATCATTGTTACGGAATGCACATTACACTATGCGTGATACCCACGTGGGAAATCGAAGCTGGGTCGTCGGCGTGACGAGCAGACGCTTTAACCATTAAGCTACCCCACCGCCCCTACATGCAAGATTAATGCTTCGTCTCTGAATAAATATAACTTTGGTAGAAACAATCAAGTCGTTAAAATTATAAAGGAGCGCGGATAAAGGAGACGGAACCACTGAAAATATAGACTTGCTTCATTTCAGGTTTCATCATTGTACCAGAAAAGACTGTAAATGAGACTGTAATACTGACTACCCACATATGGCTGGCTCATTTTCAGAGTTCGTTTGTTGTTTTTTGAGATGGTCACCATCTCATCACACAGTTTATAAATTATTTTTTTCGTTGCTAAACAAATGACAACGTGTAAAATGACAAATGACAACGTGGTAACGTGTAAAACACATTTACGTAAATGTCCTGTACAATTACCATAAAACCATCCTGGCCCAACGGGCGGTGAGGTAGATTAGTGGTCAAATCGCCCTGTCGTCAGGCCAAAGAGAAGGGTTCGATACCCCAACAAGGGTACAATTTCTGGTGTCCCCGGCAGTGATATTGCTGGGGCATTCCTAGAAGGGGCGTAAAACCATACTCACTCACTTATGTAAAATACATTTACATGAATGTCCCATACAGTTACCATAAATCATCCTGGCCCAAACGTCGGTGAGTGCGGTTAAATCGTTTGCTAGTCACGTCAGAGACCTAGGTTCGAGTCCCCACATGGGTACAGTGTAAGCACATTTCTGGTGTTCCCCACTGTGATATTGCTGGTGTAAAACCATACCCATTCTCTCCTGGACCAACAGATGGAGGGCACTTTCAAAACATACCACGTCTATACGTCTCCATGGTCGCCGTGGAATGATATTTAAGGTCGTAGGCAAAACGTTATTTAAAATACCTCGGTCTAGATTTTCGAAGCTCTATTAGCGCTAAAGTAGTCTTAAGTACCGTACATTAACATTAACGTATCAACATCTTAGCGTTGAGAGAGCTTCGAAAATCTAGGCCCTGACACTTGAACTTATAAATATCATAGTCTTATTGGTAAACGACCCGTCAACGTCATTTTAAGTGATATTTCTGAAATATGACATAGGTTGATCTTGAAGTTTTGTAAAATGACCATTGAAACTCGGGGGAGAGTGGGTGGGGGTGGGGGAATGAAGTGTACACATCTCCAATACTCAACAAAATTTGCCCCTCTTTCCTATCCAATACATGTAATTTCCTACACAGAGATATCTACCACCTCTGGAAGTGGGAAGATACTTTTACTCAGCATTAGCCATGATGATTGTGACAGTGAAGGTGAAAGTGTAGACCAAATTATTTATAAGAAACTTTTATTGCATTAGTATTAGTATTGTATTATTATTGTTGTCAAAAAGGTTCACCAACATGACAAGATTAGGACTGTTTACCAACATGTTCAGGTGGGTAAGGCAATACACTCCTTCCCTGATTCCTTGTGCAAACAATGTGAAAACTGATCACCAATCATCAGAGAATACCGCTTTTCGCCTTACCGCGAACAGCAGGCATTAAAATTTCGATTTCGTGCGAATATCCCATGTTATTGACCTGGGCCTAGATTTTCGAAGTTCTCTTAGCGCTAAGATAGTCGTAAGTTGATGTTAATGTATGGCACTTGCGACTATCCTAGCACCAACAGAAAAATCTAGAAAAATCTAGGCCTGTTCGTTAAATGGAACTGCATTATGTATAAATTGCTGAATCGGAACAGATCATAATGTTAGCCATATCCCGATAGAAACGGGAAGATGGCAGAACATCCCACCAGAATAGAGGTTATACAATTTTCTTTTCTCGAATTTCACTTGAATATCAAAAAATATTTAGACAACTAGTGTTGGTACTAAATTTCTTTGGCTTGTAGGTTCTAAAGGAAAGATGATATTTATTATTACTTGGTGACTATTGTACACGACCAAACAAGTTGTTTGAAACATCACGGGAAAACATCTGAATCACTAAGGACTTATCAACATGCCTAATCGAAATAGTTTAACAATCAATTCAGATTTTACACTATCATCTTGTTTGAGGTGTTATGTAATATATACTGTTGTAATTAAATGGTACTCGTGGGTCCCTGACCGCGGTTTATCATATATACAAACGTATATATATATATATATATGCTATATGTTGTAGATTATCCCTGTCTGAACTTAGCTCAAGTTTCCGATTCTGGTCCTGTTGTAGTCGTCTCTCAGTTTCATCCCGAACTCTGAACAGGTCGGAGGTGCAGACCATGGCAGAGTAGCCCTTTTACTGTTTGATTGGCATTCTAGCAATTTGTGAGTCAAAAATGAAACATACAACTTTGTAGATGACAACTTCTTATTCATTGCACAAAGGGACGTTTTCATATATCAAGCTAACAGTGATAGTTTGATAACAGTAGAAGTATCTACCTGAGGTCGGTTTACACAATAAATATGAACTTGTATTCCATAAAGTTGTATGTTTTATGTTTTCCCCAGCACTACATTATGTATCAACATGTACAACCTAAAGGAGGTCATAATCCTGCTGCAACTTGAATTTACATCTCTGCATTTGCCTAAATACTAGTATATGACCTGGAACTGAAATGCCCCAAAAGCTATGCAAATAGGCCTAAACAACAAAACTGAGATGGATAGTTGAGATGGGCAGCTGGACACCGTGGATCTTTGAAGGACCACCAGGGTTGTCCAGTCGTAACCTGGTCTAATTTGTGAACAGTCATGCAGTGCAGCCCACCACAGGGGTTGTGGGTTTGGGTGGGCATTGTTTAGTTCCTACAAACGTCTGTGGCGGTCTCAGACCAGAACAGCTCTTAATATGGCAGTTTGGTATCGATTCTGAGCATGAACTAACTGTACATGGCTGTGTTGTATTTGTGACATGGTCGAGGGTCATGTAGCAATGTATGAGTGTTGCCCTGACATATATGGCGCTTCCGAAAAGATGATATGTTCAACTGAACATTGAAATGTCTGGTAACTTCATTTAGCGCCATTCCCGCCTTCAGCATACTCACTAAGTGCAAGTTTTCTACAAGTCATGGCAAATAAACGTGTAAGTAAAGTTTCTGGTGCCAAGTTTTCACTGGAAGCAATATCCCCTAAACCTAAATGTTTTTGTTTTATTCAGCATGTGTTTAGTAAAGACAGTCCAAACATATGACGTATATGGACTCATAGGTCACCCTCATTTCCATGGACAATTTACTCAGTGTGAAACTAAAATGAACAAGGAAAAAATAGCATCATTTTTGTACAGTTTATTACTTGCTTTCATGCAAAACACCGATGAAAAGCTCCATACAGGTGTAAGGTGAAGAACATATTCAAGAAGGGAAAAATCACAAATTCATTTCCTGACAGCACTTGACCTGTCTTGACAGCAAGCTTTCCAACAATCTGACAAGGTACATACACAACCCTCACCCATAACATCCACAGGAAACAACAACATGTTGGCAGGTGATTGAACAAGTGAATATGGTTTTACACTGCCTTTGGCAATATTCAAGCTATATCACAGCAGGTGACACCAGAAATGGGCTTCACTCATTATAACCATGTGGGGAATCAAAACCCAGCAACTGCTTAAATTATAGGGCTTCCCCACCCATTCTTGTACCAAGCCAGTTTCTTTGTGTAAGCCTGATAGGTTGCAAGGCTTTATATTTAGATAGTATTGAGGGCTTGCCCAACGTTTCTATCAACAATCATGTGTAACTCAGGGCATTCTTTATAATGGAAGCTGTGCCCCTGCCACCATCCTTGTTTGTTGAATGCCTGAAGTATGTAATGACTGACCAATACTTAGTTACTAACACATCATTGGTTAAACTTGTCAGAATCAAAAAAGTTAAATCGTTTGATTGATTGCTGTTTAACGCCACACTCAGCAATATTCCAGCTATATGGTGGCGGTCTGTAAATAATCAAATCTGTACCAGACAATCCAGTGATCAACATCATCAATCTAAGCAAATGGGATACAATGACATGTCAGCAAGTCTGACCACCCCATCCCATTAGTCACCCCTTCCGATAAGCTAAACAACAACAAACAAACAAACAGATTGGCTCTTACACAAATTCAGTATTTGAGTGATCCAGCTGATGAAATCAACGTGAATATGTCTCTCACTGAACTGTCTGTTACTTGGATTGTGGAGTCATAAAGGTTGGATCAAAGCATCACTTACCAAAAGCTTCATTGCCAGTCAAGATCCAATACAAACAATGATCCTTCACATATATTATACATTTGTAATTAGTGTTTGCAGGAGATGCACTCGTCATGCAGGACACCATCTGGCCCTTATCACAGTCAATAGAGGTAAATAAGGATAATTTAATTTTTAAAAGAAAACACAAACAATTAAATCCTGTTTAAATAATGCTGTGTAAAATCTGGTTATATCTACTATTCAGCTGTTAATACAAACACCTGACCAACGGAAGATAGCCTCACATTATACATAAGCTAATACCACAACTAATTATCTGATACTGTGATCTGATTAATTGATCTGATAAGTGCCAAAAATTTGCATTCAGTTCCAAGAAATCTTAGCACTGCACCTGATGTAGTTACATAAAAACATGTTTTTCCCTTTTGTTTTCTGATAAATGAAATGATATGAAACTAACACACAAAAGGGTATCATTGAAGATTAAGTAAATAATGAAGTGAACTTGGAACAAGCAAATTCAAGGTTATCTGCCAGAAAGGAACATACACACACTCAAACTGTGTATAAGGTTACATAATACAACATGTACAATGAAAGTAGTTCTCTTCACAGACATAGACAAATTTGTTTGGAATGAATCAAAGTTTTGTACTGATACATCTACTAAATCACGCCTTCTCTTCAGGCAATCTGGTTCTGGGGATACCATTCTCACTGCTGACAAACTAAATGACTTGAACATACTGGACACCAGGGACTGGTTGACACGAACACATATTGGAGATGGCAGGAAGCAGTATACTGCATAAACAAGTCATGTGTGTCGTAACACTTACACAGTAAATATATAGAGGATACTAAACGACCTTCTGTGTAATACCATTTTTATTAAATGAGTTAATGATTTGGTATCAAACGAGCGAAAGCGAGTTTGATACTAAATCTTTAACAAGCAATTATGAACAAAATGACTCCACCCCACTACCCCTACCCCCTCCATGTCATGTATAAAATCAATGACCCTCAACCCCTTCCCATAATTTATACACATTGATTTGTAACAATTGTATGTACAAGACTGCTGCCCCTCCTACTTCATGTGTACAAAATTGCTGACCCCCTCCTACCACCCAAGAACAAAATGGGTGCCCCCCCCCCCTTCAAAATCATCATCACTACCCAAGTCATTAATTATGTACATTATACATTATCCCATATGTGGAAAAATGAACAATGTATGGTTTCTTCATGCTTTGGCCATCACCTTCACAATGTTTAAAACATATAATTAACAACAATATATTAACTGTGTGTTAAAACACAACATTCTATGCATAGGTATGATTGACCTTGCTATCCTTGCATTGAAATCAGCATTCAAATACGTATTTCATATCATTTATGAATTTATGTCATTGCATTCACTGAAAATAACAGGCTATGCATAAATGCGAACATAACTTATAACCTCAGACAATCCAACAAAAGTTATTTTCTTACCCTGCTTGCAAAACAGACAAAATTAAACATTGAGCACAATAACACCGGTAGTTGGAGAATATTCTGTTGCTGATAAAAGAGATACTAGAAAACACAAACATAACAGGGTTACAATCACCTAAAAAATCCATTCAACCAAGTATTGTTCCAAAAAAACAATCTGATTAATATGAACAATGTGTACCTTAGAAGTCTTCCATTATATTCTGCATATTTAATTACATTAAAGCTGCATGGGTGGACAAAAAGTCATAAAGCCAAAATTCACTACAAAGAAATCTGTAACTCAGAGCACTCACTCATTAGCACTTGGCTACACTGCAATAGCGAAGCCATTACACTTCTTGCCTTCCTCCAACTCAAGTGAGGATGCATTCTTTAGGAGATGGAGGTGTATTTTGAGACCTGACAAAATAAAATCAGTTTGAAAGTCTTGCTACTTTCTTTAGAGTGATAGATAGTGTTGAGGTTAGTTTACATTTAGTACATCAAATACGTAACTTCCAGTTTGACAAAAAGATGTGGTACACACCTCCTCGCTTTGTGTGAACCAACATTATACCACCCGTTAATGGCATTAAAGCTAACTCAACAGGTGAAATTCTCCCATTGTCAAACTCACTCACCCCCTCACTGAGTAAAACCTATGTTTTTTAGGGGATCAGCTGCCGCTTCTTTCTTTCTCATGTCTTTCATGTATCCCAGAACCTCCAAGTTCTTCACATACCTCACTTCCTGCGTGGGATGCTTCTTCTTCACGTGTTTGCGGGTATTGCCACCTGTCGCACAGGTGAATGGACAGTAGGGACACTGAAATGGCTTCAGCCCCTTAAACATGTGCTGAATGGATATATGCTCTTGAAGCCGCTTCGAAGTCTTGGTGATATATGGACACTGGTTGCAGGAGTACTTTGCTTCTGAGTGCAGCCACTCTTTGTGGCTGCGCAGAGTGTCACAGTTGACAAAGGTCTTTCCACATTCGTCACATGCATAGTTTCGAGTATTCGTATGTTTGTTGACATGGGCCTTGAGTCTACTCTTCATCAGTGTCTTGTAGTCACAGTAGTGACAGGCGAACTCCTTCCTCTTGTCGAAGTCAGCCCTGACGCCGTGAATTCTGAACAGGTGAACTGGAATACAAAACCATCCTTTGTACCAGCAGACATTCTTATTACACTGACCACGCCACTTACACAACCATAACACTTATGTCTTAGCATGTATAGCATTAAACAGTTATAATACTAAGACTGCTTACACAGTAGCATCCTGGCCTCCATATTACTAAGATAATTGTAACTCAAGTTTTAACATAGACAGTCATAAACAAAGATTGCTTTGTACAATAACACCCATTCTGCTAACACAATCATAACTCTAGCACTGTATTACACACTTAAGACAATCATAGTGCCAAGATCACTTTGTGAAACAGGGGCCTTGACATGGCACATTAACTTGGAGCCACTTTCACTAACATTACTGATACAGCTACCAAACATGAGAGCTAGTAGAATTTCAAGTTTACTAGATAGTGTCTTAATGTGTCACCTAACCCAGCCTTTGTTTGATGTTAAGAGAGTGTAAGTGGGTTACCGTGGTATTATGAAACTTCTAGCAACAAAACAGCAGTATCACAGGGGATACACCAGAAATGGGCTTCACACACTGTACCCTTGTAGGGAATCAAACCCTGGTCATTGGCGTGATGAGTGAACACTTTAACCACTAGACTTTCCCACAACCCCTGACATTAAGCAGCAGTCAGATGGATGGGGAAGTCAGACTCAGTGACTTGAAGTATTAAATAACAAATATATGTCAGCAGGGTTGGTTATGATTTCAAGTTAAGCATTTTCTGTTTCTACCCAGTCAATATTTATACACAAACTGGATTGTGATGATACATGGAAACAGACATGGTCAGACATCCACACAATATCTACGTCTAGATGTAATTACCGACATCTGAAACCACTAACATTAATAAGTAATCGAGGAGAAACACATTATGACGTATCACTAACAAGTGAAATCTATGTCCAGTTAACAATAAGCGAGACTTATTATTCACCGCAGTAGAGTTTTCACATGTTTGATAACTGCACATGATAAGAAAATAGAGATCTGATAAGTTTAACTGGTACATTAGATGAGAAAGATACAATGGTTATCACAGATATGTATGGGAGTGGTGGGATAGACTATAAGTGAAACTGTTCGCTGGTGACACTGAAGACCCCAGTTTGATTCGCCATGTGGGAAGAATGTGTGAAGCCCATTTCTGGTGTCCCTTGTCATGATATTGCTGAAATATTGCATAAAGCGGCATAAAACTAAACTGACTGACTTGAGTGTTTGACTGCTTGGATATCTTCTTTGTATGCATACTTCAATGCAAACATTTGAAATCTGACCAAAGACAAATCAAATGAATGGACATCTGATAACTTGATGAAAAATAAGTAGACAAACTATGACATAATCACTGCATGAATTATGAACATACTGGCAAACTGGGCCTTGACATTGGTGCCATAGGGACAGTGTGTACACTTGAACTCTTTCTCTGTCACATGCTTGTTAACTATGTGTGACTGAAGGTTGTGGTAGTCACCGAATGAGTGGCCACACATCTGGCACAGGTAGGGCCGGATACCCAGGTGGACTTTGTTGATGTGGCGCTGAAGGGTTCTGTAACCAAACCATCAGGACTAAACATTACATGCTCATGGATAAATATGTACCTACTCAATCAGATATTTTAGCCCCTAATCTGCTGACAAAGTCAGTAAAATGTCCAAAACTGGAATTAAAAAGTCGTTTTTAATCTTCCTACAGTAATAAATGATGTCATGGCTTTGTAGATCATTCTGTCAACAAATACATCATTAATATACCGAGTCTGGTGTACAGTGGTACATAAGTCTTTATGAATAAAGTTTGAAAGTTTCTAATCAAGATATAATTTGCTTTTGAATAATGGAACTCAAAACACGAAAGAAATGAAAAAAGAACTCAAATATATCACATACGAATGAATAAACAGAATCCAAATGAAACAAAGAACTTCCCCCCAAACAAATGAAAACATCCACAGTTAGATCAGTATATTCCATTCCAACTCAACAATGAGTTGTACAATGCATGAAAAATATGCATGTTGCAACTACAGCACACCTTGTAGTCATCACCAGGTAGTGCAACAATTGGAATTATTGTATGTAATAAGGTCCTTGAAATCAGACAAATCAGAAAACTTCAGGGTATAATGGTTTCTTGTTATACTACTGATAAACAAAGATAAGCTGAGCACTGACCTGACCTGACCTCTATTAGGATGTATTAGAGCTGCCCACAGGCACTTGCCACTGACCACCAGAGAGTCTTGTGAGCAAGGCTTGTGCAAAATCGAGTTCATAGTCATACACTGCATGTGCACATGAGTGATAACCTTTCAAAAGCCTGGAAACTTACGCTGTTGTCTTGAGCTTGATGCTGCAGTACTGACAGTCATATCGTTTGTCTGTGTGGACATTGCGGTGGGCATCAAGATTTGACTTGGAACATGTCTCGAAGCTACAGTCCGCAACAGGACACTTATACCTCTGCAACATGAAATACTGCATTTTGATCAAGATATAGGCTTCAAGCTGTTTTGAAAAGCAACATGACTTACAATGCAGTTACAATCTGCAATTGGAAGTGACACACTCATAAAAAGCATTGTATATTCATGATGCACTGCAAGTTAACAAAACAACTGTGATGTTATTTGCATGCATGCATAACTTGTTTAATGTATTTCATTTTCAAATTCTTAGTAACGCTTCGATATGTTGGCAGGTTTATTACATGTATTTAGTGAAGGATCTTTAAAATACAAAAAGTTCAGACTTCAGATACAGCTCAGTAACAATGAGAGAAACCTCAAGGACTCCAGTATCCTCTCTAATGCCTACAAAGCCTATACTCGAGTGTATGAATAAGTCAGCTGTTCAGGACTGCTTTTGAAGATATTTGAAGTCTCTGGAAAAATACCTTGTTTCAAGTTAGGTAGGAAAATAGCAACCTTACATAAGCAAAGATGAAGCAGTGTCCCAATAAAAATATGCATGTTAACCATGGTAATTAAAGTCCATACCCACTGAATATAAAATGTTATTTCTTGCCAGTGGAAGATACAAAAGTGTAACTTATTTATGGCAATATTATACAAGTGTAATAATGCTAGACCTATGACATTATAATGGTTTATGATGTCTAAATGTTAATACCTCTGTCATAGCGATATTAGCCTTTGTTTGACTGACAGAAAACTGAAAATCTGTAGGCTGTTTCTATCAAGTTTGCAATGTCATCATTAACTTGTTTTATAAAAATTAGACGGAAGTTGTTTAGCATCCTGTATATATGTCCCTAATCCTCAGTGTTTTACCTTGATGTCATGGTTAATTCCGTGTTTCCACTGCTCATGCACCTTCTGATGGAAACCTTTCGGAAATCTCTTGCCACAAACTGAGCAAACAAACCTCATCCTCTCAGGGAACAGGTGTTTGCGTGCAATGTGATTGTCCAGCACACACTTCAAGTAGAAGGTGAAGTTACAGTGAGGACACTTGTGTTCCACAGCTGGGTGGGCCTCCTTCACATGGCGCTCCACAGTCTTTGTCATCTTGTGGGAGAAGTCACAGCCCTCAACATCACAGCAAACCAGGAAAGACTTGTGCATGCTTATCTGACAGGAGGGAATGTCATAAGGATTGCATAGCTTACAGATATGATAAAAAATCAAATCACAGCTTCAAACATCAAGGGTAAATACTAAGCATAATTTGTTTTACAAGTTCGTTTACATGAGAGAAATGTGGTCCTTTCCAGTATTGTATTTGAAAAGCCCTTTGCACAGTGATTCATAAATGTTGAGAGGATTGATGCAACGAGAATTGCAAAGACGTTAACATCTCGCACACACATAAAGGACGCATGGGGCATAATGCACACTGTGTGTTTGATTGAGAGGAAGCAGGTTAGAGTTACCTGCCCTTAGTAGAAATCTGGGAAAACATGAAAATACAGTGAGTTGAAAATGATACTGGACAGGGCTTCGAAAGCCATACTTTTTTGTTTGACCTAATTTCAGCTTGACAAGGGTCTGTCATAACCGTCTTCATGCAACTAAACAAGCACTTGTTGCAACCACCATCTTGAGAACTAGTCTCATTAATACGTACCTGTTCTGGTGTCAGATGATGAACATTCTCCAGATGGACTTTTAAAGAATACCTGGATGACAAAACAGATCCACAATCTGCACACTTTGGACCACTAAAAGGACTTGGCATTGCCTTCCTAGCTCGACTCCTTGGTCGTGAACTTGTTTGTGGTAATTTCGTTCCAGCTAATTTGTTCATAGTTTGCTTCATCTGAATCCTCAATAAGGAGGATTCTTGATTCATAGTCAGCATCGTCTTGGCCCTATTTGCCATTTGGCATATGGACTTATTTCTGATATGTTTTTTGAGCACATGGTTCCTACAGATACTTATTAAACTGAACTCCTTGCCACAAACATTACAGAGGTGCAACTTAGGGCTTGAGGTTGAAGTAGTCAGAGAGTCATTGCCACTTTGCTGATTATCTGTTCTCACTGGGTGTGAAGATATGAAGTTGGAACTACAAATAAATGGATAATATTTCTTGTGAATACATGTTGCTACCATCCTACAGGACAGGAAACTTGATCTTTTCATCTTGGGAATGTTTAAAATGTGTGACAATGTTTTTGTGCGTTTGTCAATTGTCTTTGTTTTAAGGGAATGTGACTTGGGTTTGCTTTTCCCTCTGGATTTAGATGGCTTGAAAGTGTAATCACTGTCATTGCCATCATCATCAACAAAGTCCTCATCCTCTTTTCCAAAATTTATGGAAAATCCAGAAAATTCTTCATCAGAGTCCACTACTGTCCTAGATGAGGGGTCACTAACAGAGCAACGATGCAAACGCTGTGATTCTGTGATCACACATTCACTTTCCCCTAGTGTGCTTTCTGATGGTTTGAATTTGGTTTCCAGTTTCTCAGTACCATGCTGCAGAGCATCATGATTGTGACTGGGCCAGTTTTTAGATCCCTCTGTTTGACGAGTTTGTGCCTGCTTGTGTTTGACAAAGGCAGACATAGACACCTTCAGTAACTCATCCACCTGGTCATAATCTCGGGATGTAATGCTGTACCCTGTTATCTGCTGCAGATCCTTCTGGTCAGCTTCTGAACAGCCTCTAAGTCCAGATTTACCCAGTGATTGGCCGGTTGGTCGTGACTTGCGTCTTGCAGTACTTTGTGGGGAGATCACCTCCTGCTTCACAACAGGTTCTGGTTGATCAAGTGTCTCCTTGCTTACGCCAAGGAGTTCCCTGTTGTCATCAATAAGTTGTACAATGTCCTGCAGCTTAAGAAGTTTGGCTGCTTTCCAGATCTTCACTTGATTCTCTGGGCCTATTGCAAATTCTCCCTTGTAAATGTAATCCAGCAATATGGAAAGGATACAAGCTTCAACATCTGAAAAAGATACAGAAAGGCATTTGGCCATGTTACACCTGGTCTTTCATATTTGTTGGTTTTCTGACTGTGTTTAGATGTTCTGGTTCATGTTTATGCGCGTATGCATGAGTGTGTGTCTGAGCGTGTGTGTGCTCCAGTTTGAACTAGTGCTTGGCAACAGAAACTACAAGTCACAGCTTCACATCGACACTATACTCTGACATTTTACACTGACTGAAAGATGCAGTCTCCTTAATGCTGGGCACCAAGTACCTTATTTTGATTTTGATATATATACTTTGGTACAATAGCTGAATAAACCACCAACCTCATGCTCTACAGGTAGACATTCTGTCTAATACACTGTGGACTCAGGCTCAGAAGTAAGCAAAAAACCTCAAACCTGTCATCTTTATAGGCTTTGTCTTTGCAGATGAGGTACCTAAAATTACAATGTATGGTGGAGGTGGATAGTCTGGTGATTAAAGCATTTGCTTGTCACATCAAAGACTGAGGTTCGAGTCCCCATAAGGGTACAATGCATGAAGCCCATTTCTGTTTTCCCCTACCATGATGTTGCTGGACTATCCCTGAAACGGCATAAAACTAAACTCACTCACTACTTTCTTTGATGTGAGCAAAATCCTGACCTACCTTGATAGTAACAATTTCCATTTTACCTTTCTATTTTGATGGATTCCAAATGTCATGAGATCAGAACTACAGCATTATGTGTTTAAAAGATAATACCTAGGTTGACAACTTCTGTGGATGAACGAGAGCCAATTGGTCCTTTTTTGAGGGATGCAAACTGTCTGAAATAGTCAGAATACAATGCCAGCACAAGCCTGTGTGTGCGGAATAGTGTCCCATCTGAACTGCAAAGGTGGAGGTCACAAAACGATTTTTTCTGGAACAAGTTCAGAAGTCTGTTTTTTTGTGTGATTGGGTGCCGAACATCTCTCAGCATCTGCATTGTGGCAGGATGGTTATCTCCCCTTGGTACATTCAACAAGGTATACCTGAAAACGAAAAAGAATAGGAATCGTGTATTCAAAAACTAGAATTTAATTCATTATATGTGACATGTGCTCCATTTATATTAAAATTTACATATCCAGATATTTTTACAAGATATCTTGTTCTAGTTCAATTTCTGAACAATTCCTTTGTTCATTGTTTAACACTGCACTCTGCAACAATCTAGCTATATGGATGCAGTCTGCAAATCATAGAGTCTAGACCAGACAATCCAGTGATCAACATCATGAAAACAAAATATTTATTTCATGATCTGTGATGATAGCTAAATATACAACACCAGAAAGGAAACAAATGTGAATGTCAGTTAATTTCGTAAATTTACTGAAATTATGAAGTTATTCATTTTGTAATAAATATTGAACTAAATGTTATTTATGACTTAATTCAAAAGAAAATATTTTCTACTCACAAATTACTTTCATGGTAAAATAACATTCGAAAACATGTTTCAATTTTTTGACATTTTACTTGTCCGGTTCACAAGGCATTGATGCTATCCCAATGGTGCTGCATGCGTGCTACAGTACCATGCACATATATCTTCACTTCGTGGAACTGCAAATGGTGACCTACTTCGGTGCACTTCGTTGAACGTCTATTTAGAATGATGTGATTCCGCTGGGAAGTCTCAAAATGTCCATGAAACATCAACAGATGTAAGCGCACACACCTTACGCGGAGAATACCCGTATGTGCTTACATGTCGCATGAATTATGTATAAAGATTAATGAAGTGAAGAGGTACAGTCCACGTTCGATGTTACAGAGATCGTCGTCGCATGTGACGTAATGGTGTTTTCGTAATATAAACCATTTTGATTTATTTAATGAAATATAATACTGCCACACAAAGTAACTTTATTTGTTGTTAAAATATTTGAGTTATATGACAGGCACACTGATGTTAGGATTTCATAAACACAGCACAACGGCACGCCTCTCAAGTTACACTGGTGTTGTTGCTGTAATGCGCTTCCGATTTCATAAACAGATGAGACTCCCGTCCTCCAGACTCCAGTGTACTACTCTCTGTACAACATATTTTAGTGTTTTCGTAGTGTAGAATGTATTAGCAATATCGTTTGACTTGTTTAAGGTAGTACATTGTGAGGAAGATAAACTAAGCAGGAAAATGTTTTCGCTTACACTCACCACAGTGAGGCAGCCAGGTGGATAAAACTACAAGTGAGATTAGAAAAAGCAGGATAGTGGCCAAATGTACTTAATTTTTTATACTTTGTTTAAAGCTCTGCAGGTGTTAAAGAGGAAATTAGCTCGGACCTTGAGAAACTGACTTTCCAAACTTTTATGGTTACATCGTGTGTAGCGAGCTCCGTCGTGAAAACAGAAACATAAAAAGATTGCTGGTTATCAATGCCCCTGCGGTCTATAAGTAATCTGGGCCTAGATTTTCGAAGCCCTCTTAGCGCTAAGAGGGCTTCGAAAACCTAGGCCCAAGTCTAGATTCAACATTTCAGTGAATGAGCATCGATCAATTTTTGATACGATGAGCACAATGGGATACGATGTCATGTTGACCTAAACGAACACTGTGACGTCATTTCATTGATGTAATGTCAATTGTTCGTCGGGTCACAATTGATTCCCTCTCTGAGTACTGTTTCAAGTAATGTCTTTGAGTGGTGTTTAGTAGTTGGTGTGATCAGGGATGATCTAAAATTGTTAGAGCCTCCCTGGTGTGATGAAGGACGGGAAAGGTTCTATGGATATACAACGTCTTGTTAAATTGTAGATGACGTTTCGGTGTATCTACTAACACCGTTAGATATCACACAAGTGACACGTTACACCGAAGAGTCAAATACATTTGAATAAGATAGTTGTATATCCATAGAACTTTACCTGTTGTGCTTTTTCGAGATGAAGGACGTACATGCCCATCTGTTTGTTGTAGATTATCCCTGGTTTGAACTGTTGGATTGTGCAAAGGACTTTTTAGATGCGTACATAATAATACGGTTAAATAACCTACACTACCTTATCACTTGGATATAATAAAAACTCTCTTCCTGTATCTCTCTCACACAAGCGCAAACGCACGGACGCACTATCCCTGCTATGTGACGGCACTACTTGACTGATACAGAACAATGACCCACCGCATGGGTGTGATGAAAAATTATGAGTCAAGAGACAAATAGCTCCCGTCAAATACCAAAACTATGAACGTGGGAATATGTCTAAAGTAAACAAACGGTACTTAAAATGATTTGAATGTGTACTAAATAAAACTTCATAGTTACCTAATATTTCTTGTTTTGATTTCCATGACAAAATTGGCAGTGGATTCTGTATTACATAATACTCGTCATTCAGATAATGCGCTTGAGACAAAATGTGTTATTTGTTGTGACGCTAATGGTATTCAAGGGAGGTAATGCAGGCGGTTCCAGTGATGTCGCAACCTTGCTCAACACATGGCACGGTGAATGTGCAAGACTGCTTGTTGATATAGTTGTCAGTTAAGCAACTCACTCAGAATCTGAACTACGAATCAAGGGCACTGGTTTGAACAATCATGGAATACATGACAGACAATCAAGCGCAGTCCTCAAACACTATGTAAGTTAACTGACCTGTGGCTCTCATCACATCAGGTGAACATTCCTAACCATCATCATGTTCAGGATCTTATATTTGGGATTGGTTAAAGTATTAGTTATGCTGTTATCACTTGTAACCACTTCAGTAGGTATTGTCCTACTCTATCCTCAGCAAATTTTTCGGAGTTATTTTAAATTAAGATACATTTACGATATATTAGTTCAGCAAGCTAAACGTCGTGTTCCTGCCAAGGAAGGAACACGACGTTTAGCTTGCTGAACTAACGATATATAAGAAATCTGGAAGATAAACGATAAATACATGTTGTAATCCTTCATTTGCCAGCAGTCATTGGTTGCATTGTGGAGTCTATATGACCTCTGTCACTTATTTACTTTCTTCCAACAACAAACTGTGAACCGTGACATTAACAGACATCATGTTCAAAGCTTTGTACAATCAGAAACCTAGTTACATATGTCTGGGCTCGAACCCTGAAGGTCGGGGTTACAATGTCAGGTCCCCCTAAGTAATGGAAGTAATTATGGCAAATTTGAAGAAATTGCATCTCAAATGTAAACAAACGCAGCCCACTCATGAAACAATTGCAATCCGATGTTCAGACGTAAACAACTTCCGTGGGCATGACTTATGACGCTCTTTTACGGTGACGATCTTTTTCGAAAAAAAACATTTATAGCTCCGACACCTCATATCTGAACGCATTCAACACGGGCGGTCAAAGATAGATAATTTTGAAAATGAAAACAGTAGAAACTAAAAACAAAACTCACCAAGACGGGTGCTCCTTCCAGTGACGCAGTGTTCTGATGTGTGAGTTTCAGGATGCGACTGACAAATCACGGAACTGAGCTGAGAAATCTCCGAAGATGGCCAATCTTGTTTCAAGTATTACCGGCATTGTTTCCGATATGGGCATTCTGTTTATGTTATTACCGTTAAACTACCGATATTGCTGCAATTGTGTCGTGAGTGATCTGAGTTTGTTTACATTTGAGATGCAATTCCTTCAAATTTGTCGTAATTCCTTCCATTACTTAGTGGGACCTGAATGTAGGCCTATAGTAATCCATGCTTGTCACAAACATTGGTTCCCACAAGCGCAAAGCGATGCTCATGCCATTGTCTGGACCAGACTCGATTATTTACAGATGGTGCCATATAACTGGAATATTGCTGACTGTGGCATATAATTAAACTCACTCACTCAATCCCCCTAGTCTCTGTTGGCCCTTCACTTTGTAGCTTGAAGTATCAGAGGTATTATCTGTGGCCGGAGTGACCATTCCTTTGTGAAACATGCTGATTTTTCAAGAACCTAAAACTAGACATACATGTTTTGTTCTTCAGCCTTTGCTGTCAATGTGGAACCCCAATAGAACCAAACCCAACAAATACATGTGTAGCATGTCTCCGAGGACAGATTGACATCACAGAGGGAATCCCTAAACAGGCAGTGCTCTACTTTTGCCGTAAATGTGAAAGGTAAGTTTTATATATTTTTGACAAAGCAGCTAATGCATCTTAAATCAGTAGGTATTAGTTTCTATAGTTATTGTAGATACTAACCACTTGCTTCTTCCTGAAAAGTGGAGTAGTGCTAGTATCTATGCCAAAATATGCCATTCATTATGAAAAGTAGTTTTATGCAAGTGTAATAACCTCCCTTTGTTATGAAAGAAAGATTTGTTCCTATTCTAGACAAATATGCATGTATTTGAAAGATTTGCCTCTATCTGGGTAAGGACTTTTTGGACCAAGAAATGAACACAAGAACTATACAGTACATGTTCTGATAGGTATCTGCAGCCTCCGGCCACATGGATATCTGCACAGCTTGAGTCCAGGGAGCTCCTGTCAGTGTGTCTCAAGAGGCTTAAGGGACTCGCAAAGGTAGGACATGTTGAATAAAGAATTTTGACTGAAAGGAAGAATGTCCTCAGGCAAGTTGTCAGCCCTTGCAAATATCATTCAAGTTGTTCAAAACCTATGATGTGTGAGAGTATTGTTTGTGATACACTTTCTAGATTTCTCAATCAAACATTTCAGACGTTTATCCATCCAAAAGATGAGTCTTATTGCGTGCAGGAAAATTTGAATTTTGACAGTTAATACTAGCAATCTGCCAACAGACCATGAGACACTGTTCATTGTTTATGCTCTTACAACAGTTTTGCTCATGTGTAGATTGGAACAGTTATGTTCCTAATGTTATCATACTATATAAAAATGTATGCCAATTTGTTTAAGTTGTTATGAATGAAAAATAGAGTGTTAATGATGTACAGTGTCTTTTACTGGAACCTAATGAGTAGTCCCCCTTGACAATGAGCTTTTCACTGAGTGCTCCGATACAGTTCTTTTGATAAAGGAAAAATAGGCAATAACCGAAAATAATTAAGCATAAAAAATAAGCCATCTTAAGTAACACTTAATGTTTCGTTTATGCTATGATGCTTAATTTATTAACACAGATGTGAATTCGCCAGTATTTCAGTTTGACATATTTCTTCAGGTCAACCTGGTTGATGCAGGCTTTATCTGGACAGAACCCCATTCACAGAGAGTCAAAGTCAAACTCTCTGTACAGAAAGAGGTACACATTAACATTCACAATATGTTATTTTTGTCATGAAAACTGTTATATTCAAAGGGAATAGGGTCCAAACATGAAATAAAATTAGATGGTTAAATACACTCCTCAGTGTTCCGTCTGTTTGACTATGATATATAAGAACTCGAGTCTGACAAACGTCTTATATATATTGATTGAACAATACAAATATATCCACTTAAGACATTTCATCAAGTGAAATCAAGGAAAGTAACTTGCATTAGTCTTTAGATGGGGAAATCTAATTGCTTTATGAGTTAATTCAGGGATTCACCTTGAGTCCTGTATTTGAGGTCCCTGGGACTCATACTCTTGTTAGTCTTAATTTTCAGAGGTCCTGGATTACAAAACATGGGGCCCAGATGGCTAGTAGCAGTCTCATTGATAATTTATTGTTACTTGATCAATATTTTTGCAAAAACTAATTGGATGTTTTGTGTGTCCCGGTGGCCATGCTAGTAAAATTTCATAGCGTCTGATGTGCTTGTCAATTTTTATGAGTACAGGACTCAAAAATTTGCGTCCCGTAAAGCCCTGATTACATGCATCAGGCTGCAGCAAGACCTCTTTACCTGCAACGCATCTCTGTGTACACATAGGATATTTATATAGCAAACATATCCATGCACTAGTGCATGCTCAAGGTGCTGTAATTCTAACAGAGATGTGTATTTTGTACAGGTGATGAATGGTGCAGTGTTGCAACAGGTGTTTGTGGTTGAGTTTGTTGTAAACAGTCAGATCTGCGAAGATTGTCAGCGTGTGGAGGCCAAAGATTACTGGAAGGCAGTGGTGCAAGTTAGACAGAAGGTACTTCCTGTTCCAGTGTTGTGATAGTATATTGTTGTGGATAGCTTTCACAGCTTGTTGCATAAAAGGGAGTCACTGTAAATAGCATAATCTTAACCAGTGCTGTTTTCTGCCAAGATTGTAAAGAAATAGTGTTGTTTTTTTTAAAACTTGCTTTCTGAGTCAAGAATCCTCATCTTAATCACTCAAGATTAACCTTATGCAAGCTACTGAGGATTTGTCAGGTCTTATAAGTGTACATTATTATGGTGGAATACAAGATTTATTTTAGGGACATTCCTAGTAAAGTTGGAAAGTTGCTGTTGAGAACTGTAACCAGTCATTTCCCTATGAAGCCAAGACTTGTGATCATTAATATGTGCAGTGAACTGAAAAAAAAACATAGGTCACACAATTAACATGTAGATAAGTCCCCAAACTCTTTATACAGAGAGTATTAGTAGTTTTGATAAAGCATGAAAAGTGTCATGCTAGAACATGTGATTTTTGTTTAATTTATTTCTTTTACTTTGACTGTAGACTGATCACAAGAAGACCTTCTTTTACCTGGAGCAGTTAATCCTGAAGCACAAGGCACACTCCAACACTGTCAACATCAAGCCAATATATGGTGAGGACCTGAAATGAGGGTGATGATGATTTTAAGTGGGAGTTCCCCTATTTAATTCAGGGGAGGGATGTGGGTGGTAGGGTGATGTTCACAAGTTTGTACATATGCACTTTGTTGGGGATGGTAGTGGTCAGCAATATTGTACTTAAATGTTTTAAAGAATTATGCTTAAAAGGTTTTGAGGGTAATCTATTTTGTACATGACATGTGGGGAGGGGTGTGTCTTAATTCTTAAATTTTAGATTGGCTAGTAACCAGTGAATGTTGTATTTTAACCCATATTATGTTCGTAGGTTTGTCAGCACTATACTTCAGGTCTCATCACAGTAGTAAATGTTTGAAGAAATGCGGGCGATGGAGTAACCTAGTGGCTAAAGTGCTTGTCGGTCACTTTGAAGACCCAGGTTCGATTCCACACATGGTTACAATGTATGAAGCCTATTTCTGGTGTTCCCTGCCATGATATTGCTAGAATGTTGCTAAAACTTAAAAGTGATGGGAAACTATACTATGCTGTATACATGACTTTTTCCTATGTGACAGGTGGCTTGGATTTCTTTTATGCCAGTCAACAAGATGCCAGGAAGATGACAGACTTTCTTTCAACATACGTGCCTTGCAAGTGAGAATACAATTTCTTACAGCTTTTTGACAAACTTAAAAACTGTTGTGAAGATGAATTTATTTCAGTAAGGTTTCAGTTCCCTGAAGAATTTCAGTTCCAAGATAATGTTATTTAGTGTGTTGTTGGGAAGTGATTTTTGTCTACAGGTGTAACTCAAGTGTTATGTTGTTTCAGGTGTCAGAACGATATTAATGTTGTTTCAGGTGTCAGCTGGCTAAGGAGCTTGTGTCACATGACCCACACAACAACACATACAACTACAAATATACCTTCTCTGTCGAGATTGTTCCTCTCTGTAAGGTAGGCACTGATGTCATATTTGTCTGCTTCTTACCTTTGACTGTCTTATTCATGTTGCATATTGTAGGAAATGAGGACAGTGGCCAGGTAGATAGTATGTTGTATGTGGTGCTGACAGACAGTGCAGCAGTTGGTAATCTTCCCTCTGTGTGATAGGGTCCAATAAGGGCAGCTGCATGAAATATTTGTTCCCGCATTACTTGTTTATCATTTCTAGATCTTTGTGTGCAGATGTTGCATCAGCATTATAGAGCTTTATAGAGTATAATACTTTCTCCAGGTGTCGATAATGTTTACCTGATGACTGAAAGTTTGGTGTTTCTAAATTGCATCCCTACAGTTTTAGCTTAGAAATGATGAATGCATAAGATATAAACAAGATTATGACAGTGTGGCATAGAGTCAGATACAGCTTACGGAGAAGGTAGGGGTGCGCATTCTTGAGAAGGTTGGGGTGCACACTCGTGAGAAAGTGGGTTGCACACTTGAGGTGGGGGTGCACACTTCATTTTCACCGGTTTCAGTGGTCATATAATAAACTTTCAGGACAAAATGTATTTGTGTACTCTCCCACACCCCCTTTACATCTGCCTATGTGGCACATATTATTTTCTATTCTCTCCATTTAAGGTGTTTGTTGATGTACAAGTTTGATGTGCTGCTGTGACTACCTCGCTAGCTTTTCTTGATAAATATGAAGCCTTAGTAGTGAACTGCCGTTGAATAAGGTCACCTCCACATGGTGTCGTGTAGAGAGTTGAGGTGTTGTGCAGAGAGTAGTATATGTGATACAGTCATCCTTCACAATAGACCCATGAAGGTCCCCGGGTAGAACAGGCCTTCAGCAACCCATGCTTGCCATAAAAGGCGACTATGTTTGTCATAAGAGACAACTAACGGGATCAGGTGGTCAGGTTTGCTGACTTGGTTGATGCATGTCATCAGTTCCCAATTGGGCAGATCGATGCTTCTGTTGTTGATCACTGGATTGTGTGGTCCAGACTCGATTAGTTACAGACCACCGCTGTTTAGCTGGAATATTGCTGAGTGTGGCGTAAAACTATACTCACTCACTCACTCCCTTGCAATAATGCGCTTTGAGATACAGCGGATTTGGTTAAACCACGGGGTGGATCACACCCCTTCACTGGCAACTGATAGTGTTTATCGTACATATCCATTGTGTTTCAGATGGTTAAGACAGGGTTTTCTCAATAATAATCATAGCAACATCGTAGTAGTAACTCGTGAAAGACAAGACATGCTATCAGTTGAGTTACTACAAGTACTTACAATGTTTGCTGTGATGCAACACACTGCACTCTGGCGTGGTAAAACACTGTCATCCCATAACGTATGGTGTCAGGACCACATTTTACTTGATTAAATTCAATCTCAATTTTATTTATTATAATTGTTGACAGAGACATCGTGAGAGAATGGCATTGCCTCTTTCCATGCGCGTACAACTTCCACTTACCATATTTGTGAGGGTCCGGTTTTCACGCCTACTGTGATAGCACCAACTTCACATTAATCTTAGCAATCACAAACTGATTGCAGTCTCGTAATCTATCGACTCCAAGACCCGCATTATTGACTCATTGAAGTCATTTTCAACCATTAAATGGCCAACATTTTTTTTTTTTTACAATCAAAGTTGCAAGTAGTGCGGGAAGTCAGCGGTGACTTGTCAAACTGTCTCCTACGTAAAATGTATCCAGACAGGTAACGGCCTGTGTTCATTGTTATGTTAAATATGATTGCAGAAAACATGCATTATATACTAGACAGACAGCAATGTAAAATACTCAGTTTCAATAACTGTATAATGAGGTGTTTCTCTCTGCTTTGCACAGGACAACATAGTGTGTCTCCCCAAGAAGGTGGCCCAGTCTCTGGGCAACATCAACCGCCTGTGTATCTGCTACAAAGTGACACAGACCATTCACCTCATAGACCCCAACACTCTGCAAGGTGAGAGGAGTTTGCTATTTCATAGAGACATTTGGTGGATAGTTGTCATGATTGATAACACTCAGAGACATTTATAATGGGCATATTAAAACTGAGGTGGCTGTTGGTCACCTGTGGATATGAATGCAAATCAATCGATCCTTGACCCTGTTAGGGGCCTGGGGCTCCCAGAACCCCAGCTGATTTTTTTCTGAAATCACCACCTGTTGCCATCCCTCATTGGTGGAAGTGTCTATTCTGACACGGAAGCATTATGTGAAACCCTTTCTTTGTCCAGTGCTATGAAATTGCTGGTATATTTCTTGAAGCAGCAGGGGTGAATTGGAAGCCTAATGGTTAAAGTGCCCCCTCATCACACTAAGACACAGGTTTGATTCCCCACATGAGTACAGTCTGTGAAGCCCATTTCTGGTGCCCCCCTGCCATGACATTGCTGGAATATTGCTCAGTACGGTGTAAAACCACTCACTCACTCAATCAATCAATCACCCACTCACTCACTCACTCACTCACTCACTCACTCACTCACTCACTCACTCACTTAGATGGTTGTTGCATTCTGGTTTCAGTTTCAAATATTTATATGTGTTATGATGTAACTCATGAAATGTCTTTAGTGCTTAGACTTAGCTTTGTTCTGTCATCAGTGGCTGAACTGAGTGGCACAGTGTTCTGGAGAACACCTTTCCGTATTCTGTGTGGTCCCAAACAGCTCATTGAGTACATGGTGATGCAAGTAGACTACATCCCAGACAAGGACAGACCTCACAGAGTCCCAGTATCTAACAAGGTAGGACTCCATGCATCTCTATTCATCAATTTACATGGTTTCTCAATTTATATATTGCGAGCTAAACTTACCAAAGACTGATGCATTTGTGTTTGGATTCAGTGCAGTTGGTTATTTTGTTTACCGTAAGGATATTGAATCTATGTTTACATTATGGGATCATCTGTTTGATATTCTCTGTGATGATTTATTTTAAAAAAATACATATCAGAAGTATGGTTTGTTTGCTTTATACATTGGCTGCCTGGAGAAGATTTGTTAGACTCCTTTTTCAGAGGAAAATTTGCAGACACCTACCCTTTGATTGGTTAGTATGGTGCCACAGGAATTATCACAGTTTGTTTTGTGTTTGTAGCATGTGTTGGCTGATCTCTGGGTAGCCAGGATGAGTGACCTAGGTGTCAACGACCAGCAGTTCCACTGCCGCACCCATCTTGGTCACCTTCTGAAAGTTGGGGACTCTGTCATGGGGTATGTTCCATCGTAAGCTTCTCGTGTTATGGTATATGTGTTGTTATTGTCAAACTTTATCTGTGGTCTAAAGGACAGAAAACCATATCATACTAAAATGTATGAATGTCATAATATGTTGCCACAGGGCAAGTGACTTTAAGAAAGAATCTTGTCCTGACTAATTTTCCACTTGTACTGATTGTATAATGATAAAATTACGAGAGAATAAATCAGTTTGGTATTTGATGTCAATGGTTACTGGAATATTTATCGAAAAATGATTACTTTTATAGTTATGTAATCTTTGAAAAACTACAATGACAGAAGGTTTTATTTCCAGGTTCGACTTCACAAATGCCAACTTGAACCACAAGGAATTTGAGCAGATCAGTTCAGAGAAAACCCCTGATGTGGTAGGTTGTTTCTCAAGACATAAGACCGTTGGCAGGGGAATGATCCCATGACATAAGACTGGCAAACTGGACAGGGGAGTGATCTAACATTAGCCTGGCAAACTGGACAGGGGAGTGATCTGACATTAGCCTGGCAAACGGGACAGGGGAGTGATCTCATGACATAAGACTAGTAAACTGGGGGCAAGTTTGTGATCTCATGACATTAGTCTGGCAAACTGTGAGCAGGGGTGTGATCTCATGACATAAGCCTGGAGCACTGTGGGTGAAAGACTGGAGGTGTGGCAGTAATGAGACGAAAGCATGTTATAGTATTCCCAGAAATTATTGAGAATCATGTTGTGTCATGTAACTCATTACGTTTATTAACTATTGGCGTTTTACTTACATAAACATGTTAAAACATCATCCTTTTACAGTCTCAGTCTTGTTTTAGTACTTTGTTAGACCTCCTCGCTCAGCAATGCATGCCTGAATACGCCTAGGCACACTACCCATCAAAGTTTGTAGGTAATCGTGTGACAGGGTATCCCAATATTGGACCACCTCGGCCTTCATATCATCAATATTTCTCAGTCCCTTTTGGTTTATTCTGTCCTTCATGACCCCCCACACATTCTCAGTTGGGTTTAGGTCTGGGCTGTAACTGGGCCAGTCTAAAACTTGAACATTTTCGCCCGACAACCACTGTTTTGTGTAGCGCGCAGTGTGTTTTGGGTCATTATCATGCTGGAAAATCCAATCATCTTCATACAATGTTTGTGCTCTCGGAAGAAGGTGACCATTTAGAATGTCAGCGTATCTTTCTTTTGTCAAGTTTCCCGTGAAAACACACAATGGCGTCACTCCGCGAGCCGATATGCCACCTCACATGTGAAACTTCGGGCTATGTTTTGGTCGCTGGTAGATAGGTTTGACAGTATCTTTGGTCCAAATTTTCACACAATTAGGGAAAAGCCAAACAGAACTTTCATCCGAAAAGAAAACATTATCCCAATCTTGATTTTCATGAGCCCGACACCAGTTTAAACGTTTTTCCTTTTGTGCATCTTTCATCAACGGCGAGGGAATTCCACGTTTTTTTCACCCAATTAAGTCTCTGTAATTCCTGCCTAACTGTTTCATTGCATACCTGAGGACTACCTCTGCTAATCATTTCATTTCTGATGTTCTCTACACTTTTCAATTTGCCCCTACTCACAATCTGCCCAAGTCTTCGGCGATCCACAACACTGAATTTCCTAGGCCGACGTGCCCCTGCTTTGTGCTCTATCCCGGTTCCTGTTTGATTATTCTTCAAAGTTCTGTATACTGTAGACAGAGGAATACCATGTCTACAAGCTAACACTTTAGCATCAGCCTCACCCCTTTCAAAATCATCTAGAATGAGCTTTCTTTTCTCTCTTGCTGTAAATTCTGCCATGTCAACACAGGAAGCCGTCTGCTCAGACAAGGGAGATAACTCTTGACGTAATGAGCTGCCTTCTAAGCCTTCAAGAGTTGCCTCCCTTATTTAGTATGCTTAGTGCATAGTGAAAGCCCTTTTTTCCAATCTTAGCATCATTAGAAAAAAAACAAAGATTTTCTCATTAATTTCTGGGAACACTGTATATCTGTTGAGACAAGGGATAGCACCCACAATTTACCCATAATCAAGAAGGAGATTTTGAAGTCTGTGAGGATTAGGAAGTCAATGTCCACCCAATGTCCTGTGTAGAAGTTATGTTGTGTTTTGTTTTCAGATCGTGGTGAAGAAAGTGTTTGACACTTCGAGGAGAATCAGGAAGAGGAAGTGGAAACTAAAGCACCTGAGTGATGATGCTGCCATGGAAACGGCAAGCATGGAAAGGTAGTGGAGATCTGGGCATTGTGGATGTAAACCTGCCCCTTCTTAGAGTCAGGGGTTCAAATTTATTTTAAAAGCCACTTGTCATAGGGCAAGTGACGTTAAGAAAGTAACTTGTCCTGACTAATTTTCCACTTGCCCTGATTTTTATGACACAGTCATGGTGAGGAAATGAAAGAATAAATCAATGTGGTATTTGATGTTAATGTTAAATAGTCAAGATAAATAGTCAAGAAAGATAACCCTACTTATTTTCATTGTGAAATTTCATAGCTACATTTCTAGCACATTTGAAATGTAACCGTATGCGGAAATTATCTTGTAGTCCATGGACAAATAAGATGCCATTATTTGATTGTCTGACATGAAAACTCTGTGACAGAGTAGTACTGTTGCCCATGGATAAATTTGGAAGTAAGGAACAATCCTACATAACCCTAGGCTCAGTATTATTGGTTATACTGATATACTGAGTCTAACAAACTCTTGTAGAATGTCAAGTAAGCTAACCTTTCAGCGACCTATGACTTTCAAGTGAAACACAAGACTGCTGAACAGATATAATCAATTGCTGTAACAAATAATAGAGAGCCTAAGTTTGCTTAGACTGTTATTGTTTTATGATTTACTTTTTCCTGAGTTAATTGACTATATATGAAAGTGTTGTAAAAGACTAGTGTACATACTGAAGCCTGCAGTGTGTGGTGGTTACAGTGTGTCAATACATCATTCTCTCTGCAGGGACTACAATGAGTTCCTGGAAGATCTGGAGGAGGACCCCTCTGTCAGACAAAATGTCAACATTTACCTTGGTGAGTCATGCAGCTTGCATTAAATCTGCAGTTTGTATCTGGCCATCCTTAATTGTTATCTGTACCAGGAAACCTGCTGGATTTAGACCATTTAACTGGGAGTCTTTGTTGCACCGCTTTATATTGGCTTGTAGATTGATTTAGAATGGGATGTAAAACATTCATTCTTCACTGCAATTTGTGTTGAGCTGGGAATGCAATACCATATCAGCAGATACAGTTATTCTCAAGTATTCACTAATGTATTGAGAGGTGATGTGTGAATACATCAAGATTATACTGACAGAAGAAGTTGATTCTAAGATGATTACAGACCTTACCAAATCAGCATCATGTAGGCATTAGTTACCAAAGCTCCGCTGATGATCTCAAGTACAAGTTATACCAGTCAGTCAGTTATGCCCATCAGATGACCTCTGTGTAATAACAATACCCAAAAAGGACACTGCCTTGATGTATACTTTACTCTTTTATGTTTCTTCAGACCGGAACAAGCTGGCTGTTGACACGGATGACACAGATGATGAGGGTGTGCCCCAGATCTCTCTGCAGGAGATGCTGGAGGATCTCCACATTGCTGAGGATGCAACTGGTGAAGATGGAGCAGACATGATGGAATAAGTCTATATGTCATACTGTGTGACAAGAAGAGAAATTGTTAGTTGTTTTGTATGCTGCTCGTGGGACATACCAAAACCTACCAGGACTCATAGGATTTATTTGATTGAAATGTTTGTTGTCATTAAGGGAAGAAATGTCAAATATTGGCAAGAACAACAATTACATGTGTCCTCCATTTTATGCATGTATTGATATTTGTTATATTTGTTGGGATGTCTGATTATTGCCTTGGCATGCTGAAAGTCTGTTGGGGCTTACACTTTTCATTCACTCAGGGAGATGTATATATTGGGCGGTGGGGTAGCCTAGTGATTAAAGTGTTTGCTCATCACACTGAAGACCTGCATTCGATTCCCTGCATGGTTGCAGTGTGTGAAGCCCATTTCTGGTGTCCCCTGCCATGATATTGCTGGATTATTGCTAAAAGTGATGTGAAACTGAACTGAAGATCTATGACCCACTATTCCTGGCTAGTTAATCTTTAATTACTTGACATATGTATGACATTTGGACTCCTTATTAAAAAGACCTTATCCAACCACACAAACTGCTGACAGTTGTGTTTTCACTGTTTTGTGCATTTGTACATATGTGAACTTATTACTATTTACAGCTTAGCTGGTATGTCTTTGTAACAATAAAACACTGTTCCAACTAGATGCTTGTTCTGTTGTCAGCCATCATGGCGTTTGGTGTACACATCAGATAAGAACCTTATTTTTCCAGATAAGAACCTTACAGTTATTCAAAGTATGATTCCATAATGTTTGATTTTGTCACAGCAGTGTAGAGAAGTTTGTTCTGACTTGAAAAGCAGCATACAAGGACACCGTTAAATGACATGTAATTTTGAACAGTAAGGACAAAAAGTGGTTAGACCTGGAGTGGACAGGTGTGAATCTCATGAAGTCAGACCTTTCACTCTAATCAGTACCTTTCTGCATGAAGATGAGAGATACTTTGATAGCAGGTCACAGGTGAACCTTCAGCAAGCGTAGACAGCCCATCTGATGGAAGGAGCTTTGGCTCTTGATCCAATCAGATGTCTGATTACTAATATAAGTTATCACATCGTGTCGAGGGAAATAGGGGGTTTTATCAGTCCCTCGTAAGGTTATATTCCCGAGACACGATGTGATAACGCATTTATCTAACTGAATGTTTTCACTAAATCAAAACGAAACAACACGCATGAATCGACTTGCTGCCATGTTGACACCAGCTGATCGTTTGACCTCAATGCACCGCACGTCACTTAACGCTTGTCCATGCACGCTTTTCTCACTTCTCGCGTCGTCACCGAGGCGTAGCGGGATGATATGACTTTCGCAGCGGGAGTATAAAAGTCGTATACTCCCGCTGGCGGATCGTGATGGATGTACATGGCATTTTATCAGAGTCACGTGGACCAATCAAAACTTGACATTTTTACATGAGGCTAGATAAAATGATTTATTAGCTTCATTTGAAGATTTTGACGTGCTACCAATACTTCATCTGTGTTGCTTCATTTATTGTATGGTTGCCAAGAATTTAAAAGCCTTTTGTCGATTGGCTGATTAAATAGAGAATATCCTCAAATCTTCACTGAGGTATGGTACTGGAGTGATGTGTGTTATGAACTTGGACATGGCAGTTTCTGTCTCTGCGGTTAGGTCCAGATTAGTCAGTATAGTTCCCCGAGTGATGCCAGTTGAAAGGATAAATGCCAAAGAAGTTTCTGTTTCTCAGGACCGCTCAACTGCTTAAAGGGACCTCCAGAAACCCTGTTCCTTGTAGAACTAGCAACAGAGTGTATCACGGTTTTTTTGTGTGTTCATCCCCCTTTTATTTAACACAACATGATATATTTTGTAACTGATGTTGTCACAAAAACAGTATGAGACCCAACACTCCATGGACAGCTGATTCCACCATTTCACTTGAGTAACTAAAACAGCACAAGACTCAGTTAACTCCCTGAACACACGATTCTGACATTCCACTGAAGTACATGATTGTAAATGATTGGTTGAAGGGTGTGTCTAAATAGGATTACAAATCTGCCCATCTAATAAAGCGTTCCCCCTTGTGATAAACAAATGACGAACTGGTAGACACAGTTCTTTAATACTGAATTGCTGGGGGTTGTGTATCTTAACATGTTCGGAAAAGGTTTCAATGCACTTTCTTTTTGCTATGGCCAGAACAAAAGCGGCTTTTGTGGGCATGGCAAGGGCCTAACAAGGAACATAAAAACTAAATTAAAGCAACCTAACACAAACCATTATCTCCAGGCATTTTGAAAGTCACTGTAAGCCTACTCTCAAGATTTGTACACGAGTTCCTATGGACAAAAAAGGACAACCAGGTATGACTTACACCTCATGAGTTATGACCAACAACTGGTCATACTTGGGTTATCAGTGAAGACGTATTGACCACAGTCGGTTTACGCATTCAAGAACATCAGGAAACAACTCAGAACTATCCTCCTGCGTGTATCCTTGGCGTGAGATGTTCACATCTTGCACGCTTTGCTTGATTGCGTGAAGTTTGCGGAGGCAATGGATTCTCATCACGAATAAGTAAATCGGAAAGATGTGTCATACCGTGTGAGTGGGTATGAAATCATATAAACCACTTGAGAGAAACTTCCCTGTCATAAATTATGAATATGTATGTGTATGTGTACCTATTTATAGTACTGATGTGTGGTTTGCAGAGGCACTCTCCGCTGTCTATGATCTTGAAGTACTCAAATAAAAATGTCCTCCCATATGACTTGTAAACCCTTTCATAATTGAAATAAACTGACGCATCAGCCATTGTTTAAAGCCATCTGGTTACTGAGTATTTTAAACAAGAGTCATTGTTGAGATATAACCCACATATTTGAAACGAGAAATCATCTGACATTCTTAGACTACGTTTGAATTGTTTCCTTGAAATCATGAAAAATGTAAATGCAATATATCTGTAAACAGCAAAAGGCACCACTTCAAGATCTGTTGGTATCAAATGGTTTTCGAGTTGTGCTCTGGAAACGAGGCCCATTCCTCCCTTTTTAGACTAAGTCCGCATTGTGTCCATGGAAACCGGGAAAAATGAAAGTGCCAAACATTTGTAAATAACAAGCTGGAATATTGCTGGAGTGCGGCGTAAAACTAAACTCACTCTCTGTAAATAGCAAAAGGCACCACTTTGGGGTCTAGCTCACATATCTGCTCCGTTTTGCTGAAATCTATTTAGAAGTTTTACTGTTGTGCTCCGGAAACAAAGCGCACCCCGCCAATAGACTAAGACCAAAACGTTCCATGGAAAAAAATAAAAATGCCAAAAGTCTGTAAATAACAAAAAGCACAACCATAGGTTCAGTTTATTATATCTACCAATTTGTGTCTAAAACTATTGAAAGGGTTTTGAGTTATGCTCCGGAAACAAGATGATTACGGACGGACGGACAAGGCGTCGACTATATTCCCCTGCATTAAATGCAGGAGAAAAAATATTTGATAGCAAACACTATTTCTATTGTTAAAACGTTAGTTCTTTTGTTGTTCAGCACACAACAATATTCCAGCTATGTGATGGCGGTCTGCGAATAGTTGAGTCTGGGCCAGACAATCTAATGATCAACAGCATGAGCATCGATCATGTCAACAAAGTCAGCGAGCATAACCCCCTGATAACGTTACATCGGTTGCTGAATAATGATTCTAATCCGGATCCGCACGAGTAGTATTAAAATGTATGTGCCAATTCTCTTGAAAGTCTAACCATGAATTCGTGATTCATTTGTTTTTACAAAACTGGGCCCGTATTCTCGAAACGTTGATCGTAACCAGTGTGTTAAACATGGGCTTCAGATGTTCGTAGACTACGAACGTTTCGAGAGACTGCTTCTATTAGCTACACAGCTGAAACAAAAACGATACGCCGTTAAATCTTAACTCATTCACTTTCTTCCATGTATTTCATTGGTGAGGAGTCATTACGTCCACTGCTGCAATGGAGAATAAGGTTATCATGATATATCATTCTCAGATTTAAACCAGTCTGTGTGCACAAGGTCATGGCGAACCAAATTAGCCAGACCTATACATTCTCTTGGGCCGTTATTTTTCTGTATATTTGCTTCAGCATATCTTTTTGCGCACAGTAAGACAAAGGCAATAAAACATATTTTCCAGAGTACTCTCAGCTAGTTTAGTCTAAGTATATGTGAAAAGCAGACGTGGTACATGCTAGCTGTTATTGATACAAATCGCAACAATATGAGTATGAGTAAATGTGAATTTGAATGGGTGTCTTTTTTCATAGAAAATTTCAGACTGTGTCCAAGTAAGAATTCATACCTTACAAATCAGAGTCACGCCTACCCATGGGGGTGATCATCAATCCTGTAACAGGAACTTTCGGGTAATAAAACACTGAAATTAAAAACAAATGATGTAAAAATGCAAGTCATATTGGCATTGTTAATGACGATAATTAGCGTATATCATAAAAGAAACAATGTTCTGTGTGGCATCTTGGTATTAGAATTGTGTTATTCTGTCGAGAAAATAATTCAGTTTGTATTCATATGGGATTGGCTGGAATGTGATTTAACACATCCTAAAATATTTGGACAAATAGCATTCTCTACGTGTACAACTCGAACATAGTGCAGAAGAATTAACCAGGCAAACTACTTAAAGAGCGGTGGGGTAGCTAGGGGTTAAAACTTTCGCTTGTCAAGCCAAAGACCCGGGTTTTCGATTCCCTGTGTGAGTACCATATGTGTGAAGAAATTTTCTGGTGTACCCCGTCGTGATATTGCTGGAATAGTGCTAAAAGATGCGTAAAACTAAACTCAGTCACTCACTCACTCAAAGAGATACCAATACATGTAGTTGTTCTATTTCAACTGACTGAACGAGATACTTGTTTCACACCCGTTTTTAGTTCTGTTGAGTCAAGTACCACATGTATCAGCTTATTCGGGTCATACAAACTTCATCATTGGAACTATGTGAATTCCTGAAGTTATGCTTTTGATTACAAAAAGACCTTCACACAATTTAAAATTTTCCAAGTCATTAAAAGACAAATCGAAAAGATTTTTATCTAAGGCGAAATTTCCTTCGTTTAACCTATGCAGGGCCCCAGGATTCAAGGGCAGATAACTCTAAAGTACTACCTGGCGTGAAACTGAAAGTGATTTGTAAACCCTCACATGGCCATTTGGTTTCATTTGATGTCACAGAATCCTTAGTTTCCATAACCAAAGCGATAATGACTGTTTGCACTTTCTTTTTGAATGGAAGGTGTAAATTCGGCGACAAATGCAGATACGAACATCCAAGGGGTGAGATTAAACTTTACTTAGTTCGGTTTCCGATCAGTTTCAAGTTCTTGTATCATTTGTGGTGTCATATACACGTAATATATGTATCGGCATTAATGAACACTACCACATTCCATGTTTGTTCGGTTTTATTTTTATACTGATATTTGGTAATGGGTTGGTGTTGTGTTATGTTAAATATATTTAAAAGGATTCAAACTTAGAAACTGATTCATTTCCATTTTTAAAGTTACACCACTATCATGACAATGTTTGGAAATACTTGTAATGTGATATCTCAATGTATTTTACATTCACCTTTATATTCGCAGAATTTATAATGGCATTAATAACTGAAAGGCAGAACATACTTTTCCATCAAAGTATGTTTCTGTATATCTATATGATACGAATAGTGTGAAACCTGAAATACTGTTGAAATCGGCATCAAACCAAGCTTGATTCTGCCAGTACTGGAAAAGGCCAGATGATTTGTAAGATAACTTCTGTGGAAATTTTGTGTGTGTTTTGTCTGTGTGAGTGAGATAGATTTTATGCTGTTTTTTACAAAATTCCATTGATCTCATGTTTGGGGACACCACACATGAGTTTCACATATTGTACCCATGATGGAAATAGAACCTAGTAGGAGACGGTGTTTTCAAAGGCTGAACCAGTTTTTAGACATGTCAGACTGGTTTGTAGACGGTGATTTTGTTGATGTGTATAGATAAATGAATACTATTAATTTTGTAAGCATAGTAATTTTGATTGTGATACTAGGATTGTATCTTATTTTTTGTATAAATGTATTTGGATATTTATTAAAATTGTTTTGACAAACGATCAGACAAACTTTTGCAAAGAAGAAAATAATGAAATTCTTAAACAGTTTTCACTGTTAACTCATCAAAGCCATGAGGTTGCACTGAGTTGTTGTGAATGTTAGTTAGGAAGTGTTGAAGTGTTTTGTTAATTGCATTGTTGGTGATCCACCCTACTTTTCCTTCTTCCCTACTGCCACTTCTGGGCTTTTCTTCGTAATTGAGCGGTGATCATACTTACCTATTATAGTTTTTTTATTTCACTAAACTCAATATATTCCACACCATGGGTGGAAGAATTTGTCCTGGCATGTTTTTTTCTACACTGATCATACTCACCTAATATAATGTTGCATTTTCCCCATTTTACTAACGTCTACGAATCCACCGCACAGTCTGCCTATGAATCCACTGGATTTCCACGTCCACAAACCTGGCTGTTCTATGAATTCACTGTAACCGTAAGCCAACCAAGGTCTTTAGCATGATGAGCGACCATTTTGACCATAAGTCCACCCCAATTCTCATATGAATTGGTCAGGATGAACTTGAAACTCATTTCATTTCTCAGGGGGACAGAATCAAGGAGTACAACGACAGCTGTTTGGTGGGGGAGGTGGAGGTGGAGGAGGGAATCGTGTGACCTTCAGAGACAGCTTTGGGTCGAGTCAGAACACAAGCCAGTACAAGTGGACAGCACAAGACATTAAACAACAAACCGGAAGCACAGCTAGTGCTGATGTTATGTATGGAACCTTTAATGAAATCATCTCTAAAATTTATCTGATGTCTGAAGATTTTAAATCCAAAGATGGAAAGTATTTCAAACATTGAAAGACAGCTTAAACTTTAGTCAGACTTTAACTGAGACCAGAATCATTGAGCCTCTACCAGGGATGAGAACAGACAAGTGCAGCCTGCTTAAAGGGGCACTGATGCGGAGCAATTTCCGTGGACTGGTGTAAACTTTTGTTATTGTTTTTCTCCCGTGCGTACCCGGATGATATCCCAGAATTCGTGACTGGTTCGTGACCTCTGCTGCGCATTCCGTAAGCGCAATTGATAGTTTAATTATAGACAGATCAACTTAGGTGAAGTCATTTTTACTTCATAACAAATGTATTATGAAAACAAATGAAACACTTTGAAGGTTAATCATCTGCCAGTGGTAGACATGGTAAAAGACTATTAGGACGGAAAAATAACGAAGCCAATGTACGTCTCTATATTTTGTCTCATAACCCTAATTGGTTTATTGTCATATTTGTATGATTCTGAAAATTAATAAAAGAACACACAATCTGCTTATACTCATAGTAAATTTATAAAATAACAGCAACATTTATACATTGTATAGATTGCCAATGTGGATCCTATTTCACACACATACACGATCTAGTGTATGTTTTCTGTCATACAGATTCTGCTGAATGCTACAACAAATAAATTAAAACAAAATGCAAATAATGAATGTAAAACAGACTAATTTTATAGCAACAATGTCATGCTACTACCTTGTTCAGGAATGTATCCATCAATATCCACGTAAAAGAAATCGTATTCCATTCATCTGCAGCTGGTAAATAATCCTGCTCTATGTCGCGAGTCTTACAACTGTCTCATTTGCGAAAAAGTAACACATCGTTTCACGTCTTTCGTTGGTGAAAACCAGATAAACCTCTCATTGGTCTCCCAAGATAGCACACCTGGCAACTAATTGTATGATGTCCACTATTCTAAGTAATTTAGTTAACCAATAATGAGCAATCAATCAACGCAAGGGTGGTTAATTCTTTGAAGGGAGGATGTTGTTTTTGCACTCACTCTTTACGACAGGGTGTAGTCAATTACACACACTGCCTTTTGACAAATCCGCTAGAAGATAAAAGTAATTAATCAATCAGTGTGTTATCAGTAAATCCTTTGATCGATGTTTGTTTTTGTAACTCAGCTGATAAACCCTGTTGCATCACTTACATGCACATATTACATAACATACTATACATTTGCCATTACAGACCTTAATTTACAATGTTGAGTATTTACTCCAGACAGGAGAAATGCCAAATGGGAACCTTTATTGAGTAAGTTTTTTTACGTAAGAAAATTTTCAGATTTCTCTACCAAAGGCAAAGTCATCGTTTTTTGTGTACGAATTCAAATAAATCAACTGTGTGTTTTTATTATCATAAATAATAAACCATTGTAGCTACCATAGCTACCAAAATTTACATATGATATTTGCTATCACAGCTGAACCAACACTCAAAACTACCTATATATATAAAGCTTTGTAATCTTCCGTACTGAAACAAATGGCTTGCTACGTGCCTGTAGACATCATATTTTCATGTAACATGATTAAATATCGAGGTTAAAAACACAGAAATAGGATCGAATTGGATCAGTAACTATACCATCCAAGCATCCGAAAAGAACTACACTGCTGGGATATTTGGTTACGATCAGACAAGGAATACCATGGATATTTTTAAACAAATGGCATATGATGGGCATCCGGCCTCCAGACTGTTAAGGTAAAGAAATTCTGCTAACATGGACAGGAGCCCAGTTCCTTTGTCCGTCACGGTCGAAGGAGCGGGCGCTGACCAATTTGCGGTTTGGTTTCGTAATTCAACCGTTGGCGAGAAACATTATTCGCTCCGCATCAGTGCCCCTTTAAGTCTTTCCTAAAACTATAATCAGACTTTAACTGAAACCAGAATCATTGAGTCTTTACCGGGGATGAGAACAGACAAGTGCAGCCTGCTTAAGTCTTTCCTAAAACTATAATCAGACTTTAACTGAAACCAGAATCATTGAGTTTTTACCAGGGATGAGAACAGACAAGTGCAGCCTGCTTAAGTCTTTCCTAAAACTATAATCAGACTTTAACTGAGACCAGAATCATTGAGGCTCTACCAAAGATGAGAACAGACAAGTTCAGCTTGCTTAAGTCTTTTCTCTTATAGTAGACTACTACCTTAAATTTGCTGTAAGTTTCATGCTAGTGGGGTTTCATCATTGTCTAAACATTATAGAGATAATGGAGTTTTCTTTTGATTTAAGTTTTGTTTCACTTTATCATTTAGATACTCATGATGACTAGATTACCAGATTCAAACTACTGAGTAAACCTTTCAGAGTAAAAGTGTTTTGCAGATGATAACTGTGTGACAGTCTTGTGAAGGCGAATCACTGGTAAATGCACTTTTATCCACTTGAAAGTTGCTGCAGTTATTTCTTTCTATCTTTGCAAAATATTCAATTCAGTATTTTGGTCCAACCAGTAATGCTCTCCAGGCTGAGATTGAAGTATGGCTGCAGTCCAAGCAGTGGCCCTTCTCCTGCATCTCTCCTGAGAAAGATCTCCCTTGCCTACCAGGTAACCAATGTTAACATGTAAATTATGAGCCTAGTACATGTTGTGTCATAGACTGTACATTTCCAGGCCCCATTTTAGAGTGTTAAGAGAGCCATGATTATCACATCTCCATAGTTTATTATAGACTGTCACATGCTGAAAAGAGTGTGTAGATTGTAGCATGCACTAATTGTTACAATAAGTATTTATGCACCAGGACATGGATTTTCGAATCTCTCTTACTGCTTAGATTGTCATAAGGTAATATTAATGGTCTTCTTTGAGCCCATGGCTGTGAAGATCTGTGTTAGTATGGTCTTTAGCAACTCATGCTTGATGTAAAAGGTGGGATCAGGTGGTCGAGCTAGGTAACACTTGTTATCATATCCCAATTGCATAGATGAGTGCTCATGCTCTTGATCCCTGGTTTGTGAGGTCCAAAATTGATTAGTTACAGATCATTGCCATATACATGTAGCTGGAATTGTGACATTTAACAGAAATCTGCATTTTTCATGCCAAAAAATTAATAACAACACTAAAGAATTATGTTGTGTGCATTCTTTGTATGCATAGATTTTGATGTGCCTAATTTTATATGGTACCTTAAAACAGCAACATATTAAGAAAACAAGAAATTTTGAAATGATTCCGTATTGTAATGAAAATTTCATGTGCAACAGATTTGTGCTGTCTGTAATTTCTTACAAAACCTAATGCGAACACCAGTCTTTGAACCCCAAACCTACTGAAACCAATCTTTCAAACCCAAAATTGGACATGAGACTGTTGTTAAGAATGTTCACTTTCCTGCTAATAAATAGAAACAGTAATATCTCAGCTGGTGTCTTGCTGTTGAACTAAAGATGTTACTACTTTTGTTATAGTGCAACCTATGGTCTGTCATGTTAGTGGTACTTGTTTTTTTGCCTCCAGACTTTGAGGACATCTCTCCAGAGGAGCTGAGATTCGAGGCCTATGCAGCCATCAAGGCAGGAAACATCCAACCCTATGTGAGTTGATGGTTTGTGTCAATTGTCAAGCTATTGATGCCAGTTCCTACCAACTGAATAACTGAAAATGACATGCAATATGGAGGATGATAGAGTTTCATGAGTTATGTTATAGTGATGGAGTTTCATGAGTTATGTTATAGTGCTGGAGTTTCGTGAGTTTGTTATAGTGCTGGAGTTTCATGAATTACAGGGGTTCAGAAATATATTGAAAAGCCTCTTGCCACAGGGCAAGTGACTTCAAGAAAGTAACTTGTACTGACTAATTTTCCACTTGAACTGATTTTATGACACAATGCATGATGTTAATGTTTACTTGACTATTTATCAAAGAGTGATAATTTCACTCTCTACTAGGTGTACTTTATTATTAATGCTAACTTTAATAACTTCATTATGAGCAGATACGAAGTGAAATCCAAGATTATTTGCAGTTTCAAACCATAAGTGGAAATTGTCTAGTAGTCCACGGATAAGTAAGATATCTTATTTGATTGCCTGAAATGAAAACTGACTTGTCCCGGGCATCGACTGATGGGACTTTTGAACCCCTGAATTATGTTGTTAAGATGGAATTTCATGGATTATGTTGATAGTGATGGAGGTTTTTTTTGGTTTTTATGAGTTATGTAATAGTCATTTGAATAGTCTTAAATAACATTGAACTATTGATCATGAATATCCAAGTCGTTTATGAAGAAGAAGTAAGAGGTGACTTGCAGGATCAGGTGGTCAGGCTTGCTGACTTAGTTTACACATTAATGGTGTCCCCACAGCATAGATAGGTGCTCATGCTGTTAATCACTTGATCATAGTCCAGACTCATTTTTTTACAAACCACCTTAATATAGCTGTAATATTGCTCAGTGTGAAGTGAAACTAAACTCATTCACTGGGAAAAATGTAGAAATGTATGTACTTTCTTTTGTGAGTTATTATATATTTACATTTACTCCCCAAATGTTGTAAACAATCAGAAATGTGGTCAGCCTGACACACACTGAAAAGTCAGAAAATATAGTTACGGATTTCCACTTCTATCAGCATTGAATCTGACAAGCAGTATGCACAAGAAATTTTGCACGGAGGATACCAGAAGTGGAGTTATTTGATGCTGAAATTTAGAGATGAAATGAACCTGAAACATCATTCGAAACAATGAAACACTTGTTCATGACATCATATTTCCTGTTCTTCCAATTTCTAAAGGCCAGCCAAAGACTTGAATATTATTTTTATTCTGAATAAATAATGTTTGAGTGTGTCTGAGTAGATAGGAAGTATTAATTTGGATACAGATAAGATCACTGCATGTACACGATTGTTCTAACTGAAAAAATACCTGGAATATTCTGACAGGTATGAACTGTATTCTGAGTATACTTATAACCCAGGTAAGTGTAGTCATGGTGACAGGGAATATTGGTCAATGTTTGTGATGTTTTAGTCGTCATGTTTTCCATTTTCAGGTGGAAAAGGTTCGATTGTTGTTGGTGGATTACAACAACAAAAAGAATCACCTAAAAAATGCCAACCCATCCCTCAAGCAGAAGCTGGTGAGAGCCCCCAATATTACAACATTCACATATAGAATAAACATCAAAATCTTTTCTTTACTTTAGTTTAACTCTACACTGTGACTGTTTATATTATAATATTAAACTGTGGAACATGCACATGCACATTTCCATGTTCAGACCATTATGATATAGCTATCACATTGCAGTATAGTGCACTTACTCTGATATTTAATGAGGCTGATAATGTCTTCTTGGTAACTACAGATACAGTTTATCGAAGAGAACAGGAACAAGAAATCTCCAGGGTAAGTCCCAGCCTGCAAGTCTTTTCTCAGTAATCCTGATGGACTGAGTCATGACAATATACGTATTATGATACTAGATTCTTGTCTTTCTCATACTCGCCCTCCTTGCTTCATGTGGCCCAAGGTTGTGCTGTCAGCAATTTGGAGTTTCAATCAGACCCTTACAGGTTAACCCAGGGGTGTTATATCGTTTGTGTGAGTGTAACCTGAGTGATATGTTAACATCAACATGTTACTTTTTGATTCAGAATGCAAATGGAAACCCACAAGTACAAGTACAGTGTTTAAGACTCCCCATATTCCAAGCCAGACAGCCATACTATTAAATCAAAGGTCACATGAAAAACAAAACACAAGTTTGCCGATTCTGATACCTTTTGGTATTGGACTTACAGTAACAAATTATAAAAAAATGCAAATTCAGCTTATGATGTTGAAAAATAACTTAATGAAAAAACACCCTAAAATCAGAGTTCAAAGGATTCACTAATTTTCCCCCACTGTTTTAATACACAATAGATAAATATGTTGATTGTGACTTGCAGTTTCTGTCCCATACAAAACTCAATGTCTGTTTATTAACACCTGTGTGGCTGCCTACCTGTCTGCAAATGACAACATGCAATACACAACTTCAATCATTCATCACATGCAATTTCACCTTCACACGTGTCATGCTATACACCATAAACAAAATTGATTTATGGCTTGTGCACCTGAGTTCTGTCTCTGTCACATCATGTAATTGCACAGACAGGCATGACACTTGTACACATGACATATTATTTTGTCTATGGGTTACAAACAAACTGCATCCATTTTTCCCAGACGACTGGATCAGACAGAAACCGGTGCAAAATCAGATTGTCAGTTTAAAGTTCGCTTTGCACTTTGTTAAATGACAGTTTTCAACCATGCAGTGGTTCACCATTTCAGCATTTGGTAACTGGATTAAACGCAGATGCAGAGAGCATGTATTTACAAAACCCAACATCTCGACATACATTCTTCATGGATAACAACTACTGTTATGTATGATGCGACCTTTTCAGTATGGATTCTTATACTGTTATCACTCTTGCTTGACAACCGTATATGAATCCATACCAAAAGGTCGCATCATATACAATAAAGGAAGCTGTTATCCATAAAAATTCTTACTTTCTTATTACACACCATACTTCTAAAATGGCAGTCAAGCAGATCATCTCTATGTACACACAATGAACCCTTGGCATATTGGCAAATGACCCAGCCAATGAAAAGTCTTTGTTACACTTGAGTGCACACCCATCTGCTATGACAAGGTTTGGTCTCCCGGGTGCTTTGTTTCAAGGGAAGTTAACCCAAGTACAAAATATTGCACTTTTGATTTGTGATTGGACACGTATGGTTTTGTTTATTTTTTGTTTCACAGTCAGAAATGTATGTTATATGTCATGAATAAGTGATACATGTAATTATGTTTTAATCATGTTTGTTTTTTTTAGGGGTTGCGTGTAAACGTTAAATAACCAGTCCGGATATGAACTTGCTTGTCTGGTTTTCATCAACTCCCCTTCCCAATAAATCAAGTTACTGAATACTTTGCTGCAGGAAGCCTGACAAATTTCCTTAACATTGTGTGGCCTTACAAGAGTGACTGCCATATGCCACTCTTTTAACATCCATTCACTGTTTGTAGGCATCTCAGTGAACCATCTAGCTCTAAGAGGCAATACACGAGTTTAGGTAAACTGTATCTCATGTTGTGGGTTATTGTGGCATGAACTTCCAGTCATAAGTAGTTTAACATAATTTTCATAATAACTTACACACCTCAAACTGACAAGAGAACTGATATTTTGAAATATCTACCAGACAACCGTACAGGCGTCTTTTGAAATATGACCATCTGAGATGAAAATAGACTGTTCCAGATGTTCTGACAGGCAGGAATTTTAAAAGCTGCTAGAAATATAATCTGTCTATACCAGGATTTGAACCTGCAGTCATAGGTTCCTGGCACAACAGCGAAGACCCTGTAGACAACAGGATTGACTTGATTGTGTTTCGAGGTATGTCTGCACCATCATTCTGTGTGACGGACCCAGCTCTCTTACCCATGTCCACACTTGATAATGATGGCTAAATATGTTTGTCTTAATTGCAAAACTGGTGATCCAGACAGGTATCAGGTGATTTAGACTGATTTAGAATTGGTCATCAGCAAAATATGATTGCTTTAAGGGGCAACCTACTGGATTTTGTGGTCAAACTTGCTGACATCATGTCTCAATTGCATCCATCAGTGCTTGTGCTGTTGATCACCTGATTGTCTGGTCCATACTCATTTATTTACAAACTGCTGCTATTTAGATGGAACAAGAAACAAATGAAGTTATTTAAATTAGATTGATGTAAGAGAAAAATATATTTTTCAGGGCTCATCCATCAGCATTTGGGGGTGAGTATTATGACAGCTGTAACAGTGAAAGGGTCATGTTTCAATGCTTATCTTTAAACAATAACATGTTTACAAAAAAAGAAGTAAATATGCACGTCAGATAAAAATGTCTCGGTAACCTATACTTCCATGTAGGTTAGGCATGAGAGTTACCTCCCTTGTCTGGGCATACACAGGACTGACATAACTCGTCTTAGTTAGGTAGCACTTGCCAACAATAGCTGTTTTTATATCCAGCAGTGTCAATGTCTGTTTGGTCATTGCCTAAGTGTCAGAATGTCTTTAAATTAAGTAATCAGATATAATATGTCCTAATATTCAGTGTCACCAGTCTAATATTTGTTCAGAATGACAACAAGCTAGATGCTATAGAGGTTTGAGATGCTCAAGGAAGTGTCATATCCTAAAAGAAAACAATTAATATGAAAAAAAATAATAAATGTATGCTCCTTTTGCAGGCAAGAGTGCCTTTGGTGGAGGAGTAGGGTTTGGTGGTGGAGCTGGTAGTGTCTTCGGTGCTTCATCAGGGAAGTCCAGCAGTTCTTTTGGGCAGTCAGCCAGCTCCTCTAGTATATTTGGTGGTGGATCTCCATCTGGATCAGGAAATGTCTTCGGAAAACCAACAGCAGCATCCTCGGCAGGTGGAATGTTTGGTCAGAGTAGTGCTGGCTCCACCTCAGTATTTGGGTCAGCTCCCTTTGGTTCTAGTTCCAATTCCTCAACATCTGTTTTTGGTGGAGGGACAGGTACAGGAGCTACTTCCACAGGGGCGTTTGGTGGAAGCAGTGGTACAGGGTTTGGATCTACTGGAGCTTTTGGTGCAGGGAGAACAGGTGGGGGGTTTGGGAGCAGTGCAACCACTGGTGCATTTGGGAGTTCAGGTGTGCCATTTACAAGTAGCACAGCAGGTTTTGGTAGTGGTTCTACTGCAACTTCAGGTGGTCTTGGTGGTGCTTCAGCAAGTGGTGGCATATTTGGTGGAAGTGGATTCAGTGCTCAACAAACTGGGACATCAAGTTTTGGAGGAACCAGTGCAGGAGCATCTGCCTTTGGTTCTACACAGCCAGGAAGTGGGGCATTTGGTGCTCAGACGACACAGTCTAATGCACCACCTAGTGGATTCTTTAGTAGTTCTGGGCAGACAACTTCCCCTGCACCAGTATCTGCACCAACACCAACAAATAAGAAGATGTATACGCCATTGGCAGACTTAACTGAGGAGGAAAAGGCTCAGTTTTCTGCACCATCATTTGTGCTGGGCAAAATCCCAACCCGACCACCACCACAAGAACTTGTCAATGGAACGGTGGGACGATAAGAAATGTGTACATGGGTGTTTTAATATCAACAATCAATGATTTGTTGGAAACATTTGTATATATTTCACTCGGAATCAAATTGTTCACTGTACACATCATGCTTTTAATAAATTGTTTACATTACATTGTTGGTTCTAATAATACAAGGCAAATAGCTGTGCCTTTAACTTGAGAGTTACAGGGCAAAACTGTACAAGAGGTTTGTCAAACAAAGGCAACAAGAAACTATATTTTCCTGGTGGTAGTCATCCTACGAGCTGATTATACTAATTAGTTCGCATAGCCTCTTTCTGGTGGATTCATTTCTAGAACAGGACATCCTCAACAGGACTGTAGATAAGGTGGTCAGACTGTCACTTTGAATATGTGTGATTGTATTAGAAAAGTCTGCTTCAGAGTGAGCGAGTGAGTGGCGTTTTAGCAATATTCTAGTAATGTCCTGTTCTAGTAATGTCCTGGGGGAACAGCAGAAATGAGGCTCACACAGTGTATCCATGTGGCAAATCGAACCTAGGGTTTTTGTGTGATCAGCAAACATTTGAATCTCCATCTGTGAAGAACCTGACACGAAACTGAATACCGCAACCCTTGTTTTAGGGAAAATAAGTTAGGACCGTTGTCTCTGCCACTGCGTCAGCATAGTGAATATATTCACTGGTGCAAAGCCTATAAACAGTGTTTCAATAATGTGCAGATAATGATAACTGGCTACAGAGAGACACGGGAAGATGGTGTAAACGTCAGTGACCCTGCTGTTATCCACTAGCGTACCTGATCTGGACTTCATTTACAGTCATTGCTGTCACGGGACAGGCAGTTATCTACTCCAACCTACGAATTGTTTTGGCCTTAGTTATGTAAACATTTGTATTTCACGTATTCTCGGTGTTGGTCCCTCTAGACATCTTGTAAAATCAATATGATGAGTATTTGTGACAGATGTCATTATTCAATGAAGACTGTCATTGGAGTTGAACGCTCAGACTAGTGTAAGACATCTGCAGATACGTTAGACATATCAAAGTTGTTCCGCAAACAGATGCGGAGTGAAGAGTGATCAAGTCAATAATAATATATAAGTTTTGAAGTTTACAGTAACGTGACGTTTAAAGAAAGTATGTTTTGGGGATTGTGTGTCAAAAAATTGAATTTGTGACCACCAAACCTAAAGAGTATTAATTGGCATCAAAATCTTACATTAGGATGTGACAAACACGCCATGCAACAAATGCGTGTCTCTGAAATACATCCTTTACCTTGCATTATTCATAGTAAGGGCCAGAGGTTATGTGTATCTGTCCCGAATGAAGGACTGTATCACCAACCGATAAATAATGTTGGTTAATAATTCGGCCTTTCACAAGTGCCGGATTTCCTCGTCCATTATTTGCAGTGGCAGTGGGGTAACAGTGGGATTATCGGTATTTGCTATGGACATTCTGCTGATAGCGCTGAAAAAACACAGCTTTGTTGATAGGCCGGACACATTTGTCAACAACTGCTCTTCCAGGAGACGTCGAGTACATTACTTCAATGAAACCTTTCATACCAGACGACGCGGTTCTTCCTTTTGTTCACTGATTTGATTTATCGATTAATACAGTCTCCAAACTGTCTTTTGAAATGCACTGATACAAGTAGCTTTCTATGAGTGCTATATATTTGAGTAATGAGGCCACCGGCCCATTATACAAGTACAGAGCACGATGAAGTGCATTTGTGACACGGGCGATGTATATAAATATACGGACATTAAATACATTAATATTACTAAGAAAGTATTTCACAGATATCCCTTTGAGAAAGAAATCGCGTTTCCTAGCGGCGAGAAATATATAATTTGCCAGATTATTGCATTTGTGGAAGAAAATAAGACAGTTTTCTCGCGAGTTGGAAAGAAGTAAAAATATGAAACAAGTGTTATATGTGAGTGGGGTGTGTCATATTTCAAATGGCCAGGTACACCCTAAGCGCTGAGCTCGTAAAACGATGTAGGGACGTACTGGAATGTTCAACTTGAAACTTCTTGTATCACACTTACATGCACTTGTAACGAGTTGTATGAGTTCGTATGGTGACGACTTCGCCTCACTACTGTGGCCGTTTCGAATCACCTGTTCCTTGTGAGTGAATTATACATTCATTAAATCTCTGATCAAGGACCGGTGGAAGCGCACCAAATAGTTAAAAAATGATAACATGTACCCTACGGGTACAGGGATAACACAAGGATTGGTCGGCTCGGATGGTTCGGCCTACCTGAGTATTTCATGCGCGCAAGTACCATATAGCAATATAAACGTGCAATGCCTTTGAATGAGACGTTAAACCCCACTTCGTCTGTCAGTGGACTCCACTTATTCATCACGTTGGGAGAAGAAAATGATAATTTTTATCGTGGCTTATTGGTTATTGATTATCCCTTTAGTTCCCATAATCGGATCAAGTAAAAATGCACAATCAGACTACTTTCACACCTCGCGGCGTTGTGTTTATTGGTTGTACAGTCAAATATAAGTTCTCGTTCAATATTATAAGGACATTATCATTTGCAGAAGCCCGAGGTCTTTCATTAACTGCTCGACGAAGGTCGATTGTCTTTTCAACTGTCCCAAATGTTTCAACTGTTTCAAATGTCTCGGTCTTTTCAACTGCCCTCCTTCGTCGGGCAGTTAATGAAAGACCTCGGGCTTCTGCAAATGATAATGCCCTGAAAAATAGCGTTACCGTTATTATAGCTAAAATGAATAGAATTTTTAATAAAATAAGAATAAAAACAACGGCATCGGTTTAGAAGCATTTACTGCCAACAACAAAACGACGGAGGTCACTGACACACATTTCACAAACATAGACACGTCATAGAACAACACAGATGACGTCACTATTGAAAGTGACGACATTCGACCTTGACTTCTGCTCATACTACCAGCCGCCATTGTTTTCAGTGATCAACAACGTTAGACTTCAAGTCGATATTTTCATTGCTGTATGTCGTCATTTATGGTACAATTGTTATGGTTGGCACAGGCAGGAAAGTGCATAATGGCACAAGCACATGTGACGAATGTGAGCCAGATATATGGTAAATAATGAACCCAAGTTCAAACGAGCCGTAGGTGATGAACTTCAACAGCTGAGCTACTTATGACGTCGCCTAACAACGGGCTTCATAATGGCCCGTCGGTAAGCATTTTGCGGGCATTATCATGTTATAGTGGACTGCTCATTTCTGATAACCTGCGCTCGTTTTAATGATAATTCTATCCATTTTAGCTATAACCTCGGTCATCCGAGGTGTCATGTCGACGACAAAGGCATTATGACGTCAATTCAATATGACGTAATGCAAAAGGTGTACTCTGCTGTCGTCTTTGATGTCTTAGGGAACGACAGCGAGGAGTGAGTTAGTGAGGGTGTTAGGATCTACGCTGCTAATTACAAAGTGCAATCAGCATCAAATGGGCTTTACACATTGTACGAACTTGGAATCGAACTTAGTTCTTCGGCGAGCGAACGCTTTAAGCACTGGGCTACCCCACCTGTTCACTTCCTTGCTCAGGTACACAGATGAGACATCGTTCGGCATTCGAAAATAAAACAATCGTGACATGTCTGTGTCTTGGTTTATTGTCTTTGTTTATTGAACACAGTCAAAACACTGTGCTGGCGCGCGAATATCTAAGAAAGGACGACAAACAAACACGGCGTGAAGAGAGAAAGCGAAGAGTGTTATTGAGAGAAAAACTCAAGTATTTACAATGGCAATTAGCATAAATACAGATAATGGCCACAGTCAGTCCAGTCAAATAAAGTAACGTGTTCACGAAATGTCAGTTCTGATATCATTTTGACAGTAGATTTTGTACAATGTCCTGACAATGCTATGACGTCACGAATCTGATGACGTCACAATGATGCGACATCGCTGCACTGCAAGTCTAATGGTAGTTCAGTATTGAGAAATGTACTTTTATCAATGAAACCTAATAATCTGATTAATGCTCGGCAAGCCTCGGATATTTGTACCTTAATACCAGGAGACACTTGGGTGAGATTCTCAATATAAAGTTGCATAAAATCATACCCTCATATCTAAACTCCTTTCGTTAGATCCAAAGTTACAGATTTGTCTTTGTAGCTACGCTTCTTACACTAGAGAAGTCTAAGTATAAAAATATCTGCTTGATAGATGCTAATAATTAGATGGAATCCACTGTAATCAATGCATTACTGGGTAAGTAGTAATCAGGGTATTATTGGTGAAGTAGTAATCATTGTATTATTGCTGAGGTAGTAGTCAGGGTATTATTGGCGATCTAGTAATCACTACTGGTAAAGTAGTGATCAGTTTATTACTTGTGAAGTAGTAATCAGGGTATTATTGGTGAAGTAGTATTCGGGGTATTACGGATGAACAAGTAGTCAGGGTATTACTCTAACTGGTGATGTAATAGTCAGGGTATTACTGGTGAAGTAGTAATCATTTTATTACTGGTGAAGCAATAAACAGTCTATTATTTATGAAGTAGCTATAAGGGTATTACTGGTGAAGTAGTAATCAATGTATTTCCAGCAAAGTAATGAGCATTATTGGTGAAGTAGTAGTCAGGGCATTATTGGTGAAGTAGTAGTCAGGGCATTATTGGTGAAGTAGTATTCAGGGCATTTTTGGTAAAGCATTAATCAGAGTATTACTCGGTTATGAACAGGCCTCGGCTATATTGTTGTCAGGGTTATAATAATAATGTGATCAAACGCTCAATACATGCTGGCTGCTTTATAGACGTGCCGTTTATAAAGTTCTTGATAAATTTAACATCCATTTGGATGTTGGATATTACCATAATGCTATATGTACTTTGCCTCAGTTGCCAAGTCTGAAGAAAGTCGCCTGAACATGCAAATATTGGATATTTATCTTTTTATCACATAATTTCATGCAAGTAGTCCAAACACACGTTCACGATCTCTAACTTATGTTGTTCAGTATATATTTTGACGAAGTGGCACAGAGTTTCAACTTGGCAGTTATTGAATATATCCATCAGGTCGATCGGCATGCATTAGTTAGATCAATATGAGACCGTGACGTTGCAGACATTATCGTCTTACATAACACGTCAACACTCCATCATAATCACCGGGAGACCAACAAACGGCTGCCTTGCGAGATTCCTCGATTACAGACAGAGGTGGAAGCAAATTGACATAATTAAGGGAATGGAAAACTAATGTCACAAAGGTTACTGCGTATATACTTTTAAGCCAATTTAAAAAAAATATTCCGACAACATCACGGCTAGGGACACCGCACGTGGGCTTCTCGGGGTGTACTGATAAGAAGAAGCAAACCCGATTCTTCAACGAGTGAACTCCTGAATGTTTAGGCTAACCAATGTCCGTCATTGCATATACCCAGTGCAAAACAGCAGCCATTAGGGTGGGTAGATGTTATACACTTTGGGCGTATCGCCATATGTTTCTTCGCACAGTCAAGGGCAAGGGGTGTCCTTAGTCATACACAACGTTTATTCATATATTTAAGTACGTTTAGATCAATTATATCTGCACCATGGACAAGTTTCCTTCCACGTGTACACTACTTTGACACATCCAGACACTTCCTTTCTGGTTCCATTGTGGTTGAACTAGTGAATGAGTTCTATTTCACTCAGTTCTATTTCAGCTCTGTGGCGGTGGTCTGTAAATAATTGTCTGGCCAGACAATCCAGTGATGAATAGTATGAGCATCGACCTGTGCAACTGAGAGCCGATGACATGTGGCTGAACTAGAGTGTACGTACATTTTTATGTATAATTAAAAGAACTGAATTATTTGAAGAAACGTGGGTATGTAAAGCACAGATAGTTCATTACAATGCAGCTGCACAAAATGTAGATGATTAATTACCTTTGTGTGGTATGTACTTGTATTGTGTATTGTTTTGTAATGTAACGTCCATCACACAAACTGTGACTTTCAAGCAACAACATTCAATCAGGTGTACAAATGCTGAGTTCGTGATAAACCACCTATTTTCAGTGGAATGGAGTGCTAATTGTTCAGTCATTCTGTGTGTGGCAAACATACTGCACATGTCAAACAACTCAACACAACAGCTAGACAGCAGGTGTTTGGCGCAGTTGGTGGATACGGTGGGATTTTCAGCAAATGATGACTCTATCCACTACAGACGAAAGTTTTATAGTTAAGATACGTACATATCACTCGTCCATCGAAATAATAGCCATTGCAACCTACACTTGGCACATTCCGACTGCCCCAGCACGAGTTGGTTGGCATTCGTAACCTCCAAGAGTAAATGTATCCGTCTTGTCCCGGAATAACACGAGTTGGTCACGAGTGACGAGGTGGCTTTAAGTTCATCGCGACACTAAATAACCATATCGCGCGAGGTTCATATGCGTATATATACTATGTCCCGAGGGTCGATGTCTGTCTTCCGCGTGTTTGAAAGAGGGGACTAGTTTGTAAACAGTTCCATTGACTGTGGTTTTGAGTGTATTGTACGAAGAGTCACGTATGAAACTATCCATGCCGTTACTCAGTTGCTAAGAGCCGTGGACCAGTCAGCTAGATCACTTCAGTCGGTATATGGTCTCCGCCACAAATAACCACTACGCCACTGTACTGGAATCGATATTAACGAGTGACACGTACACTTGTCCTCCGGTCGATTATTTCTGCACAGCTTACCACGTAAGCAGTACTTTGGCATAAGCTGGCTAGGGGGCGGAGAGCCAGTGCTGTTGGGAAATGAGCCCGTGAATCAACAAACAGCGCTTTGTCACTCATACATACAGGTGTCAATAATGTAGTGTAGAGTCTGAAGTGGGGTGTTGGTTTCGTGAGAACTTCATTTGATCACATGAAGTGTATACATCCACGCATATTGTCAGCGGGATATGTTTTTCACGGGTTCGGGTATCAGTGTTAATTTCAGTGTTAAGTACGGAGATGGGACATATAGATCTGTAAAACCTCTAACTGTACAATTAAACATGCAGAAGCACAAATCACAGACATATATGGGTAGTAAATTTTGCTATTTATTATATGGGGAGTCATAGTAGGAGTATAAGTGTTCTGTCATCACGCCAGACCCGGGTTCAGTTTCCTAAATGGGTGTCTGTGTGAAGCCCTTTCTGGTGTCCTGTGCTGTTGCGGGGACAACGTTAAGAGCGGCGTAAAACTATAATCACGTACTCACGTTTCAGCTTGTACAGTCGGTACAGTACATGCCTCAGATTAACACGCGTACTCCGCTCAGACTCATAGTTACACTCAGTCTGCCTGTACTCAGATACGTTAGTGAGACCCCGAGTCAGCCAGTTCTATCCCCTTAATGCCAAGCGCCAGGCATTGCAGTAACAACGAGTTCTATGTGTCATAAGCATGGCGTGTGGGATTTAACGAGGTGAATAGGCTCGTACGCCACGTAACCCAAGGTCGGAGGGGTGTAAAAGGACGTTCTGGTCATAAAATACCACACACCGCTGGCGGCAGACGTATCGGCGTCATCATGACGTGTTCACAGTGTACAGAGGCTTCTTATACCAGAAATGTGTTGGTGTGATGTAGTCAGCTCTAGTGGATTCAGTTTGGTGACTGTTTATGATGCAATAAGAAGCTGACGTCAAATGACGAGCTTTGACGCCATGATGTCTGCCAGTGGTAGTGTAGGGGATAATGTCAGTGGTAGTGTAGGCACAGTGGTAATGTAGGGACATTGGTGGTAGAGGAGGGGACAGAGTCAGAGGTAGTGAAGGAGATAGTGTCAGTGGTAGACTGGTAAAGACAAGCGCTGGCGCTGTTATAAGACGTATCTTGAGACAGTTCGTGGTACGCTAGTGTACATGGTCGGTATTGGTGAATATCTTGGTAATTAAATTTGTTCAAATGTAACCTTTGACAGAAGTCACAGGTGTCTTACTACGAGACTGCCTCAAATTGAACGAATTTTCGGACGGGTATGTACAGGAGATAAGTGTTCTCTAAAGTCTTGTCACGATGAAGCTCAAGGTAAATAACGATGTGTCTAAACATGTTCATTTACAAATCAGTCGTGATAGGGTGTATCATGCAAGGTAGAAGCCGTACACCCTGTCATGTCCGTTCTCTCTAATTTCTTATGAAAGAATGGACAGCACGTCGCGATTTAGACACCGAAACATGAAAAGGTATATATGATCATCATCATTAAGAAAAAAACAGCTGGATAATTGGCGTTGTGACTGGCACATTTTCGACAGCTCAAAACCACTAAGCCTGAAAGAAGTGCGCAATGTTGTGTGACGGTGCGCTAATTTTAGCTACATTATCCAGTCTCAACAGGTTGGCATGGCGCGTAGCAAACACAGCGTGAGGGAGCGGCGGGTGACACTCGCTGGTCGGGTTAGGAGTTGTGCGTGACAGACAATTGCAGTCAGTGTACAGTTATAACACAGCGTTTATACGTCCTCGGTGAGGGCATAAATATTACAGGTTTTCTCACCCGGATCAAGAAAGTGTGTCAGGAAACGAACGCTTACCGCTCAGTCAACGTTTTAATGAGTGAATTCATGTATTTATCATGTTCACACAGTTGTTCTTATTTCAATGTTATTTATTGAAAATACATATGTAAAACAAACTTTAGCATTTTAATAAAAAGAGAAACATATGTGCAATGTGCCGTGATTTGGATAATATCATAAAAAGTAAAGCGACGAGTATTCTGTTCATCAACGGTTATCAGCCACGAAGGCGAGGGTATGCGTTGGTCCCCCTCTGTTCTTCAGGCTTCAGCGGGTTATAAAGCCTTTACATCAATATCTTAGGAATATTTGGCCTTCATTTCATGTTGTGGAAATGACACACTGTACCTCCACTCTGATAGGGCGCTGGTGTAGACTAGTAGCCAAAGGGACTCGGGTTCGATTCCCCCACTGGAGTGCAATGTGTGGTGCCCATTCCATTTCTGGTGTATATTGCCGGAATATTCCTGAAAGCGGCGTAAGCTCACCCCAGTCAGTGACATGTTTCCTCGAACAATGATTTTGACGAGAGTTGTAAAGAAGTGCACGCTACCGTTAACTAAGGCAGGTTTTCTCCGAAAGCACTGTCTGAAATATTTTGAAAACATCAGTGCAGTATGTCCCGAACATCATCTGCGGTTTGAAAACTGCCATTAGAATTATGTTACTCGGATGTGGAACTTCTTTACTAACTTTTGCGCTTTATCGTACGATAGCTTAACTTACAAACCAGAAATCGTACCTTTAAATATTTTTACGTTGTGAATTGGTTTCTCAAAAGCAGTATTGAGGATAGCGTTTTGACGTCGAACATAGCCAAATGGAGATAGCGTATTGACTTCGATGCCAAACCTTTCATTATTTCTTCATTATACTCTCAGACTATGTTAGTCTAGTTAGGTAGCCAGTGCTGTGTTTGTTTTGGTTTGTTATAAAAGAAGGTTTTTATTAATAATTGTAGGTCTGCAGGGTGGCGGGGAATATGTATCTATGATCGATGGCATGTGTGAATCTTCTAGACTTTTTGAAACCGCCTCCAAGATAACTTTTGAGAGGAAATACAAGAACGGAAAAACTATGTCTGTTGTGAATGAAGTTACACCATGGTGAATATTATTTTGACATGGAGATACAGTGTGTCATTTGAACTGCACTGTGTATAAACTGGTATTACAAAAAACGCAGATGGATTGCTGAATATCAAGTACTATGTATCCGGACTGATTGATTGAGCGAACGAGTATTTAAACCCCAACAATATACATATATATGATGTATCACTGCACACATGGGCCTCCTCATGTAGTATAGGAATACATTGCCATTCTAAATGTCCATTCCCACCATCTACATGCTACTATTGATCGTTTTTGGACATAAAATGCAAAGCGGTTGTGAATTTCACCAAGAAGTAACCCTTAAGCAAACAATATTTAAATCACATAGGGTACAGGTGTGTAGAGCCACCAAGAGTAAACCACCCTTGCAACAGCTTAAGACCATTGCACATCAACACCATTGCACCAACAGCATAATGGTCCACTCAGCGAGAGGCACCTATAGCGAACCCTTGGCGTCAAAACCAGGTTACAGTCTAAGTAAACTCAGTCTCTACTGACAGGAGAGTAACGAATAATACTAAGGCTAAGTATACTTAGACTGACCAGGAGAAATCTTTCAGTCATGCACACAATGCATTGTCTTTGAGGGGCAATTTAGAAGGCCAAGGTCAATGGATACTCTACTCCTCTATAGACCAACGTTTAGCCTCTGAATATATAAAAGACTGAAAATAACAATCAAACCTATCTAATTTGAAAAGTAGTCACAGGGAGACCAGGGATTCAGAACCTGAGGAAATCTAGACTTGCTTCATTTGGTGTTAGCATTGCAGAGAGGACGTGATAGTTGGGAAAATAATGTGGGTTTAGGGACTGTGAGACGTCCTAACTTCTTTATTCCATTGAGTGCGACGTTTCGGTGCAGGCCAGACATGCAAACATGTTACTGAATGATTAGGAACGATATTATCTGCATATTCTAGTATTCTCTATAATGTTCCTTTGACGTAGGCGGTCAAGGGAACCTTAAATATAGTATAACTATGTCTGATCAGGGAGAATATATGTTGTAGATCAGACCTGGTCTGATCAAACTTGACGCGGTGTGATGTGGGAGCCATTTGTTGTTAAGGGCGCGGCCTCCTTTGAAGTATAAACGGTAGCTGTTAACAAAACGCCGATAAGTCGCAGGATTAAGAAAGTTAATTACACAGGCATCTATCCGACGTTGGAGGAACAATAGCTTGACAACTCCGACGCTAAACACTTGCCACATAAGTGCTAATTGACCTGCAGACAGACTTGAGTGACAGATGAAATGAAAGACTGTTTGGTTGTATTCATCCGCGACTGCGCTTCTCCACGTGTGTTCAAGAATTACGTATTCAATTAGTTTTATTGTGTTTGCCATGGGTCGCTGCATTGAATGATGCCCCACCGTTGGTTATTTGGTCCATTGATTTTGGAAGAGGATCTAAGGAGGAAGACGGATAAGACACATACATCTCATTCCACGTCGATCAGTTATCACCTTCGTTCAACAGACTCGGATACCTGGAGAATTTCGCATCTGTTGATTGAATTACGTTCGATCACGCGGCGAGTATTTCCAACGGCCTGATTTATCGCTCGTATGGCTGCTGTTTTGTCCAGTTTTGTTGACATTTGGAATGACAAGCTCTGGGATGGATTGGGGGTAAGTTTTCATGTGCTCAATTCATATATAGGATAATCAACAGAGAGACTGAAAATGCTGAAAAACACGTAGGAAAGAATCGTCACTTTTCATAATAAAACAGCATGTTGTCAACATACTCGATCATTATTTCATTCATCTGTCGTGTGTGCAGCGAAGTACACGTTTATATCAGGAAGACATTTAATGTGACGAGCTATCAATATGTTTAGACTTGATCACTCTGAAAAATATCAGCTGAGAAATTTGTCATTTAATAAAATAAGTTAAATGGCACTAACCTTAGACTTATGTGTTTGTTGGAAGACAATGTTAGGGTTACGCATATGGGTTATAAAAGGACATTTTACGTTTATGTTTTAATTGTGATTTTGTGAAGAAATGCATGCATAAATATGCTGAAATAAGAAAAAAACATCTTGTCCAAGGTGACTGGTTCACGCAGTCTATGTATATGACGAAACTGTTTTATTTTTAGCGTGTAGAGTGAAGTACATAACAAGCTCAGTCTTTGAAAGGCTCTGATTTAGCATTTAAATATACTGCTGTAAAGGTTCTTGTGTCAGTGGGTATATTCTCATTAGATTTTGTAGATGTTAAAATTCCCGGGTCGGGCACCTGGGGCGTTCACCTGCCGTCGATACAGGATATAGGTGAAATATGACGTCACTTTGTCACGTGAGTCCACGCGGGATCGAGGCACATGCGCAGCCGCCGCCATTGTTCTTGGATCAGTGGAAGGGGATATTAGTGTCATTTTTCTGGACATTTTTTCGTTGGAAAGGACCTATTGTAAACCAAAAAGTGTGCCGATTGCTTCTTTAACAACATTTTGTGTGATCAGACTGTGAAAGGACATTTGTTATCCCTTCAAGGACTCGAAATCTTAGTGTGATGTCTGCAAGTGTAGATCAGGTATGGAGTTCCCGTCCATGCGATCGGCCATCTTACGCCGAGTGCTAAGAATGTCGGTCGCGATTGTTCAATAGTGGTAGTTTTCTGTCGCAGTATGGTTTGTATGGTGTCTTAGTAAACTAATGACATGTTTTTATTTATTTTCATATCCGCTGATTCCCGTATAGAGGACAAAAGGACAGCCAAATCAAGGTATATACTAGTTACTATCCCGAGTCGTAGTCAAAGGGGCAGAATTTAGGCGACGTGACACGCCATCTCTTCCGATTATATATAGGCCACGTTTGATAACACCGGGGTCCATTTTCTCCATATGGAAGACTTTACTGTTAGTTTGTATCAGTAATATGTGGGCACAGTAAAGCTCACGCTTTGACACAGATATGTTTTATATAAGAAGTCTCATTCGATTTTAACTGGACTATGCGGAAGGTTTTACAGAAACCACTTTACCGCCATTATTTAGTGTTGGGCGAGGCATGTTCTGTTTGCAAGTCGACGATATTTAATGTGACGCAGTTCTGTACAGATAGAAGTGTTGTTTGTGTTAACCAAATTCATTTTTATTCTATTCTATTTGGATTGAGATGATACCAGTCAGTTTGAAGGTCGAGTTGTACAAGTAACTGCGTAAGTGCAGTACTTCCTGGATTGAAAAACATGTTGCACAGGTTATTTGCTATTATTAAAGTTTGTTAGGGATTGTTTGGCATTTTTGTTCAGAAACTGTAGACTTCTTAGGTAACACCCCACCCCCCACCCTCCATTGTGTACATGGAAGATGGTTTTATACCTTGGTATTTCAGAATAGTCATTAATGTATATTGGAAGAATTTAAATTGTAATTGGTCTTATGTGTCATGTGTGAACTGAATGAAGGTGTTATGTGAAAAAAAGTTAAAACTGTCAACATTGTCAAGCTGAGGCGACCACACATCAGACTGCTTCGTTTCCAAGTAATGTCCTTAACATGAAATTGTTCGTGCCATATTCAGCTTATGATATGACAAAAGTTAATGTAAATAGTATTCATATATATAGAGTATATTTAAACCACGGACTGTTTTAGATGTTCAACACCCTAACACCATGTTTTTCTCATGTCTGCTGCCTCTTCTCACCAAACAATTTCATAATGATAGTGCTTCAGTCCTCTTATTTATTTCAAGTGTCCAATGGTCCCAATAAAGATTCCGGTGTGAAAGACGAAGAGTTCGACCAATACCTTCAACCACCCCACCAGGTACGTCCGAATGATAAGAGTGTTTCCTTCAGCGATAGTCAAAGAGTCATAATCAAGATAATAAGTTGAAACAAATTTCTTATGAATTAAATTTTACGATTTTTAATTAACAGTAGTATTTTGTCGTTGAGTACCTTTTCTCACTAATACCACCGATATCTGAAGCAGAATTCTTTCAGACTCTTTTGTTTACACAGATTCCATTGCTTTTGTGAAATATGGAAATATAGTGACAAAAGCTAGGATAAACAAATGAATGATGCAGTATTATTACCACATAAGTGTTTTTATCCTTTCTGTAAATGTGAAGCGCATTTTTTGCTTGGTCTGCTGTAGCAGGGTCTTTTTCTGCACTGTACAACTACTTTCAAATAGTTCAGTGACGTAATATGATTTAAGCTTTTGAGCACTTTTCAGTTATCAAAATAGTCTTCTGTGTAAAAGGTTCTGAACAGTTGTTGATTTTCATTGTTTTGTTTCAGCAGGCTGGCTACAGTACCGCACCAATGTCAAGCCCTGGAGTTTCCGACCCCTTCCTGCCCAGTTACTACACTCCGTCGATGTCGTTTCCGTACATGGACCAAGGACTTGGTGCTGGACCCTGGTCAAATGGCGGGGACCCACCTATGTTTTCAATGACCAGTTATGACTACAATGGAATTTTCAATAGTTTTGGTTACCCACCTTTTGGATGGGACTACTCACCAGACTATTGGGGAAATGCAGGCCAGGGACAGAAAAATAACCGACAATACACTGAGGAATATTACCGGCCTGATCAAATGATGCCAGCTGAGGCTTATACTGGTATGAATGGTGAACTTGATCGTGATGGCGTTAATAGTGTGGAACAGGGATTGAAAGGAATGAACTTGGGAGATGGAAAGAAAATGGAGAGTGTTGGAAATGATATGGGAGTTGAACAGAATGGTAATGTGGGTGGACCTCAGGGGCCCCCAATGGTGACTGGGGGTGGGTCTCAAGCTCCAAAGAAAGCATCTTGGGCTGCCATTGCAAGTCAGCCAGCACGTCCTCAGCCTCAGATGAAACCTAGGACAATTCCAAGAGCGCCTGTGAACCCCAACAAGCATAACATGGACATTGGCACTTGGGACAATCGAGGAAACTCTGGTAACCGCCAACAGCAGCAGCCAAGACAGGGATTTAGTGCTCCTCGACGACAAATGACACCTTACAATTCTGGGAACTCAACTTCTAACAACCAAAACAACTCTGGTGGCAATGCAGGAGGCAGTTCGTCAACCTCTGCATCTGCATCTGCTTCGGCAAGTGCTGCTGCTGCAGTATCGCACCCTGTGTTGGACAGGCTGAAATCGGTCAATCAGTATAATCCCAAAGAGTATAATTTGAACCCCAAAGGAGCCCGCTTCTTTGTTATCAAGAGCTATTCGGAGGATGATATTCACCGATCGATTAAGTACAGCATCTGGTGTAGTACAGAACATGGAAACAAACGTCTAGATGCTGCCATCCGTGAGCGAGAAGGAAAGGGGCCTGTCTATCTTCTGTATAGCGTGAACGGTAGTGGCCATTTCTGTGGATTGGCTCAAATGATGTCGCCTGTGGATTATTTGAAAAATTGTGGCGTATGGGCTCAGGATAAGTGGAAGGGTTCCTTTGAAGTGAAGTGGATCTATGTCAAGGATGTCCCCAACAGCCAGCTGCGACACATACGTCTGGAGAACAATGAGAATAAACCCGTGACAAACTCTCGGGACACTCAGGAGGTTCCACCAGAGAAAGGCAAACAAGTGTTGAAAATCTTCCACAATTATAAGCACACAACGTCGATCTTTGATGACTTTATTCACTATGAGAAGCGCCAAGAAGAAGATGTTAAGAAGGTATGTATTGGGAATAATGGGTTTGATACAGGTAAGTATAGCACACAGATGACAAAAATAGAACAAGTCAAAACATCTTCAGTTGCCTTAGAAATGACAAATCGTGTGTACACTGCTCACCACAATGATCAAATAACAGAGCTCTTAAACACAAGTTTGGGGTGACATTAGGGACCTTTAGTTAGTTGCCAATAAATTTCTCATTGAACTGACTTTCTGCATGTATTAAGTCAGTAAAAACTTTGTTAACGGACATCTAAAATGTAAAGTCATCTCTGGAAAGATAAGTGTGAGAGGGGAGCATGGGGATAACTGGTTCTTCTATTCATTACTGATGTAATGAGTGTAACTACTATAAGATCAGGGTCATGTATGGGTCATACAATAGATGGTAAAGTTAATAGAAGCTGTTAATAGTAGGTCAGGTTATTTCTCATTATTTCAGGAATATGGACATTTGTAGTTACCATTTCTGATGAGTGTTATGACAGTTGTATCCTTCGTTGGAGATGCATTGTTTATCCCCTCAATCAAGTGTATCACAGGATTGTCTAGTCTGGTCTCGTTTATTTACAGAGATCTAGCAAAGGCATAGATATGCCATTTCATTTGTCACTGCACATATAGGTAGCATACATTTTCTCAGGAAAGGTATCCAAGCCTTCATGTTTTGAAATACAAGATTTTTCATAGTAATGCAGTCTCATTGGAATTTACTCTATTGCGTCACCTCTTGAATATGAGGACACTTCCATTGAAGGTGACTTCACGTAAAGCTCTTGAAATAAAGATTCAGTTGCATCTAATTTGTTTCAGTATTTTCAAGCAGTAAGACTTTTTATAGGCTTGATTTAGAAATTTGACTTGTGGACACTAAGAACAACGCAGATAATGAAGGATGAAAAGTACCCATTTTTTGTAAATGTCATGGTGCTCAAGTGGCAGGGTGTATAATGTGTCTCCTCAGTGTGTTTATCTGTTTTTAAAAGTGTCTTCTTAATGGATGAATGTCTAGATTGACACCACCTAATGCACTTGGTCCTCCGATGTTCAAAGTAAAACATAATTCTAAGGATTAAAAGATCTCATTTGAATATGAGCTACAGTTATTTCTGTCCACCCATAATTCATTTCTTTTCATCATTGAAATTTAACAAGAATATGTTTTCTTATTTCAAATCCGGTACCATACATTCAGTGGTAATTGATCCATTTAGGACCAGCAACATGTCAGGCTGTTAAACCTCACCTTCTTGTCTTCAAAGACTTTGTATTGTTGAAATGATGCCTGTGGCTTTGTAGGGTGTTTGGTGGTATTTTGTGGGTTTCTGTGGGCAGGTACAAGGAGTCAGCACTTCAACAACTTGCAAAGAAGTTACTAACAGCACTATTGCTGAGCAACATCGCAGGTTTTCAGAGACTCATTGTTGACATGTTACGTTATTTCTGGATGCAAAAAAATTATGTAAATGTTGCACTTACTGGGAACAGTGAAGTTGCTTGAAAACTCAAATATTTGCCGTGTCTTACAGATATTGTAGTTTCTTTTTTTATCCACCGCAGCACGTTTTGTGGGGTGTATCATTTTGGACTCGTCGTGTGTATCCTTCCTTACAAATTCATCTCTTCCAGAGTAGAACATAAAAAAATGTTCATTGTTTCTTCTCTGAATGTGACACAGATAGGTCTGATGGTGAAGTAGTGCCTTTTGGTGGTTTTGGATTTGTGAATAAAATATATTTTGTGTTTCCATGACAACAAGTTTGACTTTATTTGAAATTGGTGGTAGTGCTCCTTTCTGGACTCTTTTAACCTTTCTCCTTGCACTTTATATATATTCAAGAACCTATTTGACACAAATAAACAGCACCACTGTATTTGCAGTATCTACGTTACTGAGGTACATATAACCGCTGATACACTCAAGCAGTTGGATGTTGATATAAGCATGCTACCATGTGAACATTTAACATATGCTCAGGGAAACGAATAACGGAACACACAAAAGTACAATAGTTCCTGTATTTATTTCCAGAATTTCACCCACAGTGGAACACATCCTTTGTGAAAATACTGGAAAAGGTATAAAGAACACTTGTACATTCATGTGTTTCCTTATGCATTTCCATGTGTTTATATATGTTTTCATTAGATCAGTGTGAAGAACAATGTAACATTTGAGTCGTAACTAGTAGCTGACATTAATTAAAATGCAATATTTCAATGTGAACAGTTCCTGTCTGATGTTGGTTACATATGGTCATGGGTTTCAGTCTCATATTTCTCACAAAATGTCTCTTAAATTTTTTGGCGCCATAACCATTTGAGTTTATTGATTCAAACTTGCATCACTGTTTTTTTCTTGTCACTTGAAGCTGACAAATTGTGATGTAAGTATGACAATGAGGCCTATGAAAGTGATATAAGCCCTCTCCCAAGTATCTAGAATCCTAGATTGTTAACATGAGGAGAGAGTCCAAAACATCTTGGAAATTGATAAGTAATGGAATTTTGACAGGACCAGACAGTTTAATGTTAACTTGCAGGACTAACAAATTATTTGCAAATTGTTTTCAGTACTCCGTTTCTGAAATGATCCCATAACATCTCATCAATATGTATTCCTAAGGGTTGTGTGCAATGTGTGAAGGACATGTTGGGTGTCCCCCAGCAGTGATATTGCTAAAAGTGGCATAAAACGAAACTCAGTCACAATGTATGTTTTGTATATATGTGCAGTGGTATAGATGCCTGCACTAATTAATCCCTTGACTACAAACTTGCATCACAGTGACAATTGTCCTGGCTTTACTGGGACCTTAGATATAATAACTTTAGTACAGATTCTCTCTGAGGCTCAAGTATGTTTAATAAATGAAATTCATACAAGCATTGCATGTTATCCTAATTAAAATTGCTAATATGCAATCCTTGGTCCAAATTTAATGTGCTGTTCAAATCTTGCTTTTTGACATCAAAATGTATAATGGATACATTTTCAGTAGATTCTTTTTGCATTGCCAGTGCTGATCAATATCAAATCATAGTAACAAGTGTTTGTACAATACTTTTACTGCGTTTGTTCAGATGTCAAACTTGCAAAGAATCCACTTCGTTTGAGAATTAACCTGCTTCCATACCAAGACAAATCAATAAGTGCTATGGTGCAATCAAAAGGAGGTAAATAGGTGCTTTCACTGGTTCGTTTCACTTAAATAGTGTTTCAGAGCTTGAGTCAGTTTCATTCAGGTACCTTTGACATGACCATAACATTTTGACTCTGTGCATGCACACAACATTGTAGGGTCTGTAAGGGCAGTACTATCATTGGTGCCATTCCTATTTATACCCCAGTATGCTTCAAGGACCTGTTGCTTTAGAACTATTTGATCATTTTGAGTGAAAAAATGGGAAATGCTGATGAAGAACACTGTCCAAAACCACTCTTATGATTATTTGGTGTCACCAGTCTAGAACTTTTGACCAGCCCTCATATTTTGCAAAATACTATTTAAACTTGTACATCGTCCACACTGAACCTGGACAAAAAATGTCAGAAATGGATGCTTGTTTCTATACCATTTTAGGCTTATTTAGCATATCCTTTTCTCCGTGCATTCAACAACCTATGAAATTACTAGACAAGACAAAGTGCCCATATTAGCTTACTTACACAAGTGTTGTCATCAGTTGTCATGGATGCTGCATGGGTAGTGAAAAGGTTAAAGCAGAAGTGAAACTGGCCTTTCCTCTGTAAACTTCCAAGGCTGTTGAATGAATGTGCTTCATGAAGTAGACCACCTAATATGGCAGATGCAGGTGTATTTCCTGTTTATGGATTTACCATCCTTGAGTAATATTGTATTAATCTTGGGTGCCTTGTATACACTAACACATGTGAATCAACAGAGTGGGAACAGCTGGATGAGCAGTGTTACCACAAATAGTCTCCAGGGGGTGCACACCTTGCCACCAGTCTTGTGTAACTGAGTCAGCAAAGCAGGCGGCAGGTGCTTGGTATGACACTCCCTATGGCATCGTGTTTATATTGCATGATCAATATATATCAGAACTTTGTGAATGGCTGCCTAGGTTATGAGTCATGCTGGGCCTGAAGAGTCATTTTGAGATAACTTTGCTTGGTATCTATGAAATCTTAATAGTGAATGAGAATACGAGTTTAGAAGCTAGGTAAAGTGAATTATTGAAGCCAGGTGAGCAAGGTGTTTTTCATTGTTTTTCTGTCAGTGTACTTTCTGGAGAACAAATTAGTTTCTATTGTGCTGTTAGTATTTTTTGTGCTTGAAGGTTCTGGCTCAGATTTGTATGAAGTCATTTCCTCTACAAGCAGCATCTTTTTACATCATTATCTGACATAATCTGTCCTTGGACAAAATGTTCCACTTAAGGGAGTAACTGATGTTTGCAACTATTGTGTCAAGGGAACTCCTTCAGTATTAATAGTAATATGTTTTTGACTCCTTGTGAACACCTATGGCTTTAGTTATCGTAGTCCCATTGATCATAAACAGTTACTGTCAGAAAAGTAAAATGTTACAAACTCTGATTTTGCTGTTTTCTTATTGCTGCTGGAAACATGACAAAGCAACAAACACCCTACTTGTTTGAAAAAAACAACAAAAACACTTGACAACATAAACTGTATCCAGGTATGTCTTAGGGAAACATGCCAATACCCAATTTGTTGGTACTGGTACTTTTTGAAGCCAGCCGGATTCAAATGAAATATTCCCAGGCTTCAAATACTCAGTAACACCAAAAAATTGGGCAACACATGATGTTTATCAACATTGTAAACAAAAATATAAACCAAAAGGTTTTACTGTCTGCCCTGTATGGGTACAGAGGTAAAGTGTCATCAGCTGGCCATTTCAGCTGGTTCCCATGATAGCATCTGGAGCTGCTCATTTGTGACATCATTCTGACTGTACATCACGATATGATTTGAACGATGTCACCACTGGATGATGCAACAAAACAATTGTTTGCAATGTTTCTACATGTCAATACGCAGCGAATAGTCTTGCAATTTCTGGGAATCAAATCCCATTTGATCATGTTTTTCAACCCGATTACAGAACACAGTGACTTTTGGTTTACAATGAATATTAATCAGTAACAAATCTGTGATCATTCACATTGTACATGCTTCTCCTTAGAAATCAACCCTCCACTAACCATAAATTATGAATGGGTCTGTATGGAGGAAAACTCCAAACCATTAAACATATTTCAAGATAGGGGTTGACATACTGATCAGTTTTGCAATGAATTGATTCCTTTTTAGGATTTGGTGTCCATTGGCAGTAAACTAAATTAATGTATAAACTGCGTATGATTACTTTGGTCTGTGTGCTACGTTTGTGGACAATTTGTAAGACAGGACAAACATGTCCGAGGTAATTTTTAAATATTTTTGCAGAACTTTTTGTATTTATCTAATGTTATGGTGGATGATATCTTAGACTTAATTCCCATGTTTGTCAGCTGATTGGTTGGTTCTGTTGTACATGGCATTAGCTGCTTGACATTTATACCTGTCTTTCTCTTTCCAGTAAATGGCGGCGTGCTGTGTTGTTCTTGGCAAACTATGTAAAGGTTTGTTTTGTTATTAACTATTTTTATAATTTTTAACATGTCAATGCATGCTTGTATAAAGAGTAATTTTTCAAACGAACACTGACTATTTACAAACGATTTTTTAACCATTTCATTGAATTGAATTGTTTCAAGTGGCATTTGTAGTCTATTGTAGCCTTTAGTTGGAAGATACATTTATCAGATGTCAGTTGTTCTTAGGTTTTCTTGACTTCATCTACACAACAAGATTCTTTCTAAATGCTGTGGTTGCAAATGTTTTCTCTCTTTTTCAGGATGTAAAAGTAACTCCCAATGAGGATTTTAATGCCAAGCAACGAGAACTGATGATTTTGCCATTGTGACACAATTTATCTATTTCTGGTTATGGAATGGACATTTTTCAAGGATTTAGACAACCTAGTAAGACATCGTCTTAGAAGACATAAAATTCACCTAATACTTTACGAATCAATTTTATTGTGGATGTGTACCACAAATAATCCATGATGGAAACTGACGTCAACAGACCAATGTAGCTTGTTGTACTGATGCCTAGATGGGTAGTCTCCCTTGGTTAAGGGAGGCAACCTGTCTAAGACTTGTCTTCAGATGCTCTCTACCTGATCGAAGGTTTTAACACTCAGCTGCCACTCTGGGTCAAGACTCAAAGCCTCATGGTTTTACATTAGGCTACACAAGTGGACAAGATTGTGCCGTGATAATTCTTTTAAATGTGAAAAACTTGAAAACTCATGAAAGACTTCAAATCGTGATAAAAACACTTTTCCAGTGATACAAACTCAGAACTTCAGTGAAAAACTAAGTTGTTTTTAAAACATTCTTGTACTGATTGCAGCAAAACAAGTTTGGAGCAGATGATTTTGTGGCCAATATGGCATCGTGTCTCTTCAATCATGGAGCAAGCGAGCGCCATTGTTGTTGCTACAGGACTTGCAGCTTGTGCCCGTGGGATTGGTAGCATTTTGTTTCAGTTATCCCAATAAAGTGTATACTAAGCATGTGTATGTAGAGCTTCGTTGATTCTTTACACAGATTATTTCCTCTCATTTTGTGCTCTGTTTAGGTTACTCATTGTTTTTGTCCGATTCAGTGTAAACCTGTGATTAATATATAGCACTGATATTGCAAGTGCACTTTTGGGAAAGATTAAAAGAAATATTGCCTGAATGAGATTGATGTTTCAAGCCAAATTTATTGCTCATGATACACTAGAAATTGTTGTATACATATTACAATGAATATGTTATGTAATCTTGTAACATTTTGCCAGCACTATAATATATACCTTGCTTTATAAACTTCTGGATGGGTTTTGAAATATTTATACAAGAGAAGTTTAAAGCAAATACTCAGGTACATTCCTTGGGATTTTAAATGTGAAAGTGCTGTTGAGAAAAGGAAGCTGTGCATTTTCATAATATTATGGACATGAAATATTTCACGAAGTATCCATTCAGTTTCTCTGCCAGAACAAAATTATGAACTTTGTCTTAAAACCTGTCTTTTGGTGTAATTGTAACTGAATACTCTAGGCTTACCGAAAAAAAACAGATGGACAAAAAGATGATGCTTATTTGGAGCTCATGAAGTAATGCTTCCTCTGATTCGAAGTATCATTTCTCTTTTGTTACTGGAAGTGATCATGAATCTGAGGAAACAATTTTCTAAATGAGAGGAAATATTCAGTCAATCGTATCATTATTTTCAAATTCACCTAATCTGAAGGAACAGGATTTTATTTGATTTTGCTGATCTAGTAGTAGTGCTGACGGTCCTCATCAAGTTATGATTTTTCCTTCATTCGTATCCAGGCTCAAAGATTTCCATATTACAACTATACAATGTTTGAATGTTTATCATAGTTGTCAAAAAGATATGTAATGGAATAAAATGTTGACAAGATAAAGTGTGCACATGAGATTATCAATTATTTCAAGCTAGGACAAATAAAATGTTAAGTTTGCTGAAAGAATGTTACCTTATTCAACTTGGATTGAATTGTGTATGTAATTGTTTTCCCATCACTTAAAATTGGACTTAGTTCCTTGTTATATATTTTTGTTCATTGTGTCTTCTGGCTTTCAGGGATCCATGATGAGTTCACAACACACATTGTTGATAATTTTACATGTGGCCCTAACTTTTTCAATTCGGAAATTTCACGTAATGCTTGTCTAGATAAGGAGTTCATTGTTTCATTAAAATGAACATGAACCAATTCATTTAGAAGCACATAAAACCTGTTGGGAATATATTGGGAAGAAGAGGTGTTTTTGTCATTACATGGTGTATTCTGATTCATTGAGATGAGACTAAGTGATTCATGCTGTGTTGAAAATTAATGTAATCGCTGATAATAACAATGTACCAGGACATGAAGTCTTTCCTGGTGTAGGAGCAGTCCTCTGTGATCATGGCATTCACAGTCATCAAAGAATTTGACTTTTGCAGATACCTCTTGTATTGATACGCAACGTTGAAGTAACAGGTTGACCAGTGTTCCTCTGTTTTCAGTGCAGTGAGGTATACATTAATTATGTGAGGAGTGATGGATAAAAGGAGGGAAATACTTCTGTGATACAACTGCTATCTGAATTTCGAACTTTCTGCACGGAAGTTAGTGACGAATATTCACACAAGATAATCATGTCTTCAAATAAAGGAAACTTAGAAATAATAGAAATTGCGAATACTTTATACACTAAGTCAGCTATTTAATATTCCATGCATACGTAAAATATATGGACGTTAACCTAATGTATGCAAACATGCATTACATATATGTATGAAAGCCATTACATATGTGTATGAAAACGTGGTGTATAATATCCTACTGTTTTCAGTGTTTAGCAGGTTAGGATGGTTCAACCAACCTAAGATCTCGATCCAAGATTTTACCGGCGAATGTTTGTTGCCTCATCAGAAACCCTTTTAGTATAGCACCGCGGCTTGGTCCAAGCAAGTCTAATTACCAATTACCCATTACCAGTTTCGTGGGCAAGGATTCAAGGTATAATGCTGACCACCCAATCCATATAGTCACCACCTGGGTTACATACGTTTGATGGAGACTATTAAACTCAGAACCCCAGGGAGGTTCGCTGTATGAGAGTATTTCAATTGAATCCATGAAATGTGATGGTTACCGGAGATCGATTGTTTCCGGTGATCCTATCCTTTCATCCTCGCTGACGCTGATTTCAAACATCTGTAGTACTGAATGGCTGAGAAGGCATTTATGATAAAAAAAATAGCATTCAAAAGTCTCATCACGACGCAGGATCAGGGATGATATAGGTTACTGTGTTCCACAAAATGCAGACAGGCTCTGGGCCATACTTGTAAACGAGCACAATTATTCTTTTGTTCGATCGTGTTCATTTTTATTTCTAGAGGTACTGCTACTGCACGTGTCGATGTAAGGACGCAGGTAACAGTTTTGTACGTTTGTGAAATAGTTCTCTTGTGTACTTGCTCCTGAGGAGTCCCGATGGTGCGCTGTATGCAAAAACCTACGGTTTAATTTACCTGTTAATGAAAATATGTTTATCAATCAATACATCCATATGACAGGCTTGTGTGGATGTTATACACCGAAGGTTGATTCTACAAGCAAATATCGATCTGAACGGTCGATGACATAATAACCAGCTAATCCCGATTGCGATTTAACCTTACGACAAAGTGTACGTACAGGTGTATGATGGAAGTACTGGACTATAGATTAATGAAAGATTGTCGTCTTGTCCGTGCAGTACCTGCCGAGTAATAAGCTGCCTACTACTATATTGGGAGTACTGGATCTTTAAACGACCCCTCTCCATGTGCGTGCAATACATACCGAGTAGTAGGCTGTATAGTATATTGGGAGTACAACACTCCTATAGATCTTTAAACGGCCTGTCTCCATGTCCGTGCAATTAAAGCCGAGTAATATTCTGAATTGTATATTGGGAGTTCACGACTATTTTGTACATCTATTAACGATCCTCGTCTTGTCCGTGCAATACAAGTCGAGTAATATGTTATATAGTATATTGGGAGTCCACGGCGCGTCTATAGATCTTTAAACGACCCCACCCCTTCATGTCCGTGCACATACAGGCCAAGTAATATGCTGTATAGTATATTGGTAGTAAACACTCTTCTACAGATCTACAAACGATACTCGTCTTGTTCGTGCAATACAAGCCGAATAATATGCCGTATGGTATATTGGGAGTACGAGACACTTCGATGGATCGTTGATCGACCCCTTCCCCTCAAAATAATAAGCTGTCTAGAAGCGTATTTTCGATTTTGTTGGTGGACAACTCTCATCAGGATCAGGGGTAGACCTAGACATGACCCTGTAAAGCTATCAACTTAGACATTGTGGTGGCTTATGCATGAAATAACTAATCAACGAACGCACGTATCGGATGAAGTGTTCTGAATACACCACGTATAATTTATGGTTCTCTCTCGTAAATTATTCCTGTCGCTCAATATATATGCATGCACAATATAACTCTCCTTTGTTAAACATTGTAGTTACCTTAATATGATGTACACAATATAAAGCTCTCACTCTGCACTTACAGTGTACACTGATGTTAGTCTCACTATATATACATAAATGCATAACAAAAGGTACTGCCGTATAATTTCAGTATACACAATAATTACCGTATCCATAGTGCAGGGCTCTCAATGTATATATGTAGGTTATCACACGCGTGTGTTTTGGGATTGATAATATCCTGCATTAGGAATAAACATTGCATTTAGCTAGCCTTAGCGAGCTAAATGCACAGTGTTTATTGTTAATGCAGGATATTAACCATCCCAAAACACACGAGTGTGATAGCCTATTTATCATACAATGTCACTCTTACTTTAAAATTTAAAAAAAATGTGATTTCATATGCCACAGATCATGAAACTAAAGTTTTTGAGATGTGCCCGCACATCTATGACGTCACAAACATACGTAGGAAGATATGACAGGAGTAATGTCTGTGGGAAGAGGATGCAAAATATGATGTGATGATTTTTTATGGAGTTGCACGGACTATGTGAATGTTCACCCCACCCCATCCCCGCCACGAAAATTAATGCACAAAGTAAGTGCCCCTACTCACTCCACAACCCCTATTCCCACCCCCAGCTTGTCATATACAACAAAATCAATGAACCCCCTCAAGAAAAAAACAAAACACACACACTCACACACGCACGCGCGCACACACACTCTAACACTCTAACTCTAACACTAACACACACTAGCTATAATTATGAACGGTCCCTTATCAGTGACAGTGCTCAATCTGCCCCAAAGACCCAAACAAGAATCTAGAGTAACGGAATGATCGCCATATACTACTATCATGCATTCACTTATCATGATATAATGTAGTATGGTGGAAACGTACTTACCCGTTACATGGTATTGATTTACTGATTTTACCAGTGATTTACTGGATAAGACTAGAGCTTTATATGGGATTTTAGCTTACATGTTTCAAATCTAAATCTGAATATAGTAACTTACTGCCGACCTCTCTTGGGCATGAACAGGAACAATATAATACAACCACTGCGTTGTTTAGCAATAAATTACATTGTCTTATAACACTTACACCATTTCGAGGAAGAAAGTTACACCACAGTGAGAACTTCATTTGCTAAACAAGGTACGCAAACCGAATACGGTAAAAGTAAGACACTGTCACTATATATGTAGGACACTCTCACTATATATATAAGACATTGTCACTATATACGGTATAAGTAAGACACTGTCACTATATATGTACGACACTCTCACTATATACGGTATAAGTAAGACACTGTCACTATATATGTAAGACACTGTCATTATATATGTAAGACACTCACTATATATGTAAGACACTATATATTTAGACACTCTCAATATATATGTAAGACACTGTCACTATATACGGTATAAGTAAGACACTGTCACTATATATGTAGGACACTCTCACTATATATATAAGACACTGTCACTATATACGGTATAAGTAAGACACTGTCACTATATATGTAAGACACTGTCATTATGTATGTAAGACACTCACTATATATGTAAGACACTATATATTTAGACACTCTCAATATATATGTAAGACACTGTCACTATATACGGTATAAGTAAGACGCTGTCACTATTTATACAAGACACTCTCACTATATATGTAAGGCACTCTCACTATATATGTAAGACACTCTCACTATATACGGTATACGTAAGACGGTCTCTGTATACAGAGACGTAAGCGTCTCGCTATATACAGGATACGTACGTGCCTCACTATATACGGTCTACGTAAGTGTCACGTAAGACACTCTGACTATATAAGCTATGCGTAAGTATCTCATTACATACCAGAATAAGAACTCTAATGGTAAGCATAAAGTGGTCTGCAAGACTATGACAATAACAGTTGATGTGAAATGTAAAACCGTCTTTCTGCACTTTGTGTTATCCCTCTACTGAAATAACTGTTTATTGCTGTTTCTTTGTATATACTGGAATGATTGCTCGTCACCATCTCCAGACGGTGTTGGGTAATAGATAGTGGTCTGATTATGTGTCACCATCTCCAGACGGCGTTAGGTGATAGGTAGTGGTCTGATTGTTTTCACCATCTCCAGACGACGTGTAGTGATAGGTAATGGTCTGATTGTGTGTCACCATCTTCAGACGGTGTTGGTTGGTAGGTAGTGGTCTGATTATGTGTCACCATCTTCAGACGGTGTTGGTTGGTAGGCACAGGCCTGATTATGTGTCACCATCTCCAGACGGTGTTGGATGATAGGTAGTGGTCTGATTGTGTGTCACCATCTCCAGACGGTGTTGGGTGATAGGTAGTTGTCTGATTGTGTGTCACCATCTCCAGACGATGTGTGGTGATAGGTAGTGGTCTGATTGTGTGTCACCATCTCCAGACGGTGTTGGGTGATAGGTAGTGGTCTGATTGTGTGTCACCATCTCCAGACGGTGTTGGGTGATAGGTAGTTGTCTGATTGTGTGTCACCATCTCCAGATGATGTGTGGTGATAGGTAGTGGTCTGATTATGTGTCACCATCTCCAGACGGTGTTGGGTGATAGGTAGTGGTCTGATTGTGTGTCACCATCTCCAGACGGTGTTGGGTGATAGGTAGTTGTCTGATTGTGTGTCACCATCTCCGGACGGTGTTGGGTGATAGGTAGTGGTCTGATTGTGTGTCACCATCTCCAGACGGTGTTGGGTGGTAGGTAGTGGTCTGATTGTGTGTCACCATCTCCAGACGGTGTTGGGTGATAGGTAGTGGTCTGATTACGTGTCACCATCTCCAGACGGTGTTGGGTGATAGGTATTGGTCTGATTGTGTGTCACCATCTCCAGACGATGTGTGGTGATAGATAGTGGTCTGATTATGTGTCACCATCTCCAGACGGTGTTGGGTGATAGGTAGTGGTCTGATTGTGTGTCACCATCTCCAGACGGTGTTAGGTGATAGGTAGTGGTCTGATTGTGTGTCACCATCTCCAGACGGTGTTGGGTGATAGGTAGTGGTCTGATTGTGTGTCACCATCTCCAGACGATGTGTGGTGATAGATAGTGGTCTGATTATGTGTCACCATCTCCAGACGGTGTTGGGTGATAGGTAGTGGTCTGATTGTGTGTCACCATCTCCAGACGGTGTGTGGTGATAGATAGTGGTCTGATTATGTGTCACCATCTCCAGACGGTGTTGGGTGATAGGTAGTGGTCTGATTATGTGTCACCATCTCCAGACGGTGTTGGGTGATAGGTAGTGGTCTGATTGTGTGTTACCATCTCCAGACGATGTGTGGTGATAGATAGTGGTCTGATTATGTGTCACCATCTCCAGACGGTGTTGGGTGATAGGTAGTGGTCTGATTATGTGTCACCATCTCCAGACGGTGTTGGGTGATAGGTAGTGGTCTGATTATGTGTCACCATCTCCAGACTGTGGGATGGTTGTAAATCCGAATTGTTTTTCGAAGGGGCGTAAACCCCAAATCACTCACTGCATATCGATCTAACACACAATCAGAGCGGGAAAGTTGTAATACTTGTAAGATCGAGTCTGGGACAATGGCGTGACAAATGAACACATCTATCATTCAGACCGGCTTCTGGAGACTGCCCCAAGAACCAGGCCGAGCACAACCATCCTTCAGAAAACACTGTCAAAGTCACGTGTCTGGGTACAATGCGAAAACTAACAAGAGACGAAGCCACAGTTTGCGCAGCCATACTTCAGTTTCTAGATCCTCATTCGACTTGCATAGTGATTGAATTTGACCGACTGTTTTTCCTTTGATGATGACCTTATGTCTTTAATAGTGCGATTGTTTACTTATTAAGTTTATACAATACAGTTTTTCCCTGTCGAAGTAAACAGGCCTGTGCATTTCCTCATTCGCGCCTCATTAGTTTGCTCACATATTCCTTCCCTGACAACAATATTTTTAAGGCACAAAATGTCATGTCGCTACATTTTTCATGTCAGCGTGCAGTATATATGCCAGTCACGTGTGTCCACCTGGTTGTCAGTAAATATGTATCACATGAGTATAGATGTATAACGCTGATTAACCAGGGTATATATGCGATAACAAGGCAACACCACCTTCTTACTATCACAGCACGACGTGTTAGTCTGGCTCAACATACGGTAACTACCCTTTTTCATTTTGGCTCGCACAAAGTATCATTAAGAACAGCTTGTTTATTTGAACAAACTATTCAACACGTGGATAAGGATATTCTTATCAAGATAAAGACGATAAATAATGAAACTGTTTAAAACTCCGTTCGTACGGATCCCTGCATTCCGAGCGATTCCTTCTGGACTGTTTACATACATATTGGTGGAAACGAAGCAGGGGTGAGTGAGAGAATGTATGTGTACCAAGTATTGGTATCTTTTCCAAGCAGCGTGTGTGAGTGAGGTTAGTTTTACGCCGCTTTTTACAAAATTCCAGGAATATCACGAAGGGGTACACCAGAAATAGGTTTCACATATTATACAAATGTGGGGAATCAAACCCGGGTCTTTGGAATGACGAGCGATCGCTTTAACCACACCACCGCGGGAAACGAACGAGGAAATGAAAGAACAAGTGTTTCTCTACTTATTCTCATTTTTGCAATCAAAGTGTAAAATTGCAACTACGGTTTTGTATGATTCCAAAATGGAATACGGTTGCAAATGAACTTATTTATCAATATGTTTGATATTGAATTAAAATACTTTTAAAAGATGGTTTAAATTATGCTTATTTAACACAGGATGATTCATGCCACGCGTTTTAACCACTATTTCGCGGCAATTAGTTATCTAATTTTCGTGTTTTTGCAATAATATTACAACAAATAAAGATCTCATAAAAAGCGTAAACATCATTAACGTGTTTACTGTCGTCTTCTGTGTGTGAGACGTGGTGGCAAAGAGGACACAAAGACAACAGCTACACATGCCTATTTTTGTATATCAGATATGTATGTGTGTGTGTGTGTGTGTGTGTGTGTGTGTGTGTGTGTGTGTGTGTGTGTGTGTGTGTGTGTGTGTGTGTGTGTATGTATGTATGTGCATATATATGGATATGTATGTGCGTGCGTGCGTGTATGTGTATAACATATATCCAGTGTGATATGAAGGACAATCTTGCACGGTTACCAGCGAACAATAGATTAATCGGTCAGTTGTGAGAAGAAACCGTCTCTTCAAAAAGACCAGGCGCCTCAGAGCATACGTTCGCGTACTTTGTAGCCCATATTTTGGATACGCTCCAGACTGGCTTTGGATACGCCCCCGATACGCCCAGAATAGTTAACGATATTAACGACGTCAAATGACGTCGCAGTTGTACGACATTATTAATCACAGTTTATGATCCACAAGCTATTGTTCTATAGCTGTGCCTGTTTACAAAATGAAATATAACTATCACACAGCTTTTCAGTTCATGGGGAACTAGTAATGTACATTTAAACAGAAATACACACCATTGCCCTACCTCATACCTACCAATATCAACCTGCTATCAACGTTTATTAACCGCTGCATCTGAAATGCTGAAATAGTGTTTGTGCTCTTGAAACCCCATCACTGCACAAGACACTGGTGGGGTACCCTGTCCGCAAACCAGTTCAGAATATTTCGCAATCCGAGCCAAGACGTAAACGTTACATGCAGGTAGCGAGTTTGCCAGCCACTCAGTCTGATAAGGAACCCATGTACTTGTCACTCCTATGTGTCACCCACTTGTTCAACACCAGTAACTCTAACTGTTAAGAGTTTATAGGGTGTGTGTGGTTGTGAGGATGAAGGTTTTAATAGTTTTTCCACACAAACTCAATCAGAGGAAGACAACCATAAAAAATTAAATATATGGTTATGATGATGGGTCTTTAAAATATTTCGTCTGGAACTAAAATCATAGTCCACACAAATGCATGAGATAAATAACCCTGCAAATGACACCTGTTGAACATGAGAAAATGTGTACCCAGTCACCACAACATACCCGCATTCCATACACTCGACCGGGGCTCCATGGATTAAGCATTTTAATTTGCTACGGTATTTATATATTTTGTTATCTGCGTTTCGGTATCAACGTAAACAGGTAATCGCAACACGGGTCGAAGTCCAGTTTGTGTATACAGGTGAACCCTGGTCGGATGTCCGACGCGTTGTTATTAACTAAAGGTTGTTGAATATGATTTGTCGGGTTTGTCGGAAGATTCGTCTTTTGCATAAATCCAGTAATGGCATCTGCCATTAGCCTTTTGTACTGCAACACCGACTGTATTAACTGCTGACCTTGTTGAGGGCGACACGGATGTAATCGTACCCAGACAAGGGAGGTAACCACTATTTTATTGTTACCTGACAATACGCTCACGTCATTATTTGTATATCTGTAAATAGGTTCAGTCCTGTACCCAGCCGCTTCATGTGTTACAGGTGCTGCACAGACTTCACTCAGACACTTCTCCATCTCCACTTCTTCAACGACAGACACGACTGTCGCAACTGTAGCCCAAAACATATCGGTTACACAACTTGCTTACTCTACAAGGAAGGGATTTAGATTTGATATTTACAGCGTGAGGCATTGTTATACGAACGACCCAGGAAGTGAAACAAGATGGTGGACGTGGCGGCCATATTTGAAATGGTGTTGGAGGTGATAGTGCTTATAGGGAAGTTGCTGTACTTTTGGCTGGAGGCGATTGTACTGGCAGTCCTACCTGCAAGTGTTCGGGGGAAAGACATTTCAGGAGAAACCGTCCTTATAACTGGTGCAGGTGGGCTTTGAAAATTCGATGCAACTAGGGATGAATGAGTTTAGTTTTACGCCGCATTCAGCAATATTCCAGCTATATGGGGAAGGTCTGTAAATAATCGAGTCTGGACCAGGCAATCCAGTGATAAACATCATGAGCATCTATCTGCCCAATTGGGAACCGATGACATGTGTCAACCAAGTCAGCGAGCCTGACCACCTGATCCGTTAGTCGCCTCTTACGATAAGCAAAGTCGCTTTTTATGGCAAGCATGGGTTGCTGAAGGTCTATTCTACCCCGGGACCCTAACGGGTCAATGCAACTAGGATATTGTTACATTATTTTAAGGCTCAGCTCTTTAAGGTAATGCAATTCGCTGTTGAGGTGCTTCCCGTAGCTGTCCCAGGATCCTTATATCGTTATTTCGAGCATCAGATTTACTCTTGTTTATTTTTTCATTTCTTAGTTCTTATGCCTGTGCGCATAATCATTCATACAAAACTGGGTGTGTAACCATTTATTTATTACCCATTATGACAGACATAATAGCCTAATTATTTCACAAGAGCAGGGCGACAACATATTGGAGACTCTGGGAAGAATCATGGACATATTCTTGCAAGATTTGGCGACCGCGACGCCTCCATTCTGCCTCTATAGTTTTATTTCTGGCAAATAGAATTTCATTTGGTACGTGTTAAATATTGTGTGTGCTGGTCGGTCGTATGTCGTATTATTGCACGAATGCACTTACTTATATGTCTGCTTTCGTGCGGTTACACTGAATATTTCAGCCAATATCATTTCATTGCTAAACTTTTGAGTTTTGAAACGTGTCGTATAAATGCATTGCGTGTAAGTGGAGTTTTGTACAGATGCTCGTGAAGGCCCATCGAGCGCATTCAGTACAATATATTTTTTGTAATACTATAGTGCATTACTAAAAAATCCTACGAGCTCATCAACCAACGTTGACAGGTCGAGTCGTGGCTGCTATTTCCCACTGTCGTCCGTAGGAACAGTGTCACCGCAGCAAGATCTCTGATGACTTTCTGCCCATGTAGTTATGAGAGGAGTCCTTGATGCTGGACGGGGTCAGAAAGGCAGGGACTGGTTACCTTGTAGGATAACCTTGTAGTTGGGCGTTTACTCATCACGTCGGATACCCCGATTCCAAACATGGTTAGCCCATCTCCGGTGTACCCCGCCGTGATATTACCGGAAAAGTAACAAAAGCGGCGTAAAACCACCTTCACATATTCACTCATTTGACGCCGGGGCAGTTCTTGTAGTGTTTAGCGGTTATTGTTGACTTACACAAATATGTAGTGATACTTCATGAAATTATTGACATTCCACATTAAAGGTCCTCGCATTGCATCCTCGCACTGAGTGATCGCCGTCTTTCCGCAGGTAGCGGAATTGGTCGTCTGCTCGCAAAGCGTTTTGCCGACCGTGGTTGTCGTCTGGTGCTGTGGGACATCAACAAGGAAGGTAACGAGGAGACAGCTGCGCAAGTTCAGCGATTTGGTATCACTGTGAAAACATACACCGTAGATCTGTCGGATGCAAAACAGATATACCAGACAGCCGAGAAGGTTGGTTATACACTTCTCTAAACCTTTAATCATCATAGATAAATATGAACAAACATTGTCACTCAAAGAAATGACACTGAGTTACTTTCAGACCTCATCTGTGATGAACAATAAGATAATTAATACACGTCGAAGAGAATATTTTTTGCCAGTAACAACGGAAATCAGAGATGGGATCATGATAAAGTGTGTCTTGATATCCACTGGAGACTGGGCCATTAGTGAACTAGCAATCTGTTTGGTGACTAAGATAAACTTGTCACTTGACAAGATGAACCAATTACCCATATTCAGTTATCAATCCTGAACAGACACACGGATTGGTGGGTCGACGAAGGCTTCGATAACTGCCGAGTCGAATTACGTCCGTTGGTGTGCCAGGGCCCTGGTGTTCAAAGCAATCTTAGCAGCATGACTGTCTTAGTCCATGTCTTAAGATATATTAGCTGTGATCACAGTCTAAGTAAACTTAGCATCAGTATTTTTCGTTATACTCACTACTGAGTCTCATTGGTGGGGTGTAACGAAAAGCACTGACACTAAGTTTACGAAGACTGGCTGTGACCACTTTGTGCAACTGGGCCCAGACCACGGTTTAGAATCCTAGATATGATGATAGTTTTAGTTTTTGCAGCCCGTACTCCTTTTTCCAGCGACGTGAGATTTGTGCCATGTTCCAGCATTACGGTAATGCGTAATAACATGTCTCGGCGAAAGCAGATTTGAACTGCGTCACCGTGTCTTGTGTACTTAAAAGGGAGTTGACAAACTGTAACTGCCGTATTCCTGTGTGTAGGTGAAGCGTGACATGGGCGATATTGACATCCTGGTCAACAACGCTGGTATAGTGACTGGTCGGAAGTTCATGCAATGTCCAGATGAGATGGTTCAGAAGACAATGCAGGTCAACGTTCAGGCGCATTTCTGGGTCAGTTCCGGTTACACTGGAAGCCACGCGGGGGCGTAAGGGAACAGTTCAAGAGTTCTGTGCTAGATTGAAACCTTAATTCCTTGCAGTTTAGAAGAGGGGGCATAATAGGTATGGGAATATTCAGTCCTACAAGAACGCTTTTCAGGAGATTTACAGTCACAGTAAATAGACACTAAACTCGTCATATTTTATTCAGGAAGAAAGTTTCTCGATCGAAGGAAATAAGTCAGTTTGAACACAATAAATCAATCAAACAAATTTGTTACTCTAATACAACGCTCTACGGCAGCGACACCTTTACCGACCACTGAGGATTGCTTGACAGTGGAATCTCCTAGGGGACGTCGACTATTTACAAGTAAACATTTTAGAGGTGTGTGATTCATACCTTTGGGAATTAGTGTTTTTAATCATCGTTTGAACTGCTCCCTATACGACCCAATTGTTTCCTATAGTTCGTGTCTCACTCAGTGTTCATCCATCAGTGACTGCTATATTTATAGAACATATAAACGTTTATTATACACTTACTATAAGTTTGCAATATTTCAGTTTATTTTAGTTGATTTTGACTCATGTTAAACCATGATTACATGTCAGTCTGGAGACAAATACAATCTCGTAGTCCCGTTTTATGGGCCACTGAAATCAATAACTTGTAAAGCATACGTATCAAGAAACTATGGGTCGCGACTGTGTGTTATCAGAGACCATATAATATTATATGGTCTCTGGTGTTATTATGCAAGTCAGCGATTTCTCGGAGCTTATCAAGGCTTGCCAAATCATTCGAGAATTTAGCTGGACATCCTTTACATGTGCCACCCAACAACTTTACGTGTTGTTTACTCTTAGCAGGCAGTGGAACTGGTTGTAAACTAAGTGGAGCAGAGTAAAACTTCGGGTAAGACGACAGAATACCGTATACCTTCCGCCATCTTTAAAAGCAAGCGAGTTTACTTTTGGTGAAGTCGTGGATAATCTACATATACAGTATATAGTCTCCCTGGTTAAAGTTAAGTTAATGTTAGGGTAAGGTTAGGTTTAGGTTTGGGATTAGAGTGACGTGACACTAAACAATACAACTGGTAGGTATCCGGCATTCTGCAGGTGTACCAAACTTCGATATCGCAGCTATACGAATGGCCAACTCCTCGCTCACTTTGGGTCATTGTATGTCGTCATATACCTCGATGGTGTGCCGTGACTGGTCTCCTGGCAGACATTGTACAGTAGGAAATATTGATGAATGTGGTATTAACAATGATGTTATGTCGGAACTACTTTTTCAGACGGTGAAAGCATTCCTGCCTTCCATGCTGGACAGGAATCACGGCCACATAGTAAACATCGCAAGTTCCGCGGGACTACTTGGTGTGTCGGGTTTGGCGGATTATTGCGCCAGTAAATTTGCGGCGGTCGGGTTCGAAGAGTCTCTAAGATACGAACTTGAAACTTCAGGCAAAACGGGTGTTCATACAACAGTTGTTTGTCCTTATCTAATAGATACAGGCATGTTTGATGGCTGCGAATCAAGGTGAGCAACATGGGTTGTCGTAACTCGCTACAGAATATATATGCAGAGTGAATGTGCGAGACGAAAGGAAATATCACCCTCTTGTAAGGGACCGAACCCGAAGCTTTGGCATTACCAGCAAACGCTTTAACCACTGGCTACCCTTCCACCTCTACAACAACCAAACTATGATGGTATGATGGGGATCATGTGACAGTGTTGTTTCTTATGTCGTTTGGAAAGGTATTTTAAGCTTAACACGGTGTGTCAGCTAACTTACAGTGTGACTGGGGCAAGAGGTGATGCAGGTTTTCACATTTATTGCATTGTTGAAACTTACAAGCATCTGTGCTGAGAAACTACTGATTAAGGTCTGGGATTTGACTTCACGACCGTGTGCTCCTCGCGTTTCAGGAGGACTTCATTGCGTCCAACATTTTTCTCTTTGGTCATTGCGAAAATGACAGAAAATTGCTACGTTTTAGAGACGTGACGCAATTCGAATATAGAGAGTATATACAATGCAGGCATAACGTCTTTGCACATTAGGCAGCTGCCCGTGACCCCCGCGAACATACGTGTAAACTCTTTACAAAACACACACACACCAAAAAAGAAAAGGAAAGAAATCCACAGACGAAGAGCGAGTGGCACCTGTTATACTAACTGTGTGCGGTCGAGCGTTGTCGTGTCAATGAAACTGCTCCCTCTGGTGGTTGAAAAGTGGGAGGAGGTGAGGTCGAATGATTTGGTCGATGTAACGATTTGCTTGAACCACCACTAGCCCTGATCTACCCCAGTAGGACGTGGCCCCAAACGCCAAATCTACCCACCTGTCGAACGCAGTTCGCGTTGACTCCGTCTTCCAGTCCCGTCGTTGCAGGAGGAAACACGATTCCTCGCTGAACCAAACGCGTCGTGAGTTCCCTAGGTTCCATGCCTGTACCCTGTTGCACCGTCGGACATATGCTATTGTCGGTGCAGTCGTGTCAGGACAGGACCAACGTTTGGACGATATCCTCGAATTCCCACTTCTCTCAGACGATTTCCCATTCCCACATTTATTCCTGTGAGGGGTTGTGCGGCTGAGGGCCCACATGCATGCACTGCTTTGCCCATGACGTATAATGTTGTTACGGAGGCCCGGCGCGTCTACACCGGAACGACTGATGGTGTGTGGTAGTTTGTGTTCATAACAGAAGAATGAAGTTGGGCGATTTAAGGAACTCATATTATTTCACGTTACTGCAGTCACTTATGGCATACACGAGTAGTTGTCTACAGGAACGTGGTTTGATGATTTGATTCCCTGATCAGTTGTTGAGAGGAATGAGGACTAGTGTAGATGATCTGACATTTGTGACTGCTGGTGTGTTCAAAGTGCCGTTCACTACAAACTCCTTTCTCAGTCGCAATAGAAAGAAAGACCAACTCTCTTCCCCAGCTGCTGAAGGTTACACCAAACGCCTGTTCTGTGTTTATTAAGTCCTAGAGAATTTAAGAGCTGGTTTGTTCAGCTTTCTACACGACTTCCTGTACAGGTGTTGTGTTTATTAGCATATGACAGCGGAGTATTGATATATAACAGTCCATTTGTGTTACAGGTTCTCCTTCCTCCTGCCCAAACTGAAACCTGACGACGTTGTAGACAGCATCATGGACGCTTTGTTGTGTAACTCCGCTATCGTCATTATCCCCAAGATTCTTTACGCTTTCATAGCGCTCAAAGGGTATGTATATCCCATGGCTCAAATGGGTATGTGTACCCCATGCCTCAAAGGTGTATATCCCATGGCTCAAAGTGTATATATATTTACATAGCTCAAATGGTGTGTTTATCCCATGGCTCAAAGGTGTATATCCCATGGCTCAAAGGTGTATATCCCATGGCTCAAAGTGTATATATATTTACATAGCTCAAATGGTGTGTTTATCCCATGGCTCAAAGGGTATGTGTATCCCATGCCTCAAATGTGTATATCCCATGGCTCAAAGGGTATGTATATTTACATAGCTCAAATGGTGTGTATATCCCATGGATCAAATGGTATGTGTATCCCATGCCTCAAAGGTGTATATCCCATGGCTCAAAGGTGTATATCCCATGGCTCAAAGGTGTATATCCCATGGCTCAAAGGGTATGTATATTTACATAGCTCAAATGGTGTGTATATCCCATGGATCAAATGGTATGTGTATCCCATGCCTCAAAGGTGTATATCCCATGGCTCAAAGGGTATGTATACTTATACAGCTCAGATGGTATGTATATCAGATGGCTCAAAGGATATGTGTATCCCATAGCTGAAATGGTATGTATATCATATGGCTCAAGTGGTATGTATATCACATGGGTCAGATGGTGTGTATATCCCATGGGTCATGGATATGTATAATCTACGGCTCAGAGAGTATGTTTTCCCCATGGCTCAAAGAATGTGTGTATGCGAGAGGCTGAAAGGGTATGTATATCCCATGGCTCAAAGGGTATATTTATCCCATGACTCACCATGACTCAAAGGGTATGTTTATTCCATGACTCAAAGGGTATGTTTATCCCATGACTCAAAGGGTTTGTTTATCCCATGACTGAAAGGGTATGTTTATCCCAAGGGGTATGTATATCCCATGACTCAAAGAGTATGTTTATCCCATGACTCAAAGGGTATGTATATCCCATGACTCAAAGGGTATGTATATCCCATGACTCAAAGGGTTTGTATATCGCATGACTCAAAGGGTATGTATATCCCATGACTCAAAGGGTATGTATATCCCATGACTCAAAGGGTATGTATATCCCAAGGGGTATGTATATCCCATGACTCAAAGGGTATGTTTATCCCATGACTCAAAGGGTATGTTTATCCCATGACTCAAAGGGTTTGTTTATCCCATGACTCAAAGGGTTTGTTTATCCCATGGCTCAAAGGGTATGTTTATCCCAAGGGGTATGTATATCCCATGACTCAAAGGGTATGTATATCCCATGACTCAAAGGGTATGTTTATCCCATGACTCAAAGGGTATGTTTATCCCATGGCTCAAAGGGTTTGTTTACCCCATGACTCAAAGGGTATGTTTACCCCATGACTCAAAGGGTATGTATATCCCATGACTCAAAGGGTATGTATATCCCATGACTCAAAGGGTATGTATATCCCATGACTCAAAGGGTATGTATATCCCAAGGGGTATGTATATCCCATGACTCAAAGGGTATGTTTATCCCATGACACAAAGGGTTTGTTTATCCCATGACTCAAAGGGTTTGTTTATCCCATGACTCAAAGGGTATGTATATCCCATGACTCAAAGGGTATGTTTATCCCATGACTCAAAGGGTATGTTTATCCCATGGCTCAAAGGGTATGTTTATCCCAAGGGGTATGTATATCCCATGACTGAAAGGGTATGTATATCCCATGACTGAAAGGGTATGCATATCCCATGGCTCAAAGGGTATATTTATCCCTTGACTCACCATGACTCAAAGGGTATGTTTATTCCATGACTCAAAGGGTATGTTTATCCCATGACTCAAAGGGTTTGTTTATCCCATGGCTCAAAGGGTATGTTTATCCCAAGGGGTATGTATATCCCATGGCTCAAAGGGTATGTATATCCCATGACTCAAAGGGTTTGTATATCCCATGACTCAAAGAGTATGTTTATCCCATGACTCCAAGGGTATGTATGTCCCATGGCTCAAAGGGTATGTATATCCCATGACTCAAAGGGTTTGTATATCCCATGGCTCAAAGCGTATGTATATCCCATGACTCAAAGGGTATGTATATCCCATGGTTCAAAGGGTATGTATATCCCATGACTCAAAGGGTTTGTATATCCCATGACTCAAAGCGTATGTATATCCCATGACTCAAAGGGTATGTATATCCCATGGTTCAAAGGGTATGTATATCCCATGGCTCAAAGGTTATGGGTTGATCATAACGTTCAGCAGTACGTTTATGACAGCTTGCAAAGGATACGTGTAATACAACGCGCAAAGGGCAGGCATGTCACAACTCTGAATGGGTACACACTATCACAGCTAGCGTTCAAAAGGTAAGTAGATCACACCGCTCGAAGGATACCTACATGACAATGGGCAAATACTGAGAATATCGGGGATCCCAATATATCCGTCAATTACTAAGACGCCTATATTAAGCCGTGGTGTATGTTTTCTATTTTCATAGATTCGGGCCGTCAAGAGGACCTAGGTAAAAGCGGGTGACTGTATTCGATTATTGGTCATAAACAACAAACAGACACGCCTTAAACAAACCGTCCTAATTACAGTTTGTGTTGTAGACTATTGTCTCATAACAGTATATTTATGTGTCATCGTAGACTTCCATGAAATGTCAAAATACCTTGCTATACATGTATACACATATGTACGGGACACTTTGTTTCATGTACGGGCCCCGATCGAGATTCATCGCAGTTTTAATTTGTACTGTTCATTCAAACGGAATTTTGTTTTCCTTCCAGCATTCTTCCAATTAAAGTAGCGTTCCTATTGTGCGACTTCATGGGAGTAAACTCGATGATGACAACCTTCAAAGGGCGAGGAAAGGCAGTTCAATAACATTACTAGTCAGTAGACGCACAGTCATCAAAATCCGAAGCCGCCAATCTGTTTACATGACTTCGATAGGGGCCAAGCTTCTATCAGTACCAGCCCAGTTTGAACAAACGCATTCGTAATTATTGTCTCGTGTATTCATGGACGCGCCAGACTTTCTACATGTGATTACGGATCTTTAAGAAGTTGTGATGACCATTGTCTTTGTAGTACGGTTATATCTACAGGGACTCTTCGAACAGGCGCTCTAGTCTTTCCTTTCCGAAACAAAACCAACCGGTGTTTTTAAAAAAGTAATCTTCACTAAGGAACTTTCTAGGGGTGTTTTGAAACTATTAAGTCAGTATTTTTGTATTTTTATATTCTGGAGATGCCAAATATAGAATTAAGTCATTGAACATTAGGTCGAGGCATTGTTCATCACAACATGGGACTTGAGTGCCATAATGTGCTCCTTGGACATATACATCCCAGGCTCACCTGACTTAAGAAACTGATTCAGCGTGTAACATAAGTAATGAGATTCTGTTGTTTCGAAAGTAGAGTCAGCGAACCCCCGATACCAACACCTGTGCCATTTCCTCATATGTTACGATTCATGTATATTTACCCTGTGGTTTGGCAAAACAAACTATAGATGTCATTTATCATGGAAACGAAAAAGGGAACACATGAAAGTGCATGTGTTCCTTTATTCGTTTTTAGGTTTATTCACAAGGTATGTATTGCACTTTAACTAAAATGTTGGAACACTTGTAGCTTCATGTCTCCCCTTATTCATTTATAATATTTTTCCTTCTTTGAGAGGCATTTTAGAAGTTGTAAAGATGAAGAGATGAAGGAAAACCAAGTACCATGGATAGTCAACTTCCTTATTGCATGAAACCCATTTCGCGATATTGCTGGAATACACGTTTTGCCAAAAGCAGCGTAAAATTACACTCACTCACTCATCCTTGATTTCTCCAGGGTATACTTTCCGATAAGTCCCCACTATAATACCCTGGATGCATCTACGGCCCGATAATTATATTACCTTCCATTGCTGGCTCCGCATTGTCACAGGAGCTTATCAGCTAAGCCGCCATTAGATCCGAGCTTGGCGGTGATGGCGGATGCCAACTTTTGTTCGCAGTGCGAATCAGATTTTTGGGAAATCATGCAGACAAAGTGATGGGTCCAAAACTTATTCTAAATATACACATGAACTCCTTCTTCGTCTTTCAGTGAACCACTGCATGGTTTGTGTTACTAAGTTTAGTCGGTTAGAAATTTAAAGAGCGGAAGTGGGCTGTGATTGGTCCTCTCAACTTCCCAGCGTAGACATCTGATTGAATAAAAAAGCTAGCCAAGTAATAAAGAGTAGATGTGAAGTAGATGCATCCAGTGGACATTTATCGAACCGTATACCCGAGAGATATTGGGGATGTCACTCACTTTATTGCAATGAATGTGATGTTTCAGTGTATATACTAAAGACGTTATCCTGCAAGTGTTTACAATAACTTGGTTTTCTCTCATATTTTTTTCGGCTACAGTGAATGCTCAGTGAATATATGGCTTGGAATTTTACTTCATCGACATATCTAGTTCAAATTGGTTTAATCAGGAATAGAAATTGTGGATGATATATTTCAAAATACATTTCACCCATTTTTAACCAACATCTGACATATACCGAAATGATGTGTGGGCTAAATACAATATATATTTGTGTTATTTATACAATATGTGCTCTTCAACGTGATGGTGGGAGTGTCTGAAAGGTCTGTCTGTTAAAGATAATTTTAGAACAGAAAATATGAGCTAGCAGGTTACCAGGTGGGCTTGAATCCAGTATGCTAGTTCTGTCAATCGACCTGACCCTACCTAGAGGATTATTATGTCTGAATTAGTAAATTAGGGTCAGTCAGTCTTTTGGTTCACTGGCCTTGTGTATCAAAATACTGAAACTGAAACACCGGACACTGTTACACACAAACAAGTATATATATATATATATATATGTGTGTGTGTGTGTGTGTGTGTGTACATGTATATAAGGATGAGGGCGAGTTATATATATATATGTACCCTAACCCTATATATATAACTCGCCCTCATCCTTGTCGCCCCACCAGATTAAACAGGAAAATAAAATTTGGGTACCTAATTTGTCTTCTACACTTACGAGACTAGCCATGACATTTACACAACAGTATGTAAAACTATAGCGTACTCTCCATAACGTTCTTATTGTCAGTAGGATACGTAATTACAATTCTATGTTTAGCCAATAGTTAAATTCCAGCTGGCGTGACGCCATGTTGACAGCACTTTCAGGTTATAAAACGTGTAGTTTATAATAGTATGTGAATATATATCTTGCTGCCCCTGAAAGCATTGTCTCCCCTTCTGTTTAGCCCTTCCTGTAATGAGCAAGTCTAGATTTCCCCAGGTTTCTCGATTGGTCTTCTTTTCAAGGATTTTTTAAATATTTCTTACCAAATTATATTTATGCAGAGATGAAACGTTAGTTTGATGATTGTCCATCCGTGAAGGCGAGAGTGTTTACAAGTCTCACGGGCCACAGATCTCAGTCGTGCCAGGAATCATCAACCATGACTTGGATTGCCTTGTTCTGTCCAGGTTATTCTTCTCGACCTTGCCTACAGACGACATACGGGAGCGTTATCGCACCCACTGCCTATCATACCTATGTCACATATATTACTTTATATATTATCTATATATACATCATGTACTGTTGTTTTTTCAAAAGTGAATCTATATGTAATAATAAATATTTCTGAAGAGGACGTTTTGTTGATTTACACCCCTGCATGAAAACACGCCTGACGTTTCCCACGTGGGTAGATAGCGTTGCTTGGTCACTTCTTACCACCTGCTGACATACGTCAGCTGATCTATTTATCGCGTTTTACAGGGCTGAGTCAACAGGTCTGTTGTACCTCTCCTGTTACACCAGTGGTTGTATTACCACCTACATAACAGATTCTTTCCACCACATTAGCAGAACATTTTACGATTTGCAGTGTTACTTGACGTCAAATAGGAAATAGGGTGACATTCACGTTGACGTCAACGAATGTTTGAATACAGTGGAGCGGACGAAAGCCACGAAGTATGAAAATACGTCCGAAGTATGGTAACTAGGCATTAAAACCACAACCACAAAAAGACAGAATATGGTTTCAGGTATGAATTTACCTCCCACTATAGTACGTTGATTATATATTATATACTCTTCTCCCCCCCCCCCCCCCCACCCCCCTTCAGCTGCGCAATTGGGAACCGATAACATGTGTCAACCAAGTCAGCGAGCCCGACCTCCCGATCCTGTTAGTCGCCTCTTACGACACGCATAGTCGCCTTTTATGGCAAGCATGGGTTGCTGGAGACCAATTCTACCCCGGTACCTTCACGGGTATTTAATTTGTCGGAATATACCAATAATACTAACATTCAATCACAACTTTGAATTGACTCAAATTTCCATATCCGTCTTATGGACTCGACAGATACCATGCATACGATACTAACCAAATATAACTGTCAATTTTCACCTTTATCTTCCCCCCCGGAAAACAAACATTGCAAAAAGTGTAAACAACTACTAAAAACGTCAAGTTCAACCCCGCGGTGACATCTCCATTTTCCCGTCAGCTTATATCAACATCCCTCAACATCCACTATGAGAGCGAGTTTTGGTCTCTTAATTCTTTTTTTATGAAACTTCTTTAATATGTCAAGGTTTGAAACACAATACACCGTTACCACCTCGCTTCCTGTTGACCCTGTTTTGGAGAAACAAGATCGGCAACTGTAAACAAGCAGAAACCATCGGTGAATAGTTGATCTATCATCAAGACAAATTGTATTCCATCATGTTAAGAAATAATGGAGCAAATCGTTAAAAACCGCTTAAAAATGGCGATAACTGGTCGCTAGTCAGTAGTAAGCCTAACAGTAACATACTCGACGACATCTGTAAATATGGAGTCTTGCGCCTTTGAAGCAAAAAAAAAAAAAAAAAAAAAACCAAAAAGACTTGGCACTAAGCCAAAACCGTCTCCATCGCTGTTGTCATTAACACAGATGACGCCGACGTCGCCAATCATTAAGCATGACGCCTCGAGCTGGTCGTCTCCCTCGAAAAACTGCAGCACCTGTACAGTTCCTCATTGTCCCTGGTGAAATCTCAGACAGTCCTGGTAATGTAGGGGTAGTGTGGCCGTGGTGAGTTCATCACCTAAGCAACCAACTAGGGCGGCCCAGATTTTATACCCGAGTACCCTACCCCCTACTGCCCTACTCTAGCTTGATAACTGCTCTTTTTTCTTCCTGATATCAAATTTGCAAGGAATGACAATTAATTAATAATATATTCTTCAGCTTGGAGGCTACAATTTCTGGTTTTTCAATATCATAACCATATATCATATTCATAGGAAGTGACTGTGAATTCTGTCTAAATCTTCAATGACAATACAGTGGAAGCTGACCAAACCGGCATCTGTCCAATCTGGCAAGTTGTTGACACTGGCATAAAATCTCAGTCCAGTCCGTGGCTTTCACATTTATCTACAATCCCTCACCTTGTCTACACAGAGTGAATTCTTCAGTCCCAATGAGTGCCGGTTTAGACAGCTTCCACTATACAACCTTTTAATCATGAAGGAATAACATATTATATTGTTTAATCTATGAGTCACATGATCATAATGATCCAGATATTAAGACAGGTACCCAGTTCCAACTCATTACCTGTCCCAGCCCTATAATGAACCCCGTATGTCCTTCGCTGCTTTTGGTCAGCGCTCTGGATAGGTCACATGTTCGTCTTAAAACGGTTCCAGTCTTGTGATGGTGTTCAGGTAGGTGAATTTTAGTTTTACACCAAACTTAGCAATATTTCAACTATATGGCAGCAGTTACTAAATAATTGAGTCTGGACTAGACAATCCAGTGATCAACAGCAACATCGATCTGTGCAACTGGGACACAATGACATATGTGAACTAAGTCAGCAAATCTGAACTAGCTCAGCCAGGAGCCAGGTTGCATTTTTGTCTGTACAGCTTTAAGGTGCAGTCTTCATTTAAATGCCTGATGTTTGTGATGTTAATGTCAAGTCTTGTCTGGAAATTTAATCCACTTAAGTTATTATAGCACCTATTGAGTTTTGCAATTTGGAACTCTATCACTCTTCAACAGTTTACATACATTTGCAAAGTTATTACATTTCATTTGTAAAAGTGCTCAATGCACAGAAAACATGATATCATTTGTCCACTTTGAGTCAACTAATGTAGAACTAATGTAGAGTTCCATCAACTTCACTGATGAAGTTGCGAAGGTGTTTTCAAGTCATCCCATTAATCACTTTAATGGCCAACACTACACAGGATATCTACTATCAAGCACCATCTTTTGCAGCCATGAGAGATGATATGGGGATCAAACCTCTGTTTCAGGATAACACTTTAAGCATCATACCACTGAGGCAGTCCACAAAACTCTGATAAAAACAAGGCTGGGATTCAAGGTCCTGGCAAATATGGAACAGAAATTTGTAAAGTGAAATTGTACCAAGTAGAGACACATTTCACACTAGAATCACAGGAAATTTTCATTGATTGCTCAATTCAACACAGAACACAGGAATGGCCCTTTCATATCAAATTTAATCAGTTTTAATACAGATTTAAAATCAACAGATTTGAAGATTCATAACAAAACAGCACTGACTCTAGAAACCCCCCCCCCCCCCCCCAATAGGACCTATCTTCAGAGCATTTTGAGCCTCAGTGAGTCTTGACTTAAATATTGGACATCTTACCTAACAACATGCTCCTTCTGTAACAAAACAGCAAAATATACATATACCTGTTTTCACAAAAAATAATGATTAAAAATGCCTTCTTTCAATAACATTACATGACACAAATATTCTTAACTTTGAACCGGGAGAGATAGTGATGACACTTTGTCCATAAGTGAGGTTCAATGAAAAGGCAAGTGAACCTTGAATGAATAAACTGTTCACTCCTCAAAATCAGATAACTTCATCATTACATATGTCTTACACCATGTGTAATATCAGGACACCATAGACTTCACACTTTGAATGTGGGAAGCTGAACCCGTGTGACCATCTTATCAGTGAAATAAGCCAACACTTTGACCTCTAGGCTACACACAGCCACTGCACAACAGAGAGCGTACATCCTCAGAATTCTACAGTATACATGCAAATGAGGTTACGTATTGGTTACATTTCTTGAAACAACGATTTGTCAATTTTGCATTTCCATGTGGATGCATGTGTATGATAAACTGAAAAGCACAACAACATTTAAAATAATAACATAAAATATTCATCACTCTCTGGAATTATACCATAAATGTTCAAACTCAAAGAAGTAACAAACAAAATACTTGTAAAAGTGTTCTCTGCTGAACGTACATTTAGTACCTTTGTTCATACAGGTAACTACATAATATGTATAGTGACCAAAATTCATGAACTGGTTCACCTTACTACCATTTACCAGTGAAATCCTATACAGTTAAGGCACTTTCATAAACCTGAAACAAGGCATCCTGACATACAAGCAGTAATTCCAAAGGCTGTGCTTGTTTTATCAAAATGTTCATTGTCATGGAAACATGGGATGATAATTGAAATTTAATGGTAAGAGGCGTGGTCGCTGTTTCACAAGGCATCCCATTTCACTCAGTAAATCTACCAGCCACCAAATGACGACTCACTGCAATAACATAACAGGACATATGTATACCTACTTACTATTTAGAAAGCTGGTTTTCTCTAATGTCCAGTCACATTTCCGAGTTAAGATTTCACGGGTGTAGCTACATCTAGTGTCCAGTTACATCTAAGTCATTACCGCTTATCTAGTTCACTATATCTCAATCATTAACACTGAGAAAACCAACAGCAAGTTTCACTTTGGAATTTTCATATGATTTTTGTTGTCTAATGCTGCAGTCTGCATTATTCAAGTTGTTTGACAACAGGCTTGTATAGTCTGGTTCATAATTATTGAGAATTTTTCTTCTTACTTTGAGCTATCCTAACACCTCAACTGATTCACTGATACTTAAAACTAAGTAATGGTATAAGGGAGGTAACTCATCTTGGCCTACTGAGTATAGTACAATTAGAGTTACCTCCCCTGAATTTGTAGCAGACGTCATTTTCCTCAGCACTGTCAACAATGTCTGCTGAAGATAAAAGAAGGTTGATTTTTGAGTTGTGTAATCAAGGAATTGATGATGTAAATACACTGGCAGAGAGAACAGGAACTCCTCTTTCTACTGTGTATAGGATTAGGAAGAATTTTAAAGAGGGAAAGGATTTTGGGCATCAGAAAGGAGCAGGGAGACCCAGAAAATTGGACTTCTCAGATCGCGTCCGGCTGGGAATTTTAGCGTCTAAAAAGCAAAGGGCAAGCATCTCCAACATCAGGTATGAAATGATAGAAAGGGGATCAACAGTTGTATCAAAATCTACAGTTAGAAGAAATTTGATTGATCTTGGATGGGAGAAAAAGACTGGAATTCTTTCTCCTCTCATGAAACAAGAACATAAAGACAGGCGTGTTGAGTGGTGTTTGGCACATGAAAACTTTGACTGGGAAAATGTGATTTTTACTGATGAAAGCTCAATATGGGTATATCCCAATAATGTGAAAATATTGACAAAGTCTGCGTCAGCACCGTTGTATCGACGACCTAAATACAGCCCAAAGTTTCATGTATGGGGAGGGATATCCTTATTAGGAACGACCCCGCTGTGTGTGTTTGAGGGAAATCTGACAAGTCAACGCTACACTAACATATTAGATAATTTTCTCCTTCCAAGTGCACATGTGTTTTATGGAAATGACTGGATTTTGCAGCAAGATAATGATCCTAAACACACCGCAAAACATGCCAAGCAGTGGTTTCAGGAGAAAAATGTGACTGCATTACCATTTCCTGCATATAGTCCTGACTTAAATCCCATTGAGAACATTTGGGGGATGATGAAGGAATGTGTGAATCAAAAGGGGTTGACAAAAATTGAAGACATGAAGAGAGAAGTGGTCCGATACTGGGACAGCATAACTCACGAGACACTAACCTCTCTGATAGGAAGTATGCCTACCCGTCTTAGACTGTGCCGTGAAGCTCAAGGAGACTTGATAAAATATTAAATTGTTACCTACACAACATGAAAAGGTCAGTTCACTTTCACAATACATTCAATTTTATCTGATTTGTTCTCGTTTAATAATATGAAATGCTTTAGCTATTCTCAATAATTTTGAACCATACTGTATATAATTTATTTTTCCGCTATATTTTCTTGTGTTTTACATCTAGCAAAGGTTGTTTTGGATTGTCTCTTACCAAGATTTCACCTAGGCATAACCACCTACATCTTATCATGACCTTACACATGACTATCGGTATGCAGAGTGAGTGAGTTGGGTTTATGTTACTTTTAGCAATAATACATGAAAATCACCACTGGGGACACCAGAAATACGCTAAAATCCTAAAACAGTCAGATGCCATAAATGTGCTGGACCAAGACAGTGAAACGGAGGTACTAATGCTGAAGTGCTTTCCCAGTTGTGTGCAACATCACAAATCATGCTGTAGTTAATATACTTGCTTCAGTCCTTAAGGAACACTGGATGGATATTTGCATCACAGAGTCCTTTGAAGCAGACTCATGTTGTGGAGGCAATTGGATTAGTGTTTTTAATAACGCTCACATAATTTACTGGATGATCATGGATGTGACTGGGATTGTTGGCCAAATGTAGGTCGTCCTACACCGGAGTGGGAGTGAGCAGTCATATTGGTAGCAGAACCGGGATCATATTTGAGTGAAAGCAAGTTGGTATACATGATCAGTGGTCCCTTGATCAACAGACACATGATCAGTGGTTCGATAATCAGTGAATCCATGATCACTGAATCCAAGATCATTGACCCATTAAGCAGTGAATGCATGATCAATGGACCATTAATCAATGAATGCATGATCAATGGACCATTAATCAATGGACCATTAATCAATGGATGCATGATCATTGGACCATTAATCAATAGATCTATACTAGATACTCCTATTAAACCTAATATAAATAGTCAGTCAGTAGTACCTTATTTTCCCCATCGGAAAGAAACTGGAATCATGGTTACGCTCTACACACAGCACTGATTTCTCTTATGGCATCAGAAATGTTCAAACAATCTACTGAATTAGGCTCTATCATGTCATACTTTACAGATGTGACCAGCATGTCATTTTTAGAATCAAGTATCCACAGACTAGAAAACCTGCAAACCAAAACATGTAATGGGTCCAGCCTAGCTTTTCTGATGGTCCCTGAAACAGCAAACCTTGCCCTCTTTTCAGTCCCTCTTCTGTCGACCCTTGAAGTTGTCCATGGTGTGGTTGATGCCTAAGAAATCATTTAGTAGCATCGCACATTTGACTGGTAGGATTCTGAAAACAAGCAAGACATACTCAAAAAGCGACACGAAAGAATATTCCAGTATGACTACATTCTGTAAGCAAACTCTACCTTGCTGCAAGAGCCGTAACATTGTGAAGGTGACTTGACTGTGTGGGCATTTAACATTACACAGCAAGTGAGGGTCACAGATCAGTTGCTTGGTTGCTTGGTTTGTGTGTTGTTTATTGCTGCACTCAGCAGTATCCCAGCTATAAGGAGGCAGTCTGTAAATAATCAAGTCTGCACCAGCAATCCAATGATCCACAGCATGAGCACTGACCTATGCAACTTGGATATGATGAATTATGTCAATCAAGTCAGTGACTCTGACTACCTGATCCTGTTAGTCGCCTCTTACGACAAGCATGGTACCAAAGACCGTTTCCAACTAGGATCTTCAGGGTTTTAATCCTTGAATATCAGAAGATTTGTATCACTTCGTATCAACCCCCTTGGGTTTGGGTGACAAGTATATTTAAATATTCTACTATGCACTTGAAAGAAAATGACATATGATACTAGTTAATAACTATTCTGATACCGGAAATATGACATGGCAACAAATGTTACAACAAAGTTGCTGGTACAACAAAGTTTTTGACAAGCAATTTCCAAACCAGTGTCATGTATCATGTACCTCACTGGTCAGCAGTAATATTTTCATCTACAGGACTTTTGGGACAATTGGGTATCCTTGATTGTTCGCATGTGATACCGAATGTATTACATGCAATCCCCTTGTGGAAATAATGTGGGTAGCCCATTTTTGGTGTCCCTTGCCATGATATTGCTGGAATAATGATGAGTGGCTTACAACTAAACTCAAACTCACTCACAAAAACTTATTACTGATACAATGGACAACCTCTTACCCTTTCAAAGCTGCAGCAAGAGCAACAGCAGGTGGTAGCATGACAGCATGACTGTTGGTCAACACACCATTGATGATGGAGTCGGCTACATAGTCTGGATCCAGGATAGGGAGCAGCAGAGGAAATCTGAAGCAAAAATTGTTTTAAAACTGTAAATTCATACAAGACAGAGGACACATGCTCTGTTTTGGTACAGATGCTGGGCCAGTTACAATTACCTTAGTGCTACAATCACTTTTTGAACAGGACGCTTGAGTTACAAGTCGATGTGGGCACCTGACAGTAATATTTGCCAAGACAGGGTATGCAGGGCTTCCTGGATATGTCAGTATGGGCTGAGCAGGACTAACCCTTGTTGCCAGTTTGAAGCTGGCTTTGAGCTACTGAATCTGCTTAACAGCACTTAACCAAAAGACCATGGGCACTCCCTCCAATAAGTAGTATTTTCTTAAACAGCCATCTGCAAATGGTTTGTGAGCATGTGCTACATGCACTATTCTCTGCAAAACCTGAAATTCAACAATAATTGCAAATGTTTACCTTGGCTAATTTTTTGTAAAGATATTGCTAACTTTAACCATAAGTCGCAATTTATCTTAAATCTCGTTAATCCAACCTCTGTTTAGCTGACAGTTGGCTTTATCTGATGCTTTTGTTGGAAACAAATTGAATAAATGTATCTAGTCTTATTTATTTAGCCTGACATCCTTGTTAATCCGAAATTTGCTGAGTAACGGACAATGTTGGATTAACGAGTTGTACATGTATGTTTGGTCATCACAAATGCCACTCCCCCAGATTGTGTAGGGGTGTTTGAGTGGAAAGAGGTGCCTAATCATAATGACTGGAAAAGTACTATTGAACAGAAAAGGCAAAAGATTGAGATGAAGGTTTACAAACCACCCCAAGCTTACATAACTAACACTAAGTATCAAAGACGCATGTGATATCAGTTAAGTGATAGACAAAGTGCCAATTAGCACTGCATAGCTTTGTCCAGCTTTCCAAGGCAAGGGAGGTAACTGCCTTATTCTACTCTAGTTCTTTGACATTCTATACTTGGTTAACTCCCTTGCTTCAGGAGGATGACCTTTGTCCACTGACTGTACTTTAGCCCAGACCATCAGTTTTCCTTAACATTTGACGACAGCACAGCTGCCTGCTATTTCTTGTCTCTTGATACGAGACAAATACAGCTGGTTATCTTTATTCCTGCATTTAATCTAGGCCCATCATCAGGTTGAACCATACAGTGAGGCTTAACTGTTAACTCTGCCTATGACGTCACAGTGCTGTGACAGCATTATACAAGTGGAAGTGAATGGCTATAGCTAGGAGGGCTAATAGAATTAACTTAGGATTAACTTACAAATGTACAGATCTTTATTATACAAAAGTGTTGATTGATGTAGATATGTGCAGAGACTTTTTCATAAATGTATAGAATGTTGTTTACACATGGGTGCCCTCATCAGTTTTTACAATGAGGACATGGGTATGTTTGCATAGCAGAGTGGTTGAAAGTCTATGACTTTTTGGTGATGAATCAGGCACTAGGAAGGGAAACCCCTCGATCTCCGTTGATCTCTTCTCATGCTGATTGACTCACGAAGTATTCTTCAACCTCTTCAGGGCTAGAACAAGCCCAGAAATGTCATGAGAAATAAATTCAAGAAGTTGTTTTCCATAAGATTTGTCCTATATTACTACACCAACTTCTAAATGCCCCTGAAGAATCATGATATGATGTTGTTTTCTTACCACCTGGTAAAACTGTAATGAAAGTGTAACAAGTAAACAAGCAGAACCCTTCCATCCACTGCTTTTTTTCGGTCCTCAACATATGGCTTATCTAGTCAATGACAGTCAAATATGGTATGCTAGCACTGTACCTTGTCCTCACTCCCTCAAACATTCCTGTGTTGATGTAGAAGGGGCAGACAACTGTGGTGTGGACTCCAGTCTTTCCCATTGATGAGAATTCCATGCGGAGAGATTCATCAAAGCCAACAGCTGCAAACTTGCTGGCAGAGTAATCAGCCAAGCTGTTCACCCCACAAAGACCAGCGGCACTGGCAATGTTGACAATATGGCCATGGTTCCTCTCAAGCATCCCAGGAACAAAACACTTAACAGTCTAAAACAATAAGAAGGATATTTGCCTCAGAAGCAACCTCACTGCCAGCACATTCAGGTGGTGTTGTAATGTAATTTTGCTATGCATTCAAAATGCGAGTGATAGAAATGGACTAATCTCCCTGGGTCCTGACAGACAAAAAGAGGATGTAAAGGTTTTCTGAAAAGTGTATTTTGCTCACTAAGTTAAATAATAACAGATTTAACTCTGCTACCAACCAAATTATCCATAATTGGCCACTGAATTCGAAAATCTGGTACTGTCACTACTCCCTTACTTCATCAAACAGAGAAGTGATAACAAAATACTCTACTGGGTGTCAGAAAACAGTATTATCAAGTACACCAACTCCAGAAACACCTTGCAAGGATACTGAGTAAGTAGACCAAATGGACTGTCCCAAACAACTAGTCATGCAGTCTGTTATTGATTACAGAATCTCACCATAGGGACAATATGACTTCACTCCTGATATATGTTGTTAATCAATCAAATTAACCAGTAGATTAATACTGAGTGAGTGAGTGAGTGAGTGAGTGAGTGAGCATGATTTTACATCAACTTCAGCAATATTCCAGCAATATCACAGCAGGAAACATCAGCAATGGGCTTCACACATTGTACCCATGTGGGAAATCAAACCCAGGTCTTTGGCGTGATGGGTGAATGCTTTAACCACCAGGCTACCCCACTGCCCTAAGTTAATACTAACAAAATAAATATCTCAGAGGTGAATATCCCAACACTCGCCAATCTCATCTTGCTGCTTACCCAGAAGTGGGCCATAATGTTGACATCCATCGTCTTCTGAATCAACTCATCTTTACATTCCAGGAACTTCTTCCCAGTTACGATTCCAGCATTGTTCACGAGAATGTCAACTTCACCAACATCTCTCTTTACCTACAGAAACAAAAATACCTTCCTGCATCAGTAACTCTGAAGCCTGATATCAATGGTGTTTAAAAACAATGACACAAGCAGGTGTAAATATAAGACTGTAAAGACAGTTGTAAGTCTAAGAGTGAGTGAGTGAGTTGAGTTTTACGTTGCACTCAGCAATATTCCAGCTATGAAAATAATCAAGTCTAGACCCGAACCTGTTAGTCGCCTCTTACGAAAAAGCAGAGTCGCCTTTTATAGCAAGCATGGGTCGCTGAAGGCCTATTCTACCCCAGACCTTCACGGGTCTGTAAGTCTAAGATAAGTCATGGGAGTTACAGTCACCTCAGTGCTAAGGTTCTATTGTACAATGGCACCAAGTTGTTCTTGTTATGAGTAGAATATATTATTGGCTATTCCTTAAGGATAGGGGTAACAGTCATCAAAGGTCGTGACAATCCACTGTGTGGGTTGAGTGAGTGAGTTAATGAGCTTAGTCTTATGTCGCACTCAGCAATAGCGCAGCTATATGACATCTGTCCAGACAATCAAGAGATAAAATACATGAACACTGATCTATATAAACTGGGATACGATAGTATGTGGCAACCAAATCAGCAAGTCTGACCACCCGATCCTGTTAGTCGCCTCTCACAACTAGTTTGGGTTACTGAAGTGACAAGTGGTGTAGAGTCCTTAGGCATGCCAGAGGCCTGAACTGTTTTGAGGAATGTTTGCCCTGATCATGTTTCTAGATTCGTCTGTACCACAATCATACTCCCATGTGAAGCTGACCCGCTGTGTTACTTATGGGATCTGGTGGTCGGGCTCGCTGACTTGGTTAACACACGTCATCGGTTCTCCATACTCCCATGTGAAGCTGACCCGCTGTGTTACTTATGGGATCTGATGGTCAGGCTCGCTGACTTGGTTGACACACGTCATCGGTTCTCCATACTCCCATGTGAAGCTGACCCGCTGTGTTACTTATGGGATCTGATGGTCAGGTTCGCTGACTTGGTTGACACACGTCATCGGTTCTCCATACTCCCATGTGAAGCTGACCCGCTGTGTTACTTATGGGATCTGATGGTCAGGCTCGCTGACTTGGTTAACACACGTCATCGGTTCTCCATACTCCCATGTGAAGCTGACCCGTTGTGTTACTTATGGGATCTGATGGTCAGGCTCGCTGACTTGGTTAACACACGTCATCGGTTCTCCATACTCCCATGTGAAGCTGACCCGCTGTGTTACTTATGGGATCTGATGGTCAGGCTAGCTGACTTGGTTAACACACGTCCTCGGTTCTCCATACTCCCATGTGAAGCTGACCCGCTGTGTTACTTATGGGATCTGGTGGTCAGGCTCGCTGACTTGGTTAACACACGTCATCGGTTCTCCATACTCCCATGTGAAGCTGACCCGCTGTGTTACTTATGGGATCTGGTGGTCGGGCTCGCTGACTTGGTTAACACACGTCATCGGTTCTCCATACTCCCATGTGAAGCTGACCCGCTGTGTTACTTATGGGATCTGATGGTCAGGCTCGCTGACTTGGTTAACACACGTCATCGGTTCTCCATACTCCCATGTGAAGCTGACCCGCTGTGTTACTTATGGGATCTGATGGTCAGGCTCGCTGACTTGGTTAACACACGTCATCGGTTCTCCATACTCCCATGTGAAGCTGACCCGCTGTGTTACTTATGGGATCTGATGGTCAGACTCGCTGACTTGGTTAACACACGTCATGGGTTCTCCATACTCCCATGTTAAGCTGACCCACTCTGCTATTATTACAACACTGGTAAATAGCCAAATGGTTAAAATCTAATGAGCGAGTGAGTGAATTTAGTTTTACGCCATTTTTAGCATTTTTCAAGCAATCACATGGGACACCAGAAATGGGCTCCACATCTTTAAACTCGAATGGTTTATCAAAGGACACATTTTTGAGAAAGGAAGCCTCTCTTTAACATGTTACATTTGAACAGGTCATTTCTTGGAAAGAAAGCCTCCCTTTAAAATGTTAAATGGTTCTTTCAACCATAATGATGCTGGCATAATCTTCAATTCAAAGCTGACAGAGTGAATAAACAATACTTAATTGATGAACAATCTAGACGATAAAACGATCTCATGATAGTCATACAATAAGGCTGTGACTTGTCAATTTCCCATTCTAAAAGTGAGCAAGCTGTGACTGTGAGTGGAATGACATCAATAACTGACACATACATTTGCACATATATTCTGAATGAATTGAAATGAATGTGAAGTTCCTACCTGTTCAGCTGTATCGTAGATTTGATCTTTTTTGGACAAATCAACGGTGTATGACACAGGTACAGAGCCTAGTTTGCGTAACATTTCAGCTGTCTCTGCCATCCCCTGAGCATTGATATCCCATAATATTAGCCGGCACCCTCGGCGTGCAAATCTGATGCATAGCAGTCTGCCCAAACCACTTCCTGAAAATGACACAGATGATCATGTATGAGAATGGAACGAACAGTCTCCTGGACAGTGACAATAAACTGACTTTCACATGTATAATGACTATAAGTCTGCACTGCCTGACTACTACGTTCCCTGCAACTAAGGACTTTCGGAAGTTTCATCTGCATTTCAGTTTTATGATTCATTTATACAGATATATTATAAACAGGATCATTTTGAAGACTGTCCTGACTACATATTGCAAAGTAGGTGAATGATAAATCCACCATGCAACATCAGCTTTTCTTTTAAAGATGGAACCAAAGACTGACCAAATGAAAACAAATGATATTAACATTTACACCAAAATTTAAATTCACTTCATAAGCAAAGTTGATATAATTTCCAATCCTATAGATCACCATGATCAAAACTAAGTTGAAAATGTAAAGCGTGTTTAATTGGCTGTTACTGAATGCCACACTCTGCAATATATTTCAGCTATATTAATATATGGCAGCGTTCTGTAAATACTCAAGTATGGACCAGACAATCCCCTGATCATCATGATGCGCTTCAGCCTAATATATATTGTAACTGAGATACAACACGTGTGAAAACACAAAATACAATCTGACATATATGAACTATTACAAAGAAAACATGCTGAAACAAAAAACAAGAATGATCTGGTAAAACCTATACAAACACGCATTCAGTTAATTCTCATTAATGTGAAATGTGAAAACTTTACCAAACACTAACCCAAGCTGAAGCAAAAAAGCCTTGATATAATGCCCCGACACCAAGCACACATTACAACAGGGATGTAAGTTAGTGAGTTAGGCGTATGTATAATTAGTTGTACAAAGAGTTTCAGTGACGTGCTAGTAGTGCTACAGACTAATACAGTGTAGAGAACTCGCTAAGGGTCATGATATGTCACCTGCACCGGTGACCAGCACCGTCTCGCCGGCCACATCCTTGCTTCTGTAACTTGCTGGTATCAATGTCACCACAATAGCTCGCAGCCAGAAGAAGGCCACTTGGAAGAGGACGACAAATGTCTCAAGAATTACATTCATCTTGCTTGCACTCACACGCTGTCAACCAATGCCACTCGAAATCTGTGCTTGGACTTTGCTATCGCTTTCGAAAGGGGCAGATAACTCTGTTCGACTGAAACTCTAAACCGTACACTCTCTGGCGCGGACGTAAGATTTACGTCCAGAGAACATGACGACATACCATGAGAAACTGATATATTGTTTCGACTGTGTTCAATGCATATTTCTTAAAAATAGGCTACTGGTATCGAAACTCAGAGAAAATGACAGAATGAATTAATGGGATTTTTTTAAGACTTGGGACTGTAACTAAAAAAAGAAAGCTTTTTCTCCTTTCTCTTTTAGATCGCATTCATACCCAACTGCAATTTGTTTCGTGTGGACAAGCTATGTAATGATTATTGTATCTATATATGCCGAAATGTAAATACTGGATCAGGTTGATGTCTTGTTTTCGGTAGTAGTTGTTATTTGGGGTATGTCATTGGGTAAAGGTTTGCATCAAGATTTGTCAGTATCGAGATTTTTGGTCTGAGGGTTCGAACCACAGAGACCCGTGAATATCCGGGTTAGAACTGGTCTTCATGCTTGTCGTAAAAGGCAGTTAACGGGATCGGGTGATCAGGCTCTTCGGTTCCCCTTTGCGCAGATCTGTGCTCAACAACATACCAACCGGCCAGTCGAACCCCTAGGCTTCCCTTGATTGGTTAGTATCGTCATACAAGTCTTTGTTGGTTTCTCCGAAGTGGAACATATCTTGCAAAATATTTGGGTTTTTCTCAATCAAAAATGGACTTAAATGAATATCAAATTAGAAAAATGCAATAATATTCGAAACAGGCTTACGATAAATCCATTCGTTTCGGGATTTTGCTTTGAGTGTATTTTGTGCTTTAACTACGTACCAATATTGGTATTTGGTATGTGCGATAGTAACAACTTATAGACGGTCATATTGCACGGGCTGTAATAATTAAACCCTTTTTATATCACCAGAAGGGCTGACACGGCTTAAACAATGCACTTGAACGAGGTATAAGAAATTAGAGTTAACTCCCACAGGGCGTTGCCTGCTCGACTAGCATACCCGTGAGTTATTTTTTACGCCGCTTTTAGCAATATTCCAGCAATATCATGGCGAACAACAGAAATGGGCTTCACACCTTGCACACGTGGGGAATCGAACTCTGGTTTACGGTGTGAGAGCGAACAATTTAAACGTTTTAACCACTAGACTACCCACCGCCCCTGCTCGGATGAGACACACCTGCTCATAAAACACAGGCGAACAGAGAATAGTTTAAATATGGTACATGTATCTACATGTTGGTATTGTCAACGGCCCGTTATTCAAAATGTTTAATGTGAACGTTTATGTAGGGAAAGTCAGTATCGATAGCTTTGTAAGTTTCATCTACAATGGCACCTCTAATGCTGTTGCATGTTAACCCTCTCCATTTACATCCACAGGGCCTCCTCTAAGCAACGTGGTAACATATATCAACACAAAACGTATGATCTATCACTTGCAGGGTTGACCTTTTACAAAATGGATTTTGATACTATTTTCCCCCTTGTGATTAGTTAGGTATTAGTGATGCCCGTTTCAAACAAGCTGACAGGCATTAAAAATAAGGCAACCTGACTCTTATAGCACAAGAGTGAATACTGAAGTCCAAAAATGTCTGCTGTGCGATAATGATAGATTAATATAGTGAGTGAGTTTAGTTTTTCTCCGCACTCCGCAATATTCCAGCTGTATTGGTGCGGTCTGTAAATAATCGAGTCTGGAACAGAAAATCCAGTGATCAAGAGTATGAGCATGGATTTGCGCGACTGGAAACTGATGACGTGTCAACAAAGTCGGCTAGTCTGCCTCCTATCCTGTTGGCGGCCTCTTATAACAATCATAGTCGCCTATTATGGGAAGCATGGGTTGCAGAAGACCTATTCTACCAGATCAATATATTAACATTCCTGTACTCACTGTACTCATAATTTGTGTGAAAATGCTGTCCACTAGTCCAGGACAAGTATGGAATAATATTCTCCCTATTCCATCAAACCTTGTGTGTTGAAGTTTTCCATTTAGGGTGAATACTGAAGAGATGTTTTACCTATCTGGGTAAATTTTCAGTACCTGTTAATCCCCACCAGGGGTAATCATTGGGTGATTCCCTCAAGCACCTACTCTTGATGAAGCTCAGGTATTGACATCATACATGTAGGTTTCTTCTGGGATAATAGACAATCCCCCACTGAGATTTGTTCTCAGGGAATACATGTCTCAATACCCTCCTAACTAATGGAACAAACTTGGGTAAAGCTGTCCTACCATGGTCATGAATTCATTGAGAAACAAAAGGTAACGGTCACTGGTTAGCAATGGTTTATGTGAGACTTCCTTCATTTTCATGCACCCAAATACAAAGTTAACAGGAACAACAAACTGAGGATAATGTATATACATCATAGAAGACAATAGGTTGTCTGACAGACCTGAATACATAACACAGTACCCTCAGACACTATCTTCAGTAAAACTTATATTCAACAATCTTCAAAGTACACTCAACCGCAATATTCACTAAGTCATTGTAAATGCTGAAAAGTGTTTCCAGTTCTTACACAATGTCATAGTAAATGAAACATACGGATTCTTGTTTTCTCTAATCATGTGATATTCATAAGGTCATAGGTCTAAGAATAACACAAGTGTTAACAAACAAGGATAATCTGGTAAAACTAAGCAGTGTCATTCATCTACAATAAATTAATATAATGTACATAGACTCAAAATAAATGTTGAAATTAAAAGAAAATGCTGGAGATATTTCAGGTACACGACAAATGTACAGTGCTAATAAAGAGAGTCTCTTTCACATCATGAGTCGGTTTGAATACAGTAAACGATGCATGGCCTCATGCCAGAAACTTAGCATTACGCTAGTGAAAGCTGAAGTTATAACTTACAAGTTATTATCATCAAGGCAGTAAGTTTGCTTTGTGGAAATGAGCCCAGAACTCAGGTCAATTGGCATTTTCATACAAATGTTCAAATGTTCAAATTGAGATTGTGTAAGTTGACAATACTCCAGCATATTTACTGAAACAAAAAAAATATATGATCATATTGCATGCAAATCAGTGAGTACTAGTATGGCATATAAGTGTGTATGTAGCAGAAGTTTTGTGTAGAAAATTACAGTTCCATTTAACAGAATGAATGTTTGTCACACTCATCCACACACCAAACCTGATAAACATTTGATAACTGAATGAAAGGTGAAGTTATTTGTGTGTCCTAATTTTGTTCAGAGAACTACCTCCTGATTGAAAGAATTAAAAACAGCTAAAACTATTGTATTTAGAGCAAAGTCAGTAAAATGAAACACAACATCAGTTCTGTTCTGTCAAAACCATACATCAGTTTTTACTGAACCATAAAGACTAGAAACAGCAAGGTTTAAGCAACCTTTCTATTTTGCACCAGGGAGCTAACTCTAAACACACATCAGTTCAAGTTCCTCAACTTGTCCTCTGTTTATCTCAAGTAATAAATTATAACATTCCAACAAGTGCAACCATTTGAAACACTGAAACTATGAATATTCCAAACATGAAACTTATTATAAAAACATCAGAGAAAAATATTTTGTAATATAAATTGTTTGACAAACCTTCTCACGTTCTTTCAAAGTCACATTCATGATGGAGGTGCATGACTCTTGATATTTACATACAATACACTTGTTTTAAACTGAACAATCTCTACAACTGTTTCCTGCATTTTAATGTAGGCATTGCTTATCATGAAATTCTTCAAAGGCATTTAGAAGTTAGTGAGGTAATACAAGACGCTATTATGGATGACAACTCCTTTAATTAAAGAAGTTGTCATCCATAATAGCATCTTGTATTAATTGCTTATCATCTTCATTCATATTAATAAAGAGACATTGCAGCTATCATCAGTATCATATTACTGTCTAAGGAATCGCAGCAGACTGTTGGTGTCAACATTTGTGTTCTTATCTTAAGTTTTGAAGTCAGCATTTACATGTCAGCATGTGTTTACTTTCATAAAGCAGTTTTGACTGCACTTAATTTCACTTTGTGACACTCCACATTAAAGAGGAAGGACATACAATTACCATAGAATGTTGGGCTAGAGTTTTGAAAATAGACATGTTGCAATGTTTCGGGGACAGATGAAGTAGGCTATTTACACACAAGTAACTGTTTCCTCCAATTCTCTCAAGTGAACATCTCAACATTCAGAACAAATTCCATGAGAGATACCTATTGTGTTCCCAGTAACTTCAAGAGAATGACTTTATAGACATACAAGCTAAATATATGTTTTATTGCATGCTCATTAAATTCCAGTGCTTAGTTGGTTCAGTTCTCACAACTATATCACACAACAGTCATGATACATGATGTCAACCACAATATGTAGTGAAATATTAATTGTTACCATGGTTACAAGGTTCACAACATACTTAACTATGTATCCTGACATGAGTCACCTTCTGTATGAAATTGTGATGAGGTCAAGTACCTCATTCATGTAATTCAAATTGAAAATCATGTCTGAACTGCATAAAGCTAACTTTAGACATAAAAACATGAAGTAGAAGGAAACAAACAATAACCAACACTCATCACATAGTAACATTATGTTACATTATTGGTCAGCTAACTTGAAGAACCTGGACATACTTACTGAAGTGAAGCAAACACCGCTGAAAGTTGCTACCTTTGATTAAACCACTAGGGAAAGTTCTTGGAAGTGTCTTATTAGCAAAACTGATTAAACTGACCTAAGGCAATAATTTCCATTAAAAAAAAAAATTGTTCTTATTTTGATATCTTCATTGTAACACATTAAATGTTTATTAAAGTATGCCCTTGTGGCATATGCCATTTGATCACCCTAACAGAGTTTATTTAAATTACAACCTTGTAAGGATGATTCACCTACACAACACTCTTGCAAAATATTGTCAATTGATGAAGTTAGAGAAATATTTTTGTGCAATCAAGGCATAGCACACAATTTAATAAATAATCCCCAAGTACTCATGATACCCTACTTAATTTGTTGAATATTTGGTGTGTAATCCATTGTTCAAAGTCAAGACAACACCAGGCTTGAAAGGGTGATTGTGCAACACGATCAGGTGTCTATATTTGGTGTATGTCTGTAATCAGTAAAGAATGAAATAGTGAGTGAGCATGGTTTCATGCAGCATTTGGTAATATTACCAAAATTCCAGCAAATATCATGACAGACGGACACCACAAATGGGCTTCACACATTCTACCCATGTGGGGAATCGAACCATGGGCTTCCAAGTGAACAGCCACCACTTTAACCACAGGACTACCCCACTGCCCTCAATGAATGAAATGAGAGCCTGGTTATGTGTAATATTCAAGCCAATCTGATTTTACTGATGACTGGCCAATAATAATACTGATCTGCCAATACTGGTAAGCATGATGAGGTTTCTGCTATGCCAAAATATTACATAACCTCAAAATGTACATAGACATAACAGGTTGAAACTGGTTGTGGATAAAATGAGTTGCGAATAATAAAGTCATGAATGGTGAAAAAACACACAAGATATTGTGACTTGACAGCTGTTTGACAAAAGGGAGTGCTCGTCTGGACCGTCTGGAGTTCATGTCTTCAACATTGAGGTGGATGTCATGTTTCCATTGCATCTGTAGCAGCATTGATGTGGACATCCTGTCTTCACTGTACCTGCGACAGAAATGAGTGGTTGTCAAGTCTTCACTGTATCTGTAGTAGCAGTGATGTGGACATCCTGTCTTCACTGTATCTAAAGAAGCAGTGTGTCTTCAGTGTACCTGCGACAGAAGTGAGGTGGATGTCAAATCTTCACTGAATCTGTAAAAGCAGGAAGGTCAATGTTCTATCTTTACTGTCCATGTAGATAATCTTCACTGGATCTCCTGAATTTCCTGCACCTCTTGAATCTCTTGTATCTCCTGAATGGATGTCTCTTCTTCTCCTGGGTTCACGATCTGTAAAATTACTACTGTCTGCTGACCGTCGGGTCCCTCGATGGAATGGGGTATGGTCAATGTCCCTCCCTCCCCTTCAGAAGCAATGATCGTGTTGGACAGATTCTGCAGCGCCTCCGCTGCCACCTGAGGCAGATACCCATCCCCATCAGTCTGAATCTCTGCCACTGTGTACTGTTGTTCTCCGTCAGCCCCCTCAGTTGTCACAACTGTTGTTTCCACATGGTCGATAGCCTGAACAATACTGGCTATGTTTGGTTTGATGTCAACCTGCCCTTCATTGTCTGCATGTTCTTGCTGAAGCTGGGTCAGGAAATCAGGTTGATGATCAAATATGCTACTGACTTCTGGATGTTTACGCTTATAATGGCGGACAATCGTGTGCTTGTGACTACAACGCTCGTTACAAATATCACAAACATACACAACACCACTGTGGAATGTCTGTATATGCTTCTTGAGCTGGTATGGACGACAAAATTTCTTCTCACAAAATTCACAACTAAGTTTGTTTGTCATTGTGTGTTCAAGACGATGCCGATTCAACTGATCTGGATACTTGAACATCTTGTGACAGAAGTCGCACATGAATGTCTTCTCCTTTGTATGGGAGTACATATGAGTCTTGAGATTGCCCTTCTGTCTGAATGTCTTCTGGCATGTCCCACACTGGTACAGCTGGATCTGTCTGCTATGGAACTGCTTCAGATGAGCTGCTAGACCAGTCTTTGAGTGCAGGATCTTGCCACAGTCTGCACACTGGAACTGATAGGCACGCTGATGTACTGTTTTAATGTGTTCTCGCAGATATGCTGGGTAATGGAATTTCTTCTGACAATGAGGACATTCATTCTGCTTCTCTCCATGAATTTTCATGTGTTTGTTCAGATTGCTTGAGCTGACAAATGTTCGCCCACAGAGGTGGCACACCAGGTTCTCTTTGATGAATATTCGATCCCTTTTCCTGACAATTCTCACTGTGGTGCCATCTGGCAGCTTACAGACATGGTTGTTCAGGTAATCCTTGCGGTAGAAAACTTTGTTGCAATACTCACATTCAAACTGAGGCTTTTCATGGATGGTTTGATGCCTCTGCAGATATTTCTCTGTGCGGAAGGTTTTCATGCACAGGTCACAAGAAAATGGATTATCTTCATCTACCACAGTTTCCTGACAAGTGTGTGTTGTCAAGGTGCCAATTTTGATGAATCTTTTCCCACACTTTTCACACTTAAATGGATGAGAGTGTTCATGGTGATGGTCTCGATAGGCTTTTGCTTCTGTGAAAGTTGCATGACAAATGTTACACTCCACTTCAGTGTTTGTCTCAAGATGATGCTGAGCAAAGCATAAATGTTCATGTAACTTCTGCTCTTCTTTCCGACTGAAAGATTTATCACATCTTGAACAGGAGAAGGCACCTTTATGACTCTCCTCATGGCGTCGGAGATAGTTGATACTCGCAAAAGTCTTTCCACATTCCTGACATGGGAACTGCACGCTAGCGCCATCATGAACAACAGTGCCTTCACAAACATGTTTTTCTAAGTGTTCAAGTTTAAAGAAGGCCACTCTGCATTTGTCACAGCTATAGTTGGCACAGTTGAGATAGTGATTTTCCAGACCAAGCTTGGTTGCAAATGTTTTCTTACAGTTTTTGCAGTCATAGATTTTATACTGATCAGCTAGGTCAGGCCTACATCTGAGCACATGTCGTTGTAGTGAATCCTTTCTAGAGAAGGTCTTGTCACATCCCTGACATTTGAAGATATCTGTATGCATGGCCATGTGACGATACAAATACTTCAGACTACGGAAACATTGTTTGCAGATTTCACACTCATGATTGTCAACAATTTCATCTCCATTTTCTGCCTGACACACATGATCAAGCAGCAGATGTCGGCGTGAGAACTTTTTATTGCACTTTTCACAAGCCCAGGATGAAGAATGAACAGAATAATGGCGTTTGACATATTCAGGTTTGGAGAAGACTTTGCCACATTCTCCACAGGAGTAGCATCCGTTTTTGTCTGTAGTAATAATGTCATCACTTACAGGATGATGCACACAGGAGTGGTTTTGATAGGATTCATATCTGGCAAACTGTTTTTCACAACCGTCACACTTGAATTTTGATGTATGTTTGGGCAGGTGTAACATAACATACTTCTTCTGGGAGAACTTCTTCTCACAAACCCCACATTGGAAAGCATTACCCACTTGGCGGATTTGTTTCTCCAGCTCTTTCATTTCCTCATTGTTACGAACTCTGCCATGTTTAGGAGGTCGACCTCTCCTCTTCGGTACTGGTTTGATTACTTCCTCTTTAGCCTCACCTGGTTCCTCCTCCTGATTCTTCTGTGTCTTTTCCTCAGCATCACCTGCAACGCTAGCCTTGTCCTCTTCAACATTTTCATCTCCAGTTGGTAGAGTCTTTTCTGCTTCTTCCTTCATGGGTTCAGATTCCACTTGTGCTTCTGATTCAGCTGATGCTTCAGCTGGTGCTTCAGCTGGTGCTTCAGCTGGTGCTTCAGCTAGTGCTACAGATTCTGTCAGTGGTTCAGATTCAGCTAGAGCTGTTGTCTCATCCACCGAGGTTTCTGCAGAAACTGCTGACTTTTCTTCATCAGGTACAATTTCACTTTTGTCAACCTGACCAGCAACCTCTTCCACCTTCTCGCTTTCTACCCCAGGCACAGCAGGATCGTTTACCATTATTTCTCCAGGCTCTGCATTTTCTTCCTCTTCCTCCTCCTCCATGGCCTCCTGCTTCACTTTAAGATTCTCTTCAGCATCCTTCCTGGGTCTGCCTCTCCTACGTACTGGAGATACAGCCTCAACAACGGGGTCTCCTACTGGATGCTTCCTTGGTCTCCCCCTCTTCTTCTTAACTTCAGGCACTGGACTTTTAGCTGGACTCTCCTCTTCCTCGGACTCAGACTCATTCTTCCTTTTCTTAAACAGTGAAGTTGGATTAATTCCCTTTAGGTTTCCAGTTGTTCTGATACCTTTCAGTGAACGTCTTGGCTGAACTCGGGTAGGGGAGAACCCTGCAGAATCATATGAACTAACTGCTCGAGGACTCACTGCAACAGATGACTTCAGTGTGCTTTCCTCAGCTTCTTCTTCCCCTTCCTCACCATGTTCAACAACTTCTTCCATCTCCTCCTCCTCCTCTTCTTCTATTTCATCCTCGCTTTCAACCTTCCTCTTCCTCCCTCTCCTTCTTCTCCGACGACCTTTCCTACCTGATGTGTTACGAGAACCTGCATCTCCATTGGTGGGCAGTTCACTTGATGCCGCTAGAGTCTTCGCATTCTCTAGGGTAACACCATGTTGGCCCATGAGATGAGTCTGAAGTATGTCGGGCCTGTATGTGTAGTAGTTGCACTGAGGGCACTTAACCTTGTAGCCAACATGTCTTTTCATGTGTCGATTGTAGTTGCTCACTGTCTGGAAGCCAACCTTGCAAATCTTACAGGTATACGCACACTTGAATGTTTTCTTTTCCACTGTGGGCATGATATGTTCTCGGATGTGATAGGCCAGCTGGCTTTGATCCTCAAATGACTTGGAACAGCGCTGACACTTAAATCCGTAGATCCCCAAGTAGTCGGCACTAGCAGGTTCTCCATCCTCACCCTCATCAACCTCCTCTCGCTCATCCAAAGACTGCTTCACTTCAGAGAAGAAATTTTCTATGGCATCATTTTGACCCATATCCCCTTTGTCATTGGTATGTGACTTTGGTCGTGCTGGTATGACCCTTGTTCTCACACTTCTGTGGGAGGAAGGAGTGGGTGGGGTCAACATGGACTCTTCCTGCATTGTCAGTTTCTGTCCCAGCATTGCTGTAATGAAGACAAACACAGATTATGATGCAGTAATACCACATGGAGGGATCTGGATCTGGTTATCATGTATTCTGTATTATTACTCGCCTGTGGAAGATACTCGAGTGTAATATTTGTACGGCAATATTACACTAGTGTAATATTGCTTGACGTATGACGTCAAAATGGTTCAAAGTTGTGACATCACAATGCTAATGTCGCTGGCGCAATTTTACTAGACCTTACTTGCCTCTCCGAAAGCTGAGAGTCCTCCCACTGTAGGCAATTTCGTCGCAGTTCCCTGTCAATTTATGTTGGCGAGTAATAAACAGAATACTAAACTTGCTTCTGAGAAATGCCATTTTTAGTAAACTTTTTAAAGATTTAGTATCAGACTCGTTTTCACTCGTTTGATACCAAATCATGATTAACTCGTTTAATAAAAATGGTATTACACGGAAGGTCGTTTAGTATCCTCTATTTCCAATAAAACTACTGTCTCAAAACCCTACAGGCATGTTTTCCTTTTGGGCGATATAGTCCAGATTATCTATAATAGCGGGATAAGTGTAACAGTCAGTGATTTGTAGCCATTTAGAGACATCAAAGTGCTTAGCAATTAAGAAATACAATTCGCTCTACCACTGTGTATAGATTAATAAAGCAGGCAAGCGTCCTTGTAATAACTGTAATAGTTCATGGCAAAAGTGTGCTTTATTACACTGTACAAAGCGAACTGTATTTCTTTTCCTAGATGACAAATTCAATACTTTCTAAGAATAATTACAATTAATCTAAGGCAGAAAACAAATGATGGTGTCAGTGATCTAAATTAAGAATCCTCTCACAGGGCTAACTGGCGTGCTGTTCTATTGATGTGTCTGTCCCCCGATGTCAAGATGAATGTTACCAGAAAAACAAATGATAAACAATTTGATGACGGCTTATGTTCGGGTTAAATGTCTTCTCTAAATCATTTTAATTACATCTGTGATTAATGTAAACCATATTGGGCTATAAGAACGTTGCATTTCTACTACCAACATAAGTTTACATGTAAATGTAAAAAGAAACGGTATGCGATGGAAGAGTTTACTGAAAGAAGCTGTATGAGGTGATGACAACTGACATGCATCGTGATGTGGTTACACTGTGATGTAATGCAAAAGGGTTCAATTGCGAGGGGCAGACTAGAATGGCGCAGTGACACCAACACATTGTGACCTTATGCAAAAATAGTGCACATTATTGTCTGATAAAGTACTATCAGTGCCTTTGATCTTTCACAGAAACATCTTAGAATACATAGTATTTTAATCTAAAGATCCCTTAATCAACCCTTGGATCACAGTCACACAGACTTTATAAGATTCTTTGTCTTCAAACATTTATCTCACGTACATTTGGTGCAGCCATCAGGCTGTGGTGACTTGCCCATCTTCTTGGCGTAGTGAGATGCATACCACACTCTGAGTGGACTTCCCCCCTCCACAGCTTTAGTGGTATTGAAGAAGATGTTTGTTGCCAGCTGGTATGCCATACAGTTCTGCTCCTCCTCTGTCCTGGCAACCTCCACCAGGCACATCCAGTTACACTCATTCTCGTCACTTGCATCCAGGCATACAGCAGTGCCATCTTTTTCTTTCGAGAGGATCTACAAAAAACAACAATTATGATGATGATGATAATCATCCATTTCTGTGGATACCCTGTCAAAAAGCACAAAGAATCATTACTGAGAGCATTGAAGCAGTGTGGACCAGATTTTTATTCTCAGCTCCCTGGGGAGAAAACAACCCAAATGCATAGGTGGTAATAGAAGGTTAATACATAATACTATCTCATTATGCTGGGGGTGGTGGGGTAGCCTAGTGGTTAAAGTGCATGTTTGTCCCACCAAAGACCCAAGTTCAATTCCTCACATGGGTACAATGTGTGAAGCACATTTCTGGTGCTCTCCACCTTGATACTGCTGGAATATTGCTAAACGTAGCGCAAAATGCCATTCACTCACTCATCCTATTAGGAACCTACTCACTGCTGGTTATTCTTACATTCTGACTCTGCAAAATCTACACTCACCTTGAGAACAAATAAGTCCTCATTCTCGATCTCATGTGTGGTCCGCCTAGCCTCAAATGGTCCAAACTGAGTTTTACTGGGCAGATTCTCTCTGGTGTAGACGCCGACGCTGCCATCAGTGTAAGTCTGCACCAACAAGCTGCTTGGTACAGTCAGGCGGGCTCTGAATCACAAACACCATATGTATTTACAGTCTCTGTCTCGTCTCCCTGTGCATATCTTATCAAAGGAACAAAATACCATTTGAAGAGAGAGTTGTGTCCAGAGAATCAAGAAATATTATGTCTGCTACCTCATATTTGTTTTTCACATACTGACTGAGCCTGAACCTCAAAAACAGAAGCTTAAAAGTCATAATTAAAACATAGGTAAGCTGATAAATTACGTACAAATCTTTGTAACCAGAATTAACTCCTGCATAGCTGTTACAAGCAGGGTTTTAGCCTTGACTGACATAGGTGGGGATCAAAGGGAATCCCAATATTTTCTTTACTTAAAGGAAAATGAATGAAGTTGGAAAATAGCAGTAATAGTGCAGTGTCAGATTTGAAAATTTCTTTCCTTAGTGAATAACTACTCTTTATATATCTTGCTAAGAATGAGTAAAACTGAATAATATTCTGAGTCCATTGGACATAGTATGTTGCCTTAATCATGCAACTTTTGGAAGGTTAAGCCTGTGTCTGTACATTATCTATATCATGTCTCATGGTTCACAGACTTAAATATTTGTACACTTTGTATTGCACATGGGAAGTACTGCCATATAATCAGGACTGACTCTTCGGTGTAGTGGTTAGCATGGTTAGAGCATCTGCCTGCAGAGAGGAAAGACGAGTTTGATTCCTGGCCATGTCATACCAAAAGATGTCAAAATATGGTACTTGTTGTTCCCTGTCTGGCGCTTGGCATTAATGTAATAACAAGGACTGGTCGGCTCAGGTCAGTGTATTGTGTTTGTGTGGGGTATTCATGCTTATCTGCGGCATGGCATCACGGTGAGCTAGCGCTGTAAAACCAGCTGAAGTTTGGGCTAGCACACACATGCATGTTGTGATATGAACACAATATTCTGAAACACAAACCCCATTTCACCTCATCTCACCATATCATCAATCCAACTATAAGATATTCCAAAATATTTTCTTTGAACATTATTTTTTGCAGGGGTGCACAACCCACCCCACCCCCCAATCCTGAAACTGTGTTAAATGACCACTGAAACTCTGGTGAAAATGAAGTGTGAACCCCTCCTTTCTAAAAATGATGCATCTGCATCCAGGGAATGTTTCAAAATGGAGAAGTTATCTCCCTTTATATCTTGATAGTGAGTGGGGAGTACGCTGAGTGGTGATTAGACATTTGTTTCAAATGTAAGGCCAGATCAATTTTATTTCTTGTTTAATGGATTTTGTCCTCTGAAAACCTTATGGCAGCCAGCCAGGGAAACAAAATAAGAACAAAATTTCCAGTGAAAGTAATATTCCTTCTAAATACTCAAAGTATTTCACTGTTGGCAATTTATGAAGTGTATGTGAGTAAAAAAACAACCTAAAAGTATTTTCTTGTGAGTTGACACTTTTAGCCAATAAAAACATAAGGATTTTATCCTTTGAGCATGGGAAATTAATTTTCATTTTTTATCTTAATCTTGAAGGAATACAGGCGGATCTGTAAAACAAGAAATAAAACTGGTCTGGCCTAAAATGCAATTGTTATTTGAAATTCAAGTAAACGCTTGTAACATTTATTTTTGATGTGTCATGACTGGTCACAAATGATGTAAGTTGAAATAAATAGACTAAGGATAAACTCACTTTGTCTGATTGCTAATTCCAGGTGCTGCCTCTTCCAGTCCCAACTCTGGGCACACCTCTGTCTCATGGCTGCCACCACATACGTCACATTCTGCTCCTGTAACCATGGCAACTCATTACACATGTGTCACAATGGTGTCTAGTCATTGGACTTCCATAGAAACTGGGGGAGGTGGGGTAACCTAGTGTTGAAAGCATTCACTCATCATGCCGAAGACCTGGGTTCGTTTCCCCAAAGGTGTACAATGTATGGAACCTATTTCTGGTGTCCCCCTGCTGTGGTATTGCTGGAATATTGCTGAAAGCAGCATAAAACCATACTCACTCTCTCGCTCATAGAAGCTGGAGTGAGTGAGTGAGTGAGTGAGTGAGTGAGTTTAGATTTACGCCGCTTTTTCCAGCAATATCACGGCGGGGGACACCTGAAAATGGGCTTCACATATTGTACCCATGTGGGGAATCGAACGTGACAGGCGAACGCTTTAACCACTAGGCTACCCCACCGCCCCATATAAGCTGGAGTGAGGATGGTATCTGATTGTTATATATTAAAGTCAGCAATATTTCCACAGGTGTCATTGGTCAGCTTGAGGTGGTTGATGGCATGAGTGACAACTAACACTTACAACCTGTGTTATCGAACACATGCATGCTTGCATGTTTACAACATATAGTAAATTCTCTCATGACAATACAATGTCACGCATCCATGGTCTATTTTGACCAGGAAGCCTACAAGAACCGAAACTTTAAAGTTATTACCTTGCTGATCCATAGTAAGAATGAGTCTAAGGAGTACAGAAAATCAGGCAGTCTCTCATGGGGTGAACTGAAAAATAATAATGGCCATGTTGACATAGATAGAGCAAGTAAAACGCAAGAAATTAAGTGAGTGTTTATTGGTTGTTCAAAGATACAACGCCAGGGGGCAAAATAACCGATTTGTCAGGCATCCCAGTCCATTTTTGTTGTTTTTTCTGTCTGGCAAGCAAATTTCTATATCATGCTGTATCAGTGTCCAGTTGACTTTCCAGCCTTAAACTTTGTTGCTCACTTTAAGAATCAACAAGAAAATCATATGGTATAGTGGAAAAATTATCAGGGCAAGTGATTTTACATGTGCCATTGAATCAGCATTCTCGGTATCTCCAGGGTATACATTCCACAATACCCAAGATGCATCTACGGCTGCGACTAACACTTGGGGAAAATTATACAGACAAATTGTTGGGTCCGAAACTTTGAAAACACACATGCAAGAACTCTTTCTACCTCTGCATGATTTGTGACATTGTGTTGACAAGTTTAATCAGTTTGATAATTTAAGAAATTAAGGAGTAATAAAATTATCAGGCTGAGCCGTAGATGTATCCAGGGTAAAGTGGAGATTTATTGGAATGTATACCCTGGAGTTATCAAGGATGCTGTATCACAGTACACTGGGAATTTGAAAGTTATTTCATCCCCTGAATGAACAAATACCAAATCTATTATGGTGCCCTTTCTGTATTCAAGTCCAGACAAGACGGTCCAGTTATTGGTACTATAATCAATATTGTTGGTGTAAACTGACATACAATGAACAGAGTCACTGAGTCTGATCACCTGATTAATATTGTCCATTCTATACGAGCATTGGTTGCTGGGGATGATTTCTAGCCCAGAATTCTAACATGTTAACAACAGCTTAAGTTGAGGAAATATTTTGCTACTACGCCCAATACAAAATACTCAGATCTACTTAACACTTCTTGTTGTGATACAACAGATCGAGATATCCAATCCTGCTGTTTCTTTCCTCTGTAATCACAGGCATTCAGCATCCTTTACAATTTTTGAAAACATTATTAGTGATATTCATTAATAGTCTTTCATCAGTATTCATTACATTTGTTGATTTACCAAAATAGGCCATCAAATTGTAGAAATTATTAAAACCAAGTTTAAGGTGAAGAATGCTTATGCAGCTGATCTGAGGCATTAATCAGTGTGTTACTTATGACACACCTGATACATACATATGTTCAATGAAGAGAATTCATACAGACTTGCAGATAAATGTGAATTGATGGAATCATACATTTTTCAGTATACTGGATAACTTTTAGGGTCCCAAAGATTTCATAACACAAGGATATAATGTACCGCTATACTACGCCATTGGCTGACAAATGATGTTGTGATGCACACAAACTTTATGAAGAAGGTCCCAGTGCTTATATGAATATAAAGATATGTGTTAAGATAGCCATTAGACCTTCCCTTACATGAAAATCAATTGATCCATTTAGTAACAACAAACTTCAAATTTGGTTCATCCAACTGACTAAATAAGCAAAAGTTAGGCAACATCAGTATGACAACAGTCCATCATTTGTGCAGGTCACATATATAGCATTAACGTGAAAATAATATTTTTCAACAGAATTAATGATCAAGAGGAGTCAATGTTGTGTGTTCAGTGTTTGTGTACTCAAGGTCATTGTGACCATTGATTCAACAACATATCGGAAGTGTTGTTTCACCTAGCACTAATGCTACCGAACAGACACAATCAATACACACACTTTATTGGGACAATTGTTGCGTGATAATAATCTATTTCGTTTCCTCTCCATTTCGTTTCCTAAACATGTGACTTTTTGCGAGAGGTTAGTTAAGGAAGGGAACGGCAAACATGGTGGATGCGGATTGGCGCCAACGCCATATTGATGAGGTTAGTTTTTAGCCTCTGCTCTTGGTTGTAGTCCAATAAAGACTATAGGCAGGTAACGATCTTATAGTGAACAACCCAAACAATACATATTGATGTATCGCATTTACCTTCTTTGTGGAAATGCCTGAATTCACGAATAAATAATATTTCAAAGTCCGTTTTCAGTTGAACAAAAAAGCAATGACGCCAAGTTGGAATAAACCGTAGCGCATGCGCAATTGGTTGAATGTTTATGAAAATATACTTGCCATCAACTACTGTTACTCTGTATAAGTGATAATAATAAAATGCTCTGGAAATTAGAACCGACTCCTCCTTTTATTTATTTTATAGTCAATATATATTTAGAAGACTACCATGTCATATTCTTTTGTGAACAATGGCCAATTTCATTATGCTTTACTTCATGAAAATATGAAATAAAATATGAGTCTTACTGCAAGTAAGACTTGTGGGCAGTGCAGACAATGACTTCCGGTTTCGTATCAATAACAGGAGTTTGATTGAAATGTCAACAGTAACTGCTATTTTTATTTTTTTTTCTGTCGAATGAATAAGGGTTTGGGGCAACATTTACACACACGTTCATAGTACTAAATTACCTAAAAGGTAAGTAAAGAAAAGTTAGGATGAAGTCTTGTTCCAAGTGACACTGAACCCGGTGGAAGCCTTCTTAGTGTGAGTAAAGTTTTACGCTGCTTTTATTAACACATCAGGAGTATTCATACTAAATTGGCCCAAACACACACTCCAGATATCAAAATGACGACATACGTTCAGTACCAAATAAAGCAGTGTGTACCATTTGTTGTCTGCAGGTTTGTTGCATTTTGGCGCTACAAAAAATAGTGGGCCCAAAATAATATTAAACTGAATTGATCGGAAAGTGGGTAATATCGTCATGGATGAATTATATTTATTGTTATCATTTCTGTATTGCAGTTTCACTAAAAATCAACTTGATCATATAGTGAATGGGAACGGATCAATATTATGTTTTTTGTTTATTTCAACGTTACAGGAGATTGCCAAAGAAGAGACGATGTTTTGCTGAATATCAGTTTATAACTGAACAGCATCTGCAGATCTTCAAGATGAAGAGTAACTATGAATCAGTTCGAGTTATGGACATGGACTCTTCAGGGGGCCTATATCCCTCCTGCCAGGGGCTTCATGGGTCAAAACGCAGCAGCTGGAAATGGAAGCTGCAACTAATCAACCTGTGTGGTATTATCTACTTTTTCCTTTACTCTGTCACTGCTTTGGTAGTAGGAATAACTGTTGCCCTACCTGAGCTGTACAAAGACAATCCAGATGTGCTGTTCTACCGGATGTTAGCAGGCTGGTATATATTTGCCATGCTTGTAGTCAATCATATCTGTATAATTCGGAGTTACAAGAAGTCTGTGGTGAACTCATCAACATGCACAGCTCTTTTAAACCAGACTGAAACAAGTGCAGAGGAGAAACGATGGAAACAATGCTTCACATGTAACCAGCTGGTGCCACCACGAGCCAAACACTGCCCACTCTGTGACCGATGTGTCCTCAAAAGGGATCATCACTGCTTCTTTGCTGGATGCTGTATTGGTTTCCACAACCAGCGTTACTTTATTGTGTTCTGTTTGTACGGAACCCTTGGTGCTCTCTATAGTTTGTGCATTGCCATTGGGTACCTTGAAGTTCACTATGCCAAGCTGTCATCCCAGGAATTTTACAATTATTTGTTACCATGGTTGTTATGGAGATGGCTTATTAGTGATATTACCATAGCAACGGTATCTATGGTTGTTTACAGCTACTGCTGTGTCGCAACCATGGCAGCATGCGCACATTACTTTCTTTGGCAGTGCATGCTCTTGTACACTGGTCAGAGCTCATATGAATATGTGAAAGGTATCAAGCTTTATAAAAGGCCACTCCTAGAAAATATATCGTCAGTATTTGGACCCATGTGGTTCCTGAATTTCATTTTTCCAATGCCTTTCCGTAATTCAGGAAATGGAATAGAATGGTATGTAAATTTAGATATGAAAGAGAGATAATTACTTTATGTTACTACCTTAGTCATGTTGTAATATTTGTGATGAACCAAGCCATTATTATTTTTTTGACATAATTGCTACAAGGCTGCTTGTAATCACATTTCCATGGATGACATAATAATAGTGTTTTAGATATTAGAGTGAGTGAGGTGATTTTCAGTTGCTTTTAGCTATATCACATCAATATCACAACACCAGAAATAAGCTTCATGTATTGCAGAGGGTAATCAAACGTGGACCTTCAGCATGACGCAACATGACACAGCATGACGAGTGAATGCTTTAACCACTTCTGTGCCCACCGCCTGTAGAAATAAGGAGGGGATGAAGGGTTTCTTGAAGTCTACTGTAGGAGCACATGGATGTTAAGACTTTTTGAGCATACTTAACTTCAGTACTTAACATTAGGGTCATAAAGGACGCTATATTTCCATGCAGAAATTTGAGCATTGTTAACACTTGAAATATGATCATCATTGATTGATTTTTGCTGCTCTACTTACAGGTTTTGCCAACCATTTATCCATTACTGTCTCAGTATGTTTTCTGTCCTTGAACCAGGTGAGATGGAGCATACCCTCTACTAATTGCTCTTTGCCCTCTGTTCCACTAATCCCTTTGTAGGCAATGCCTTTCATGAAGACTGTTGTTCATGCATAAAGTTTGTCTTTATGCAACATAAACACGATAAATATAATTGATTCTGTAGGTAAAATGTTTCAACAAATCACTAACTTACTTAGTTCGTTTAATATGTGTAACAGTAACTCCTTTTTTGTGTGTTGTAAAAAGTTTAGAAAGTATTATGCTGATTGTACTTGCTGTGATCCTGTCACTTGGTAAAACAAGAACTGGTCAGCTTGAAGTCAGTATGTAGAGCAGGGTATCTTAGTAGGCTAACATTGACTTACGTTCAGACCAGTAAAAGCAGTCACACATACACCCAACTAAGCTCCTTGAGTAAGGTCCCTTTGTGTGAGTTAGCTCCCTTTGGCCTTTTCTTCGCCCATATTATCTGTTTTCACATTTGTTCTTTATATTTCTCTCTGAACACCTGACATTAGTGATGACAGAACACTACAAAAGTTTGCCATAACCATTGTCTATGGCAACAGGTAGTTGATCTCACATGTTTTAAAGACATGCATGTCATGTGACTTATAGGGAACTGGGCATGACAGAATGTGGAACTGTAATTATTTGTTATCAGACAAATTCTCTCCTGCTTTAATGATGCTGATCAGGAGTGGATACAGCTTTTAGGGAAAGGTGGGGTGCACACTATTGAGAAAAGGGGTTGCACACTTCTTTTTCACGAGAGTTTCAATAGTCATTTAATAATGATGATTTAATAAACTTTCAGGACAAAGTTGGGGCAACACCCCTGCACCCCACCACTGGATCTGCCTATGCTTATTATTTATAAGCATTAAAAAACAAATTAACAATATTAACCATGTTCATTGACATGCCCAATCACAGTTTTCCTGTATAAGGTTTTCATAATGCTGTGCTTTTAACACTATGTGTGTATAACTTGTTCAAGTTGTCTTGTGCATTGCACAGTCATAATATGCCAAATTGTCTATTGCATATGATTATCAGAGTTTGTATGAATGCTTGTAAACTCACTGAATAATATCCACTGACCAGTCAAGTGAAAGCTAGTTCTGAGCAGAATGACAGCCTGTTTGACTCAAAAGCAAACAGATGACTTGCAATCTAACAATAAAAACTAGTAAACATTTATGCTTAGTGAAATTCTGATCATAATCATCAGACCAACTTTTTATGCTTTTTTAGCAGAATTTTTGTCCTAAAACTAAAAGAAGTTTTGAAAAAGTATCATTAAAGTATTGACAGTTTACTCCTTGTTACGAAGGATAAGTGCAGAGAAAGGGACTGCCAGGTGTTTGAGAAGTACATGCACAAGTGCCGACATGTTGTTGATTCATTAACCATGTTAGCCTGTGCTGTGCTGTCTCCATTCTTTCTGGCTTACCTGGCTGTCGCTTTCTTTGTAGTCCTTCCTTGTAATAAATAGTGAATTGTGTCAACATTTTAATGATGGTTTATGAAACAACTTTTTATTTTTAATGTAAGGCATAAATTCTGCAAAAAACAGAGTTAGACTGACGTCTTGATTATGATCAACATTTCATTGAGTATTATTTTATGGTTATTGGTTTTTGAGTTAGATTTCAATTCATTGGTCCACTTTTGAGTCATATGGACTGAAGTCACAGATTTTTATTGGAAACCTCTTTTCCTCTAAGACCTACTCACTCCTGTGAACAATGATGGCGTGGTGGGTGAGCTGTCTAAGGCTACCAATACAACGAGCTTGGAGGTGTCAGGATCCGGCCCACCTGTGACTGAGTGTAAAAAACCTTGAAGTCAGCTTTGTGTGCAGACACTTTCTGTGTTGTCACAACCTCTAGTGCACAGTACACAACTCTGTGCACTTAAAAGAACCCACAAATCCTTTGATAGATGACCAGATGGTGGCCACACGAATATGTACAAACACCTAGTTGCGGGTACAGCAATGTGCAGTAAACATGGACAAAGTACTGTGACTATCTGTCCCAGTCCATCCAGCTGTGAATGGGTACCTCATAAGGGTGGGAAAGCCACATTAACTCAGTGCGCCTGGTAGGCTGCAAGAGTTGTATGATCCCCAGGGAGTTGAGATTGAAAATACTATGTGCCGTTGTTATGGACATCCAATGATCGAGGGAAAAAAGTGCCCTTGAGCAGTTGAACTAACTGGATATCGGCGCTATACAAACATCTAGTTGTATTGTATTGTATGATGAAGTGAATGGTTCACTACAGAGTGGAAGATTTCCATCTTGTCTTGTAAACAGACATACACTGCCAAAACGATTCATCATCATTTGCATAATTTTTACATTTGTTTTTTCCATTTTGGGGAAATGTCATTATTTATGTTATTTATCTTATACTGTACATGGTGAAGTACTACACACATTCATTACACATTTATGTAGAATTTGTGAAGATCTGAGTTAAAATTGGTCTTCAGAAAGCCAGGCTTGTCGTAAGAGGCGACTAACTGGATCAGATGGTCAGGCTCGCTGATATGGTTGGCACATGTCAACATATCCCAACTGCTTAGATCATTTCTATTGCTGTTAATCACTGGATTGTCTTGTCCAGACTCGAATATTAACACACACTACCACCATATGGCTGGAATATTTTTGAGTGCTCTTTTGAACAACAAACCAATAAACCAACCTCATTTATTTAGAAATGGTATCAGGGTCAAATTCTGAAGTAAGATATTGCTGCAGCTAGTCTGCTGTCCTACTCATGTCATGATAAGTGGAGGTGTCACAATACACCTGCCATACTTGTTGACTGATAGCAGGGTACTTCAGTCATGATCAGTTAGTGATAATATGATAGGAATCAAAGTTCTCAGTTCAACATTTTTTAACAAATTCCTTCACTTTCCATGTGATTACAGGTTGTTTGCCATTAACTAGTGTTTATATCACATGACAAGTTAAAATATTCAAACTTTGTCACATCATGTTAATAAGAAACATGATCAGGATCTCAAGTGCAATATGCTTTAATGACATAATGTGATATTATTTTTACGATTTGTAATGTTTTGTTGTTTGATTTTTAAAATCATATTTTGGTTGTTAACCTTTTTCAAGATTTGAAGTATGAAATATATTTACTAACTGTACAGCTGAGTTTATTTTGTGTCAGTACTAATTTTGTTTTATGGATGGACACAACATATCTTAAAGGCACACTATCACGCCACTCTTCTCTAATAATCAGCTTCTCATTTCTCTCATTAATACTGTCAGCCCCCAGTGAAACTACCATATCATTTATTTCCCCCGGAATATGTTTTAATATTACTAAATAAAATTATAAAGTTCAAATGAATATGTGCAACCTTGCATTAGATCGACTCTTGCGCCATGTACCGACCAACCGTTATTTCAAGGGAACGCCATAGAGTTACATCCCTTGGAATGTTCTTTCCAAATATCCTGTAGTGCAACTTATTAGTTCTTGAGGCCAGTACAGTATACACTGACAACAACACCGGCGACAGTTTTCGGTGTACAGAGCAATCGTTTACATTCCATATCTGTTTGGAAGCTGTTTGCCTCAAAGTTTTGATTATCAATTTCAGGCATGTCGTAAGGGATATGAAGTCTTTTATGGTATGAATTGTAAGCTAAAATGAGTCCATATGCCTCTATATATTATAGACCAACATATTGTCAAAAATGTGTGACATCGTGCCTTTAACAACTGAGTATTTTTATCATGTGGGGGGTTGCTGATGACATACCTACATAAGGAAGACCGTGATATTATGTTTGTTTATCAGCTGTCTATATTAAAAGCTATCATTAATGTTTCGCGTGTTATTTTATTGTGTTCAGTGTCAAGTATACATCAACATTCAAAGTTGTTTGATCATGTACATGGGGTGATTAATAAAGTAATTCTGATTGTGCTTGGTTGCCTCGGTTATAACTATACTGGAATGTGTTTTTTTCTGTCAATTTTCCATGAAAGTAATCTGTACAATTCCTGGGGAAACCTCTCGTTGTAGCGTCATTCCACAAATAGGGGCCCAAACACAGTCCATGGTGTTAAGCACTATGTAAAAATGTAATAATTAGTTTAAGAATTATACTTTTGCTACAGTGAAAGATGTTTTCATATCCTTTAACATGATATATACAAAAAGTATTTGGCATTAAGTCTACAAATGATGTCCGAAACACAACTCAAGCATTTTCATAAGTCCATAAAATAAACATCTCACGTTAAAGATTTTAAAAAGTGATGTAAGGGTATTTCTTGACTTGACTTTAAGTGTAGAAATACAAGTTAGATGTAAGAATTTACATTTTCACAATTTAAAAATTGATGTCCTCAGAAACCCTGTCATTACCGTCACAGCATTAAAATATAGAAATTCTTGACACAGGGGAGGTCATTCTCACTGGCCTCCTCATCGTCTGGAAAAACAGCGTGGCTACCACCATGACAAGAAGGTAAGGTTTTTTTGTCCAAATAGCAACAAATATTTAATGCATTGCACATATATGGCGAGTATTTTTATTCCTTCTCATTACCAAACGCTACTTGACAAAAGTAAATACTATTTTGCAAAAATAACAGTATATATCAGTAAAGCCACATCTTCATTAGCCATGTGCTCATGAGACACACCAATTTTGTATTTATATTTTACTGTAGCTTCTTTTCAAATAATAAAATGTCATTACTGTTAAACGAAGAAAGTGCTGGTGATGACATGATGTGACGATAATGACATTTCTTCACAAGGAAGTTTTAAAATTTACATCCAATGACCATTTTCACGTTCTGTGTGATAAAACCAATAATGATAATAACATTGTCTTTGCTACAATGATTTGTTGTACAGTCTCTATGGTTCTTGGTCATGTCTATTATTTCCTGATCTTCAGATGCGAGAACTGAATCATACAAAAACTTTTATTGGTCCTGGAAAAAGACCTAATTGAAACTGAGGAGAGGTTTCAATATTTTCAACATTTCCACCCAAGAGATAGAGCCGTACATGCAGCGTGGTCTAAAAAAGTTGTAGATTTGTATGAACAAATCCAAATTATTAAGGAAAAAATTCAACAGATTGTGCAAGAGCAAAGGGAGGGAAGTCATTATGGATGTGAGTGCAGCAGAGAGAGCGAGGAAGTATAGAGAAAGGGAAAAAAAAAGAAAAAAAGACAGAAAATGGGATAATCAAACCAATTTCTGAACAATCATCAAGAAGTCAACGTAATCAAAGAAGAAGGTGGAGGATAAATCAACAAAAAAAGTGATTTAAAAACAGAAGAAACTCACACAGAACCTGTTGACACCGCCTGGATCTCCCGTAGGTGAAACTGTAGGCAGAGCTGGGGGTGATCAGTATGGAAGAACGACACATGGTCGTAGGAAGGTGCACAGAATGAGGAGTGCAGCTTACAGAGAGATTTTGAAACTGAAAGTACAGTTATCAAATACCAGGAGACAAAAGGAAAAATACAGGAAACAGATTTACAGGCTTAAAACAACAGCAAAACTTAAGGGCTCGCCACAGAAGAAGACTCGAGAACTCCTTAAAGGCCATAAAGTTTCAACGTCATCATAAAGGTCATACGAGTGAAATATCAGAGTACAAGTCCTGAAATGCAGAAGCAACTGTTTTCACAAATGTTTTCTGAAGCAATTCTCAATAAATACAGGTTCAAATCAAATGCTGCTGCATCTCTTTCATTCTCAAGAAAACGTTTCAAAAACAACAGGACAAATGGCTCAATAAAATATAAGCGAAAGAATCGTGCAAATGCTTTTGCTGGAGCCCTGAAAGCCACCATTTTGCAATTCTTTGTCCGGGATAACAACAGTAGGCCAACATCTGGGAAGAAAGATACAATAACCAAGCACAAAGTTAAACGTCAGAAGAGATACCTGAATGACACTCTTAAAAACCTTCACTCAAAATTTCCACGTAAAGGTATCCAAGTTCCTCTTTGCCAACCTACGACCATTTCATGTGCTAATACCTAGAGCATCAGGCAGGGAAACATGCATTTGCAAAATACATGATAACCTGCAATTGAAGGCAGATAAACTGTGTCAACTTGGCATTTTAGGAACATCAGATCTTATGAAGATTGCTGCGGAAATCGGTTGTTCAGTTGAAGACAGGAAATGTATGTTCAGGGAATGCCATGAATGCTGCAGAAAGAAAATCCAGAAACGGAGTTTTGATGAGGGAAGTCAGATCTTTTGGTATGAGTGGCAGAGAAGGGTTGAAACGAGAGAAGGTAACAAGAGAGAAGGTAACATGTTCAACTCGCGAGAAAAGAAAAAGTAATGGAACTGTGGAAACCTGTATTTACACTGTATCGCACCAGTACCTTGTCATCCACAAACTGAAAAAGAACCTGAAAGTGAATGAGTGCATTATTCACTTGGACTTCTCAGAACATTATGCTTGTAAACATGCCAGTGAAATTCAGAGTGTTCACTTTGGTGCATCTCATCAGCAAGCATCTCTTCATACAGGTCTTGTCTACACCCATGAAAAGTATGATAATCTGCCTTTTTGTACCATTTCGCCATCATTCAGACATGATCCTCTAGCTATATGGGCGCATGTGAGGTCAATCTTCATGAGTATCAAGGACAAATACCCAGACATTGACACTGTCCACTTTGTAAGTGATGGGACCACTACTCAATATAAGCAGAAGAAAAATTTATCGCTGTTTGTAAACAGACTGTATGCATATGGATTTGTGAAATCAACATGGGACTTTCTGGCTGCTGGACACGACGAAGGACCAGCAGATGACATAGGTGCTGTTGTGAAAAGGACCGCTGACAGATTGGCATCTCATGGTAAGGATATTCCAGATGCCAAGACTCTATTTGACACCTTACATGGAGAGACCTCAGTTTGTATGTTCTTCATCTCACACATAGATACTGAGGAGGAAGACAAATATATTCCTTCAGACATAACGGTCATACCCGGAACAATGAAGATCCATCAAATGTCAACTAATGAGAAGGGAGCATTAAGCCACAGAGTCCTCAGTTGTTTCTGTTCCTGTCCTGATTCATGTGTATGCCACAGCCCAGTAACAGTTCAGGAGCAGAATCAAGATCCAAATATTAGTGTTCAAGCTTTAGACACTACTTCTCGTGGCAAGAACACACACTCGGGTCTCATGGAAATTGGGGATATTAGTGCTGATCTACATGGAAAAGGGTGTGTAGTTACATATGATGGGTTGCCTTACCCAGGAATTATCCAAGATACATGCGAAAATGAAATTGAAGTCATGATCATGCACAGAGCTAGAGACAATCGTTTCTTCTGGCCATCTTTGATGGATGATATCCTCTGGTACAGACATGATGACGTAATAACTCTTATATCACCCCCATTACCAGTAACCAATTATCATTAGACTGACAAACTTACTTGGATAGCCATCACTGAGAAACTGGATCTGTGAGGATCCCTACACACCCACAACACTTGAATCAGTGGCATTTCATGTTAGCTATTAATAAGTTAGATGTTACTGAGGGTCAGTGTTGAATTGTTTCATGTTGTTAGTATATATCAACTTTCTTGGCTCCTTAATTTGAGAGTTTGTGTTAGGTTTGGACAGTATATATTTGAATTTGGTTTTACTTTTATTGTTAAATTCATCGTTGCATTTTTACACAGTGTGTATATCTGTTATAATAAATGTTATAGATTTTAGGGTTCATGCTACCTGGTAAATATGTTTTGAATGATGTTTAGGGAGATAGCCACCAGCCTTTGATTAACTGATTAAGACTAATGATTGTCGTGTATCATTAGTATTTTTTTTGTTTTTTGGTAGAAACAGGAAAGTGTATTAAATAACACAAAATGATAAAAATGTCATAACAAATTGTCATTACCATAACAGTCTGCCATTACCATAACAGTCTGCCATTACCATAACAGTCTGCCATTACCATAACAGTCTGCCATTACCATAACAGTCTGCCATTACCATAACAGTCTGCCATTACCATAACAGTCTGCCATTACCATAACAGTCTGCCATTACCATAACAGTCTGCCATTACCATAACAGTCTGCCATTACCATAACAGTCTGCCATTACCATAACAGTCTACCATTACCATAACAGTCTGCCATTACCATAACAGTCTGCCATTACCATAACAGTCTGCCATTACCATAACAGTCTGCCATTACCATAACAGTCTACCATTACCATAACAGTCTGCCATTACCATAACAGTCTGCCATTACCATAACAGTCTGCCATTACCATAACAGTCTGCCATTACCATAACAGTCTGCCATTATCGTAACATATCAAGATATTGTTAGAAATATGTGATAGATCATCAGATTATTGAAAAGACCTTAAGTGTACTAACAGAAAGGCTGAAGTCTTATTAGTTAACAGAATTAACTTTCAAATACACTTTGTTGTAATGACTGTGCTGTGATCTTCATTGTTACTAAAAGTCACATTTTCCTCACCAAGTCAATGCCACAGATGTGTTTCATAGACTTGGACCTAGGAAAGAAAATGGTAATAAATTCTCTTGTTGACTCACTTTTGTCATTGAAGACCTATCACTGTGATAAAAACGATTTGGTTTAACTCAAGTGATTTTGTTGTTAATTGACAAAATATTTGTATGACGGTAATGACACATTATAAAAGGGACAAAAACATAAATTTTTAATTGAAGAGACACAGTATAAAAATGTTTAAAGATTATGACCACCACTTGTTTTGATAACATTAAACACTTGCAAATGATAACATTGCCAAAAAAAGATTCTACAACATAATGTTTAATTTTCAACATTTCTAAAAGTTGTTTGGGCCTCTATTTGTGGAATGACTCTGTAATGTTATTACAAGTATTTCCCCAGTCTGCTGGAGTGTATACTCTAACATGGTGCAGTATCACAGCAGTCAGGGCTGCAGTAATGACAGGGCTGTAGCACCCCTAGTTGTAGGGAGGACATGTAGGGCAGGGCTGTAGCACCCCTAGCTGTAGGGAGGACATGTAGGGCAGGGCTGTAGCACCCCTAGCTGTAGGGAGGACATGTAGGGCAGGGCTGTAGCACCCCTAGCTGTAGGGAGGACATGTAGGGCAGGGCTGTAGCATCCCTAGCTGTAGGGAGGACATGTAGGGCAGGGCTGTAGCACCCCTAGCTGTAGGGAGGACATGTAGGGCAGAACTGTAGCACCCCTAGCTGTAGGGAGGACATGTAGGGCAGGGCTGTAGCACCCCTAGCTGTAGGTAGGACATGTAGGGCAGGGCTGTAGCACCCCTAGCTGTAGGGAGGACATGTAGGGCAGGGCTGTAGCATCCCTAGCTGTAGGGAGGACATGTAGGGCAGGGCTGTAGCACCCCTAGCTGTAGGGAGGACATGTAGGGCAGAACTGTAGCACCCCTAGCTGTAGGGAGGACATGTAGGGCAGGGCTGTAGCACCCCTAGCTGTAGGTAGGACATGTAGGGCAGGGCTGTAGCACCCCTAGCTGTAGGGAGGACATGTAGGGCAGGGCTGTAGCATCCCTAGCTGTAGGGAGGACATGTAGGGCAGGGCTGTAGCACCCCTAGCTGTAGGGAGGACATGTAGGGCAGAACTGTAGCACCCCTAGCTGTAGGGAGGACATGTAGGGCAGGGCTGTAGCACTCCTAGCTGCAGGGAGGACATGTAGGGCAGGGCTGTAGCACCCCTAGCTGTAGGGAGGACATGTAGGGCAGGGCTGTAGCACCCCTAGCTGTAGGTAGGACATGTAGGGCAGGGCTGTAGCACCCCTAGCTGTAGGGAGGACATGTAGGGCAGGGCTGTAGCATCCCTAGCTGTAGGGAGGACATGTAGGGCAGGGCTGTAGCACCCCTAGCTGTAGGGAGGACATGTAGGGCAGAACTGTAGCACCCCTAGCTGTAGGGAGGACATGTAGGGCAGGGCTGTAGCACCCCTAGCTGTAGGGAGGACATGTAGGGCAGGGCTGTAGCACCCCTAGCTGTAGGTAGGACATGTAGGGCAGGGCTGTAGCACCCCTAGCTGTAGGGAGGACATGTAGGGCAGGGCTGTAGCACCCCTAGCTGTAGTGAGGACGTGTAGGGCAGAACTGTAACACACAGTAATCGGTGAAAGATACTTGACAACAAAATAATTCAATATTTCATTCATATTTCCTGGTATTCTGTTATCATTTTCCTTTTTCGAATCATGACATAATTCCTGGAACATTTACTTTGAGTTTTGAATATTTAACATCGTTTCTCATGTGAGAACCATTAGTTACAATAATAGAATAACTGATGATATTTTACCTAAATACGCCCGTCTTAAATGAGTCTCCTTAAATGAGCCTCCTTAAAGCAAACCGAAAATAGTTATTTCATGTATAGGAGAGAGGTGAACTTACAATACCGACGAATCGGCAAATACGTGTTGTTGTTGTTTTTTCACCTCTAAAGTTTCTATTTGATAGTGAGCCATTATCAACTACTTGTGGGTCGAATTTCACACATGTAGGGCAGTAAATCAAAATCGTGATGGTTTTACCATCATATGTAAATATGTATGTTTTGTTTCTGGATTTAGAACGCGTTGGCGTTGTCGTTCTTCCTTGTCCATTCTTTAGTGTCACTAAATACCCGGGTTCGGCTACCTAGTTGAGTGAGTGAGTGAGTGAGTGAGTGAGTGAGTGAGGTCGAAGGGTGTACGCCAGGGAACCCGCACCCATCAGCCCAGCTTGGTGCAGCTCTTCAGGAGGAACGGCGGGCAATACCACGGGCAACCAACAAATTAATCAACAGTATGCCATCAAGGTGTTGTGAATGTATTGCCCAACATGGTGTACACACCATACATTGAACTTCACGCCCAAATTTGATTTAGTGGACATTCAGAACAATTTCAGATTCACTGTCATTTCATCAGTTCCCTTATTTTTTGTGTCTCGGTAGTATAATTCACTTCTTCTCATTAATGTGTGGCCGTTAAGGTGTTACGGCCAAACGAAGGTTATGAACAGAAAATGTCATAACTATGTGTGTATATTTGTATGCAAACAGTCACTCGAAATCTCAAATTAACCTGTACGGAGCAAAGTTTCGTCTAAAGCAACGAGCTTCTAAAGCAACGAGCTTCTTAAGCAACGAGCTTCTAAAGCAACGAGCTTCTAAAGCAACGAGCTTCTTAAGCAACGAGCTTCTTAAGCAACGAGCTTCTTAAGCAATGCAGCTTCTAAAGCAACGAGCTTCTTAAGCAATGCAGCTTCTTAAGCAACGAGCTTCTTAAGCAATGCAGCTTCTTAAGCAACGAGCTTCTTAAGCAATGCAGCTTCTAAAGCAACGAGCTTCTTAAGCAATGCAGCTTCTTAAGCAACGAGCTTCTTAAGCAATGCAGCTTCTTAAGCAACGAGCTTCTTAAGCAATGCAGCTTCTAAAGCAACGAGCTTCTTAAGCAATGCAGCTTCTTAAGCAACGAGCTTCTTAAGCAATGCAGCTTCTAAAGCAACGAGCTTCTTAAGCAATGCAGCTTCTAAAGCAACGAGCTTCTTAAGCAATGCAGCTTCTTAAGCAACGAGCTTCTTAAGCAATGCAGCTTCTTAAGCAACGAGCTTCTTAAGCAATGCAGCTTCTTAAGCAACGAGCTTCTTAAGCAATGCAGCCTCTAAAGCAACGAGCTTCTTAAGCAATGCAGCTTCTAAAGCAACGAGCTTCTTAAGCAATGCAGCTTCTAAAGCAACGAGCTTCTTAAGCAATGCAGCTTCTTAAGCAACGAGCTTCTAAAGCAACGAGCTTCTAAAGCAACGAGCTTCTTAAGCAACGAGCTTCTTAAGCAACGAGCTTCTAAAGCAACGAGCTTCTTATGCAACGAGCTTCTAAAGCAACGAGCTTCTTAAGCAACGAGCTTCTTAAGCAATGCAGCTTCTTAAGCAACGAGCTTCTTAAGCAATGCAGCTTTGTGTATGCCAGTGGGCATCAGAAGGATAACAAATGTGTCCTTTCGAAATTCATTGACACGCAATGAACCAAGACTGAGAGTCGCCATTTCCATGTTTAGCCACCTCTTATGACAAATATTGGTCACTGAGGATCTGGAACCCTCACATAATTACAAATAACCATAGGAACAAAGGCAAAGCTATACAAACAGATGGCTTTGAATTGTCATTTCTAGATTTACCTTGCCATTCAATATCTAGCACCTATGTCATACCGTCACGTCCACGACCGTCGCACATTAAACGACGTTAGCATCCATTCACACGCCTCACTGATGATTGAAACATGTAATATCATCAGTGAGTCTAAGGGCTGACGTTAGGCTACAACCGAGACGACTGAAATATCCCTGGAAATGTGGAACTGCTAATTTGATGGACGACTCGAAACATAGTCGATGTCTTAAATATATTACAATGTTTGATAACAACTGCGTGTCTGTGCTCGAAACCCCTCGATATGTCCCTATCTTTTTCTTCCCAAATTAACCCGAAGTTAATTTTATTATTCAGATTTGAATGTCGAGTATGCGGTTATCGAAAGATGACACGTACAAATGAAATACAAATCAAATAGCGACCGTGTAAATTTATGAAATCAATGAGAAACATAATAACTTCTGAAATTTTTTTGTACATTGAAACATATTTGTTTTACCTTCTGCTTTGAGATCTCGTGTTTTTGGTATGTAGTATTTGAATACAGAAAACCTTAATTCATTTCGCATAGCGTAAAATATACCAGGCGTGCAATTTAGGTTAGGTCTGGATAATCAAATGATGTATAATGAAACATGATATTTTGAAACCGTCATTATTAATTCATTAAATTCTTGAGCCCTCATGCACTAGCTGTTTGTCCATGCTCAATGTTACAACACGACAGACCCACATCGTTTTCTCTATTATATTTAGATTTAGGATCGGAAACAAAACCAGGAAAAAAAACCAAGATGGCGTCCCCTCGAACCGTTATTCAAAGTGAATAAAAAAGGATATGAACTTGTCAGCAAGTGATTAAGGAAGTGACAGATCTTTGAGATATGAAACATCTTTTATGATTTATAGGTTTCGTAGATGTAGAACTGCGCTGTAAACCCCACGGGACAAATCCGATAATTGTCTTTTTCCGCAGTAGTGTCATTTTGAACAAAAAACCCACCTGATATTAAACAAGGAAGGAATTAGGAGATATAGAACAGCTACGGATATTATATGAAACCCGATAATTATTGAAACATAGCGTTAGAACTCACGAGAGAGAATTATTATTATACTAATCGCACAAGATGGATAATGGTACTGCAGGAGTGTGCACAACATGAATGAAGATTATTTTTGTAATCAGTAATATGGAATATAAGCTAAAATGTATTCACATTCACAATACGGAAACAACCATTTGACTTGTCGCCAATATATGTACACGTTAATCCTATTTTAAAAATACTTTTATTCTCCCCGATCAACAATACAGCAGTGAAAAATAGATATTTTAATTCATCGTTGTGTACTGCATGTGCACTTACATACATCTGCTCTTCTTTCACAAATCAAATGGGTTTGTTCATAGCCGTGCAAAGTCTGTTTCTCGTAAACTTTTTTCCGCGCCGGTCCAACTTATCCTAGTTTGCCAGTAATATGAGCCACCGGAAGTTTAAAGATCCATGATTTGCCGGGGCATTTAAACTTTCTATCGACGAACATTGTTATATCTGATATGTAACGAAACGAGATTCTTTAATCATTCTTGTAAGTTTAAATAGTACAAACCACTACCCTGTCCCACGTCACGTCAGGTTGAAGGGGAGGTGATGGGAGGAGTACCAGAATAATGGACAGAGATAAGTGAACTCATTTGGATCATGAATAATATAAATAAAATGGGTACTGGATATTAACTCCGATTTAAAAGTGATAAAATATTGCTTTATGCCTGAATTTTGCAGCTCTGTTCACGGTGACGGTTTAAGTATCATTGATAATTGTTGACAGTTGCTAGGAAGCAGTATATTCTCAGGTGCTGAATCCCGCGGAACATCTACACTGACGTACTAAAAGTATCATCAAAGATGCCTGACGTCCCCGGTTTAAGATCTCGGGGGTTCCTGTCGCCAGTATAACAGCAAACAATCAGATGAGGTACAAATGGTGGAAGTAGTTGGTAATATACCCCGTCCGAACACACACAGAGGCACACAGGCACACAGGCACACAGGCACACACACACACACACACACACACACACACACACACACACACACACACACACACACACACACACACACACTTACACTTACACTTCATTCATCATTTGTTAGACCTGTTATGTAGCATGGTGGTAACAGTGTTCGCTCAGCAAGCAGGAAATACCTGGTTAGACTGCCATAGGTACACTGAGTGAAACCATGAAACCAACATTCTTCATATTACCCGCCGTTTTCATTTAGCAAGGCAGTCCTGGTTCGATTCCCAAAGGTACACTGAGTGAAACACAAATATTCTTAATATTCCCATGTCAATAATGAAACACCTGGTTGGATTCTCAAAGGTACACTGAGTGAAACACAAATATTCTTAATATTGCCATGTCAATAATGAAACACCTGGTTGGATTCTCAAAGGTACACTGAGTGAAACACAAATATTCTTAATATTCCCATGTCAATAATGAAACACCTGGTTGGATTCTCAAAGGTACACTGAGTGAAACACAAATATTCTTAATATTCCCATGTCAATAATGAAACACCTGGTTGGATTCTCAAAGGTACACTGAGTGAAACACAAATATTCTTAATATTCCCATGTCAATAATGAAACACCTGGTTCGATTCTCAAAGGTACACTGAGTGAAACACAAATATTCTTAATATTGCCATGTCAATAATGAAACACCTGGTTGGATTCCCAAAGGTACACTGAGTGAAACACAAATATTCTTAATATTCCCATGTCAATAATGAAACACCTGGTTGGATTCTCAAAGGTACACTGAGTGAAACACAAATATTCTTAATATTCCCATGTCAATAATGAAACACCTGGTTGGATTCTCAAAGGTACACTGAGTGAAACACAAATATTCTTAATATTCCCATGTCAATAATGAAACACCTGGTTGGATTCCCAAAGGTACACTGAGTGAAACACAAATATTCTTAATATTCCCATGTCAATAATGAAACACCTGGTTGGATTCTCAAAGGTACACTGAGTGAAACACAAATATTCTTAATATTCCCATGTCAATAATGAAACACCTGGTTGGATTCCCAAAGGTACACTGAGTGAAACACAAATATTCTTAATATTCCCATGTCAATAATGAAACACCTGGTTCGATTCTCAAAGGTACACTGAGTGAAACACAAATATTCTTAATATTGCCATGTCAATAATGAAACACCTGGTTGGATTCTCAAAGGTACACTGAGTGAAACACAAATATTCTTAATATTGCCATGTCAATAATGAAACACCTGGTTCGATTCCCAAAGGTACACTGAGTGAAACACAAATATTCTTAATATTCCCATGTCAATAATGAAACACCTGGTTGGATTCCCAAAGGTACACTGAGTGAAACACAAATATTCTTAATATTCCCATGTCAATAATGAAACACCTGGTTGGATTCTCAAAGGTACACTGAGTGAAACACAAATATTCTTAATATTCCCATGTCAATAATGAAACACCTGGTTGGATTCCCAAAGGTACACTGAGTGAAACACAAATATTCTTAATATTCCCATGTCAATAATGAAACACCTGGTTCGATTCTCAAAGGTACACTGAGTGAAACACAAATATTCTTAATATTGCCATGTCAATAATGAAACACCTGGTTGGATTCTCAAAGGTACACTGAGTGAAACACAAATATTCTTAATATTGCCATGTCAATAATGAAACACCTGGTTCGATTCCCAAAGGTACACTGAGTGAAACACAAATATTCTTAATATTCCCATGTCAATAATGAAACACCTGGTTGGATTCCCAAAGGTACACTGAGTGAAACACAAATATTCTTAATATTCCCATGTCAATAATGAAACACCTGGTTGGATTCTCAAAGGTACACTGAGTGAAATCGAATTGGTGACAACAATACCTACACTTCAATTGTGCGGAACCTGTTACTCCGGTATCCAGAGCGAGAGTAGTTTCCCTTAGAAGTTGTAGAAAGAAGCGATGACGACAATGATGACCTTCACCTCAACATTACTAACCCACTCACCCTCTCTCCCAAAATATGTATAGGTTGAGGGTATGCATTGCAATGCCTTATCACTTGCTAACCGTAAACGTTACTATCATTACTCAAAATGCCTTCGATTCTCTATCAAGGAGTGAGTGAGTTTATTTTTACGCCGCTTTTAGCAACATTCAAGCAAGGAGGAAAACACCAGAAAGAGGCTTCACACACTGTACCCATATGGGAAATCGAACCCAGGGTCTTCGGAGAGACGAGCGACCGCTTTAATCACTAAACTATCCCACCGCTCCTCTCTATCAAAACCCAGCATAGACATGATTATTTCTAACAACAAAAAGCAAAATTAAATTAGTGATTGAAGTCGCCTGTCTCCTGCGAGGGGTAAGTGACCGTGTTATGTGGGTATGATAGATTCTTGACGTCCTGTTGTTCGCAGCAGCTAAAGTACTGTAGTCACGCGAGATCTCGCACACTGATTCCAGAAGATTAAGTGATGAGTACTAGGTGGTCTTTCTGATAGCGTGTCCGTCAAATAACTAATTATTTGGACCCTTTACAACACATTTTTCAAATATTTTTGAAATGTGACTGAACTGTCTGCTCAAACTGCTCATGGATGTATCTGCACATAATGTTCTCAATATTTGCTTAAAAAGTACCATTAACGAAAAGTAGGTGATATACCTTTTTGCGAGCATATCACTAGCCAGTGTCAATGCATATGTGAAAAAGTAATACAATACTATACAGTTAAAAACATTTCCGAATGAATGGAATAAATTGTCACATTTACCCTTAATGTCTCTCCATCACCTGTTTCATCATTTGCATTTTATCAATTTTGTAAATCCAATATCCCCTAAGTTTGTTTGAGTGGTATGTCTTGAAATCTGTGTCCAAAGTGCAAGCGACTGGGGAGAATGCCATGGCAACATTGAATTCGGACGATTTCAGTGAAGTCGATTTTATTTAATCGAGTGCGGTATTTTTCAACGTCGTGTTCAATAATACCTACGTTTTATGTAGTTGTGTCAGGTTAAGGTTGGAAAATGCAGAATGTGAAACAGGCCGCAGACGGTCACCACGCTCTATTAAAGTGTAGGAGAGTAGGAATTGAATCACTGCCTCCGTGGTGATCACAATGACCATTTTGACAAATGGATAACAGCCAAACGCGTACGTTGAGTAGCCGAATAACAACGTAAATGCATGTCCACTTCATCAGATATTTATTCAACAGTTGTGCAACGTGTTTTTTAATATATATGTATTTGTTTCCTTGGTCCGCAGTATTTTGTTCTGAAACGTATTTATGTTTTATCTTCTTGTTTCCTATTCACCTGTGCTGAACTTCACTAACCGTCTTTATTACTGAATAAAATATGTTCAAATCTTCACTCGAGAAACTAAAATCGTGCGAGCGAAAAGGGGAGTGTGCGATGAAGGAAAATAGTTTTTTGTTCAATGTTCAGCATTTTATGCAGATGGCGGGAAATAACGTTGACTTTCCTAAGCGACTAGGGGATCGTGTTGATAGGATCCAATGAAAGATGGAAGAATTGTCACGTGATCATGCACATAGCGAGTGACGACGTTTTTCACAAGAAGTAGGGGTCTTCCATGTCGAACAGTGGGTTGTTGTACGAGGTATCGAATCTCTTATTCCAGCTTCCCCGTTTGCCGATACTGCACCTGAAATATACAAGGAATTATGTTATGTTAATATAATTTGATGTTAACAAGACGCAAAGATACGAGAAAGCGCCAACGTTAGCGTGATTTAAGTTTAAACCTAGCAGGTGGCTATATTCGTACGCGCTGACCTGCGTCAGTTACTAGATTGTCTGGTCCAGACTCAGTTAGTCTTTTACTCAGACTGAATTTGTCTCTAAGGTGAAATTTCTCTCAGTATGATATACACTTTGATTATTCAAAATGAACTTTCTGCCAATGTTACTTAACCTCTTTGTCTGTTGGCAATTCCAAATGACCAATGAACATGGCTGTAGCAAATTAGGAGTCACGTGACCTTGTGGGTAACCCGAAATAAATGTCCCACTTTACTTCACAGTTAATACGGAAATGGAGTTATCGATTTATACATATCTAATTTTAACGCGTTAACATGATCAGACACGTTAATAAACTGATACACTTTCATTTCAAAACAATATTACAGGTAATTAAACACACTTGTACTAGTTCGGTGCATAATTCCGAATTTCAGAATCCGTAAATCCATTCCATTTTAGTAGCAACCATTAGCTTTTCCTGGAATTTAGCGAAGGACCGGTTGGTTTCCTGGAATCGGTTCCGAGAGGCGTATGCAGTGCGTATTCAGTAACAGTTCCGCGAGTGCTTAACTCTGAGCGTACATATATTGTATCATCTCAGGAATGACTACGCTGAAGCACGCATGCTCATAGACTCTTACACAACAGTGGCACAATGTATACGAGCAAGTTTCCTCCTACCGTCACTTCTTGATTTCATGGCATGGCTAGACATGGCGAAGACCTTTGATACGGAGATAGTTGCCTTTTTTAAAGGCTTTACCTGTTTACACACCACTGTCATAGAGATTCCAGTGCGCTCCGCTAAAAACAAAACATCACCTCACCAAACAACAACAACAACAACAAAAAACTTACGGTATGGACTTCTTGCTCGGTTTACACACGGAGACACACTTCCTGTAAATGTCACAGCAGTAGGACGATTCTTTGTCACCCAGCTGGCCGGTCTCGAACGCCCTCTTACATCCAAACAACTTGCGCATGCAGTCCACCATACACCCCTCGCTACGGCCCACCGTCAGCACGGCCACCATCAGGAACACCAACAACGCTTGTATGTACAGCTTCATCACTGAAACATAGAACAGGAAGAAATACATGTGGGCGTTTCGGGAACACCAACAATGCTTGTATGTGCAGCTTCATCACTGAAACATAGAACAGGAAGAAATACATGTGGGCGTTTCGGGAACACCAAGAATGCTTGTATGTGCAGCTTCATTACTGAAACATAGAACAGGTAAAAATAAAACTGGGTGTTTCACGAACACGAACTACGTTTGTATGTACAGCTTCATTACTGAAACATACATAGTACAGGTAGATAGGCGGGTGGGGGTTTCAGGAACACCGACAACGCTTGTATGTACAGCTTCATTACTGAAACATACATAGAACAGGTAGATAGATGGGTGGGCGTTTCAGGAACACCGACAACGCTTGTATGCACAGCTTCATTACTGAAACATATATAGTACAGGTAGATAGGCGGGTGGGGGTTTCAGGAACACCGACAACGGTTGTATGTACAGCTTCATTACTGAAACATACATAGAACAGGTAGATAGATTGGGTAGGCGTTTCAGGAACACCGACAACGCTTGTATGTACAGCTTCATTACTGAAACATACATAGTACAGGTAGATAGGCGGGTGGGGGTTTCAGGAACACCGACAACGCTTGTATGTACAGCTTCATTACTGAAACATACATAGAACGGGTAGATAGATTGGGTAGGCGTTTCAGGAACACCGACAACGTTTGTATGTACAGCTTCATTACTGAAACATACATAGAACAGGTAGATAGATTGGGTAGGCGTTTCAGGAACACCGACAACGCTTGTATGTACAGCTTCATTACTGAAACATATATAGTACAGGTAGATAGGCGGGTGGGGGTTTCAGGAACACCGACAACGCTTGTATGTACAGCTTCATTACTGAAACATATATAGTACAAGTAGATAGGCGGGTGGGGGTTTCAGGAACACCGACAACGCTTGTATGTACAGCTTCATTACTGAAACATACATAGAACAGGTAGATAGATTGGGTAGGCGTTTCAGGAACACCGACAACGCTTGTATGTACAGCTTCATTACTGAAACATGCATAGAACAGGTAGATAGATGGGTGGGCGTTTCAGGAACACCGACAACGCTTGTATGTACAGCTTTATTACTGAAACATGTATAGAACAAGTAGATAGACGGGTAGGCGTTTCAGGAGTACTGATAACGCTTGTATGTACAGCTTCATCACTGAACAGGTAGATAGACAGGTGGGCGCTTCAGGAACACATACAGGTAAAACGTTAGGAACACCAACAACGCTGAATCAGGTAGGAAGACATGACAGCTATCATTCGCAGTTAGGTACGGGAATGGGTGGCGTTTCGGAAAAGAAACGCTACTTGTCAAAAGTTCAAAGTAGCAATCTGATATGCGTATAGCGCTGAATCAGAGAAGCGTGGAAAAAGACGTGTTACAGAAAAGTTGTGTATAGTGAGACCATGCTGAAAGCGTTTTGCGCCCAACCTAAAGGTGTCTCACTGGAACCTAAATGATCGTGAATAACACACGTAATCGTTAACATAACTGAATGGTGAAATTTTAGTGCTACGTCTCTTTTTTGACTCCTGATCCTGTGTTCGCTCGTATTCAAATACTGAGGCTATATATGAAAACAAATTCATCCCTGATCCATGCGTCAAGTAAGCGACTCTTTCATTCAGACGCATTGTTTTCTGTTAGAAAAAGTCATTCACCGGTGAAGCCAGTGTTCTAGATACTTTTGGTTTACACCATGCGTCAGTCATTGAAATAAAAGTGGGAAACAGATTTCTTCTGACACTGTTGCATACATACATTCGGGTCTTGAATTGTGTTAGGACTACCTCCATCTACATCTGTTGAGTTCTGGTCATTTATCCTTTGATTCAGACATTTGAAATAATCATGTATGATGGAATAGTTTAATACAAGTAACTTTTACAGGTGTGATTTTAGAACCATTTTCATTTTTGTAGATAGGTAAACACTTATTTGAATGGGCAGAATCATATACATTATTTCATTTCGCAGGTCAGCATCAGACCACGCCACTGCCAGTGGTAGGGGCGGCGGGGTAGCCAATCAGTCTAAGTAAACTTATCCTCAGTACTTTTCGTTACACTCCACTACTGAGTCTAACAAAACCTTATGGGGGGCCGCGTCAGGTAACCTTTGAGATTGACCAATCAGAACACAGCTTACCAAATCGCGAAAGTGCACATTCGCACATACCGTTTGAACTTTTTCTCTCGAAAAGGTTCGTACACGAACGATTCCGAATGCTATTTAGCATACGTTCGCTTCCGGGTGATGCACACGGCGTACGTACAACCATGACAACGGTGAGTAAACAGTCGCTGAAAATTGCGTTTTGGGCAATATTCAAGGACGTTATCTTGCGGAAATATTAGCTAATGGTAACCATGTCAATGGAAACCCCAAAGCGTACATACTGCAGGTGAAATAAATGTGTTATATGTGGACTTTTGTTTGTGGAGAGATCTGTGTCAGTGACCTGAATATTTTGAAAGTCCCTCCGATCCCTAAATTGTGATATTGCTGAAACATCGTTAAAGGCGGCGTAAAACTAAACTCTCTCACTCCACAAGGTGATCGTGAATTCTGCTTTGTCTGTTTCTTAGTTGTCTAAAGCCGGCGTAAAACCAAAGCTCACTCACTCGCTCAGAATCAGAGGTAAACAACTGCATCCGTTCCGCAGAATGGATGTACTGTCTGATCAAAGCTGCAGCTGAATGCGCTCAAGACGAAAGACGTTGATCCAAACAATGGCCCTGGGTTGAAACATTTGAAACATTCACAAGGGAAAGTAAGAGCAAACACGGGAACATTTATGTCAGGAGACATTAATAATGACTCTTATGTTATTCAGAACAATCACTTCAGCAACACTTGAAATTTTGCATAAACAATCAAGACAGAAGGAGTCCCTCACACAAAACGATTCCATTATCATTCATTAAAGTGTTTCGCAGAATAATTTCGACACCTTGAGACTTCATCGCCATTGTCCATCATACGACAAGTCCAATCAAGCGGAACGAGACCTTTACCCGAGGGAATTCTCGCTTTGTCTGGTTAAAGAAAACAACCATTATTGTCAAACCACTAGTTCTGGTATTGATTGCTTTCAGGAAGGAGAGTACAGCTCGTTCCTGGACAATTCATACTTAAAACATGTAAGTAGAATGCTTAATGTATGATCTTAGACGAAGCCAGGTTCAAATGGATCAGGTTCCGTCCGACACATCAGCCATAGTATTAGGGCGTGCGTAGTGTGCAGTTAAAGAGTCCAGTTGTCCGGAAACAAATGGAAAATTTTCTCTCGGAGGTTTCTCATGGTTGTCGTTTCATGTTACTAGGTTGTACCGATCTACTGTAGTCCTTGTGTTACCCATGGTCACAATGGTTTGTTTAACTCGAGGTAAATCACAAAGCAAGGTGCAGGCTATTGTCTTATAACATTTATTCAGAATAGTAAATGCAAACAATTCAACGCGTCACTTGTCAGTGGGCAGCACCAAATAACACCTACTCCTAAATTGTTTTAAGAAGTACATATGTGTTTATGGATACTGTCTAGGCATCTCGTATTTACCTTTTGTGGAATGCACTAGCTATAGGCGTGATTTCTTATAATGGCTGTAGAAATCATCAACGTGTACATGTTCAGTTACCTGATGTACAAAGTATAAGACAATAAGTTTTACTCTATTTATAATCATGATTATTTAGTTTTTGTTTGCTTACGATTTGTACGGAAATGTGAATACAAAGATTGTTTGTTTTATTACTCGTAAAATAACTTCCCCATGAAACAAAAACATTAAGCACACTATCCATGTAAAACACTTAGTGTGGAACCCGCTAACGCAAGTTAACAAAGCAATTGTCTTGAATGAGTTCTATCAGGATGGTTTTAAAAGAACGACCATCATTAAGAAAACAAACTCAAAATATTTTTCATTAACGAGATTTATGAATACAAAGCAAAAAATAAATATTTACCATTTTATGAGTAAAATTCTCAATTCATCTGTCGGTCCTAAGCCGGTGTGCAAATACTATCGGGTATTTCCGTGTTTGTTCGGCTTCACTCGCAAATGCCACAGGAAGAGGAGGAAAAGGTCATATTTATGATAGGGTATTGTTGCCAATAATGCAGTAATATGATCAACATGAGAGGAATAAAACACTGTGTTAAAACACCCATTAACCAATCAGCGTGCCATATTGTCCCCTTGTTCTTAGAGAGAGCTGTGCTATTCTTACGCCTTTTGAAAGACAATCAATATGTACGCACTGACTATAGAAGAAAAAACACAATTACTTGTGTCTACGAACACAAACAGCGTCTTCAGTGTTGAGACGGTGGGAAAATAGACTGGTTTTACATCATTACGGGACAAAGGGTGCAGCGCCATTATAATTCCAAATAACCCGATAATTCCTCACGTGGTCCTACCTTTTGGTATTTAGCACTGTTATTTTTTCACTATTACTTGAAAAGAATTTTACAAGGAGACCATTAATATTAAGAGACAAATTGATAGAGAAATTAGGTGAACGTCAGCTATAGGAAACGTACATTTAACAGTGCGAATGGCTCTCTCAATATTCTTTAAATTTTAATAACCCGTGCACCTCATTTACATGTTATAATAATTGAATTTTGAAAATGATAAAGATGCCCCCCCCACCCCCCCAAAAAAAATGCTTAAAATGAATAGGTTTACTGCGTGTTTGTCAAGAGGTAATTATAACAAATTGTTCAAGTTTTAGATCAATTTTACTGTAGCATGAGTATACGAATTTAGAAACATAAAATTTATGAAAATGTATGAAAAAACTAAGATTGTCTTTTTCTGTTATATATCCTCATATTTTCATTATTCCTATACTACTGGTATATACTTTCCAAATAATATTTTCTGCTTTCAAGAACGACCATGAACGATCACATGAATTGGGTATATCAGCAGAACTTGCAATTACTTTTTTCAGGTTTGTATGCAATATCGTTCCGCAGTTCGACTTCAGTTCTCTAAAAAGGTAATGGACGACAATTTCTTTCGGCTTCAAGCTACGATAGTAGAGTTGGATTAATGTGCTCAGTGACATCTGTTGGTATAAAAACAACATTGGTTCGTCATTCGTTTCATTGTTTCCGCGTTTAAAGCCCCCAATCATGGTGCTCACGGGCAAATGTCAGTTTCCTGTACGACTACACCTTCCGGTCAGTGTTCTTCCCTCAGACATCCTAACATCATGCTACTAATCAGCCAGTAATGTTCCATTCGTTGTAAATGTGATATTTACATTCGGAACTATTGTTGATGGATATTTCCATTTACAACGTCATACACCGAAGGCTAAAACGTAAATGTCTCATTCAACGTCGCTTACTTCGGAAATGTGTTCGTATTCATGTGAACAGGAGGGTAACTTTGTGCTGCCAGCTTGTTTACACTGTGTAAAAGCCAATTGTAATACTGACTTGGTTCAAATGTAAACAGATACATAGGCTACTTTTAGTAGCTGAACGAAAACAATCGCTACCCTCACAAGTTTCTAGTTTACAAACATGTCTCTCTATTACGGTCAGATATATTTTGGCACAAAACAACGATTGGCGACAAATATTGATGCCACTGTCTGTAACTAATTACCCAAAAAGACAAAATACGTCTTTTTGATAAATAATGGTGTTTCGAAGCTCTGTCTCCAGCTTAGATTATGGAGTTTACTTTTGATGATTTCTAAACAGACTTAGTGAGTGAGTTGAACGACACTCTAAGCAGTGCTCGCTCTACATGATGCTGTATCAGTTATAGAGTCGTGTGAGGTTTAATGCGTGTACCACCTTTCTGCAACGAACCAGCTCGGGTTGGCTGTATCAGTTATAGAGTCGTGTGAGGTTTAATGCGTGTACCACCTTTCTGCAACGAAACAGCTCGGGTTGGTGATGGCAATGAAAGAAACATAAGCGGAACCAAGATTTCAGGGATCGTCCATTCCTAAGCGCCGCAACTCTCAATAACATTATACACATTCACGGATAGGTACTTGTCTACGATTCACGCGAAAGGTGTTTGTTTGAGATGGATTGCCAGGGTTTCTCTGCTGGATGGTTTCAGACCTCTTCTTTGAGATAATACATAAGTTGACACAAGGAGCAAAATATTTATATGTCTTTGTATCATAAGAAGAGCTTCCGTGAGTGAGTGAGTGAGTTTAGTTTTACGTCGCACTTAGCAATATTCCAGCTATATGGCGACGGTCTGTAAATAATCGAGTCTGGACCAGACAATCCAGTGATCAACAACATGAGCATCAATGGGGAACCGATGACATGTGTCAACCAAGTCAGCTAGTCTGACCACCCGATCCCGTTAGTCGCCTCTTACGACAAGCATAGTCACCTTTTATGGCAAGCATGGGTTGCTGAAGGCCTATTCTACCCCGGGACCTTCACGGGTATGAAGAGCTTCCGGTTGAATACAGGTAGCGTAAAGCAGGTTGAAGTCTATGGGCGAAGCTGTTGCCATAAATACTTAGTACATCCAATTATGATGCATTAGATTTTAGGAAATCACACCACCACCTCCCACCGGGTACCCATCCATTGCTGAGCATATTTCGTACAGAGCATCTTGCAGAAGTTGACACCTCGTGTAAATGGGGCGTAACCCTTCACATTCGCAGGGGTCAAGCAGGGAACAGGGCGTCCCACCCGGCTACACTCCGCAATAAGTATTTATTGCTACAATAGGAAAAACAAGCCTATGACGATGTGACATGTAGGGTGTTTTACCGGCAGAAATTCTTACACTGAACAGTGTCTTAGACAACGTCAACTTGACAACTAACGACGCCATGTATATTAATAATATCGGTTTGTGTCATGTTCAAAGAGACACAAGCGAATAAAATGAATTTCATGTCTGCCTCTACCAAACATGGTCGTCTTGAAGAAATGTAAGGGGCATTAAGGATTCGTTTAAGTTCTGATCTATGAATTATGAATAGAACTTCATGTTAAATTTCAGTTTCGTGAATTTTGAATATCATAAACATGCCAACAATGTTTAGGACTGTGCAGGGCTAATGTCATCTCACTGACTCACCAGAGTTTCCATTCTCCGAGGACGTTTGTCAAAATGTCGTCAGTTCTCATCCATATTTCATTGTCAGCATTCTTCCACATTGCACAAATACTGGTGCCAAGTTGGCGCTACATCAGGTTTGTCCTGAAAGGACTCCTTCTTGAAACAACAAAAACTAGGATGACACGTGCTTAATCTAATTCAGTGAGAACCGGAGTGATTTTTCTGGAAAGAAAATACGAAATTCGATTCTGTTTTATCCGATTGCTTCTGTGAGACAACAGAAACGTTAATTATCTGTTTTGGTAACTTCTGTGAGACAACGATATGGGTCATTGTCTGTTTTGTTAACGTCTGTGAAACAAAGATATAGATTATTGTCAGCAGGCTGACAGCAGGATAACTTCTGTCAGATAATATATGTTGGTTTGATTTTAGTAGGGAAACCAGATTGCGTCTAATTATATTTTGCCTGGCGCAAGAAAACCCGCTACAAATCTAAGTCACTGGAAATCGAGCTGTCTCACTACCATTCGACCTCACTATGGAAGATCCTTCATGCTTTCACATTGCCTGTATCGATAAAATCTTACAAAATGTGAATGTTAAAACTAAGTTAACAGGCCGTGTATGTACTTGGGTACATCTCTAATGCTTCTTGTGTGGTAAGGGGCAGTGGGGTAGCCCAGCGGTTAAGGCGTTCGCTCGTCACGCGGAAAACCCGCGTTCGATTCCGCATAAGGGTAAAATGTGTGAAGCCCATTTCTGGTGTCACCCGACGTGATACTGCTGAAACACTACAAAAAATTTATATATCTAGCATTAAAAAATACACACACACCCGGCAACATTGGAAAAACTGGAATTTCTATGAGTTTTTTTTTTTGGAGGTATTTCAACGGTATTATGATTGCATTACAAATTCAAACGAAGCATTGCAATCTATTTTCTTCATTGATTGTTATTGCCACTTCTCATCGAATTCCAATTGCGTAGATCGATGCTCATGATGTTGACCACTGGAATGTTTTACATACCGCTAGAATATTGCTTAGTGCAGCGTTAAACAACCAGCGATCCAAACCAATCAACAAACCAAATGTTCATGATATATTCCAGGTAGTACAGTTAGTATTCACGGAGAGGCTTTTGCAGCTACTGTTCGATGACGACAGAGACTTCGCGTAATCAGTATGATCGAGACAATGTGCTGCATATGCACTGCATACTAAACGTGATGTGTAGACGTGCTGGGAGTGCCAAAAGGCTCATTTGATACACATGCTGCATGTGCAAAACGTGAAACTACCTGGCCCGTATCCAAATATACAGCGCGGACGTAACCGTATTTCCCCTAATTACACCCAATAAGCGCCGGGTCTGGAAGTCCGTTGAAGTAAAAAACCGATGCATTTATTAGAGAAGATACGGTACATATCATCGGGGTTTGGGATAGTTATTTATGCCCTTGTATTTCATATACCACACAGCGTTCGAAATGGTTTCCCAAATTTCCAAGCCAGTCTGGCTAGCCATGCTTGAAAGGAAAGTTGCTAGCCCCCAAATAATTCACTAGCCTGAATCGTGAATGTAGAAACTAAGCTGATGCTTACAAATATAGATGAGAATACGAGATTGTAGGCATGGCACGGGTTTCATCATGAGGGTGCTATTATGATGAACATTTTTATCAGGCCATAGTCCTACTTGATTTAAAACTTAACAAGTCAGAGACCATGATATATGTACAAAACGAAACCATGAAAATTCCCTAGCCAATCGGACCAGTGACTGTGGGAATATACTGACCGAAGTAGATTTTTACTAACCAGTTGCTTTTTCGCACACTGGTAACACATATCTTTATGCACATAAGTTAGAGACCAGCCGACAGCAATATGATCGAGATGGCAGGACTGCCAACTTCACATGTATTTTTACACAAAGTATGAAATTTTGCTACGTACAATAACTTATTTCTATGTGACGGAACTGCCTGGCTCGCCATGTGTTCAGATGCTGTAAATATATATTTCCATCATTAAATGACATGAGCCGTCTATTTACTACTGAACAATTCATCTACAGGTCTTATCCCGGAACAGTAACAGGTTTGATGGATAGGCTGTGAAACGTCAAACGAAACTTTGACTGATATGGTCTGTCGGTGTGCAGAGTCTTAGAATATTTATATAGAATATATAAGTTATATTCAATCTCATATGAAAGACACAAACAGTAAGACGAAACGATTAAATTGCATTTTACTTCTTCAGTTATTGATTATTTTTTTCCATAGAAAATATTGATTAGTTTGGGACGTCAAACGTCAAGACCAGGTTCTTCAGAAAAAGATAAGTATGACGAGTGGGTTTAATGGGTTTAAGACGACAGTTAGACATTTTATTTGCAACAATGCTTATAGTTTATTTGAAAGGGCGTAAAATGTTGATTTGACTGTTTACCTATGCCAATTATAAAAGTCGAAGCGTTTCGGTGTTACCGTGACCCTTAAGAACTCAGCAGTAATCGCCTCCCACTCCATCAGGGTACAGTGACATGAGATCAAGCAAGTCGCCTTGCATGACCACCCGATCAATCAACATGCTGTTTAAGACATGCACGGCTAGGTTGCTGGGCCTCCCGACGACCCGTTATTCCCATGGGTTCACATTGAGGGACTGGTCAGTTGGACTGGTCGTGGAGTTGGCGGCGCCCCTGGTGAGGCGAAGGGCTGATATTGAGGAGGACCGATGGTAATTTCGCTGACCATCTATCTAATCCACCCCACCCCACACAAAACACATATGATGTGTCTAAAATTTGTTAAAACAACATTTTCCTGTTACCGTATAAACTAAAGAGCGTGCATGTGCACCTGTTATTAGAACGTACTTCCTTTTTTCGCAATGATGGTTTGCCGTTTTGTTATATCAGTGATTTCCACTTCGTGCCGTCGTTCCGTGAGTTTATTTACCTCTGACACAATACATGTAAGTTCCAAGGTTCATTGTGACAAGTGACACTTGACGATAGTTGCTTCAAAAACTCAGAACTTGGCTAAACGTATCAACGTCCACATCGTTTTCACAGAGATATATCCACTAGTGAGCAACACTACATAAATACATAATATCCACCCGTACGCCTGCCCAGAGCGTGTTCACTCCCACCCTTACCCTTCTTTCGTGTACGGCGTACAATACACCCGCTAGCATGGAAATACCCCAACTTCCAAGCGTTGAAACTAACAGCGCTCTTTTCTGAGACAGCGAGTTCAATTAAAAATATGTGCTTTTAACAAATCATGAGATCACATTAGATGAAATATTTCTTTTGCACTTGTCAAGATGCCAATGCAAAACTCAAAACAAAAAAATTTCATAAATGAAACAGAAGAAATGGCATATTTCACTCCCAACAAGAACCTATTTCTTTAGTCCGTGCCTCGTCGCGAGTACAGATACATCCGCTACTTGTTAGTGATACACATTACGCACAGATTAGAGCCCGGTGGCGTATCGTTGTACACGATGTCGCTGATCCGCGAATGTTGTATTGACGATGTGCCAGCAATGTGCCACCCTGTCATAATGAAGAGCTGCTTGTGTGTCTGTCTTACGCTCATATCTTCACACTTAATGCCTGTACGAAAATCTCAGCTGTTTGGCGAGTTTGAATATGTCTATTCGTGTTTGCGTTTAGTTATATCACGAGCATTTTTTGACGAAAACATGTATGTTCAGTGTCAAGACGGCGCGGTCGATGTGTTGACGTCGGCGCGGAGGATGGTGCAGATGTCGATGCTGATATGAACTTAGAACGTCAGCACCATACAAAACCCAGTCTCCCTCTGAGGTAACCGCAGCCTGGTTCGCCGTGTCTGATGCACTAATGCGTCAGTGTCGGAGCGAAAGCGCAGCAGACCTCGAAAACCAGGCTGCCAAAGGAGATACCATATGGTGTACAGGGCAAAACCAATTACGGAAATGACGTGAAAAGATCACTGAGAATTAGTGATGACACCGTTTCTTCTCCCGAGGTACAAACAGATTCTGACCGCGCCATGAGCTAAATTTTCTTTAAAATGGTAAACACCCCTTCTTGAGGAAACGTATGTATTTAATAGCTCTGGGTACATGATACAATTGTTATGAATTTTGTATGTTTGTCGGATATCACCGAAAATATAATACTTGATTCAGGATCAGACAATTCAGAGACTCACAACATCAGCATGGATCTATACAACTGCGTGAGTGAGTGAGTGAGTTTACTTTTGCGACGTCTATGACCATATCCCAGAGACGCCATATATGGGCATCACGCATTGTAACCAGGTTGTCAAACAAGTGGTGAAACATGGCATGTCCCAACCACTTCAGCGAGTCTCACCACCCCATCCCGTTAGTCGCCTCTTACGACAAGCATGGGTTGCTAAAGACCAATTCTGACCCAGATCTTCACAGGTCCTTTCATTTCGTTCACTACAGGTGGACTGTTCAAAGGGGACTAAATCGTCGCAAGTCGTAGTGTGTTTAACCTTTATTCTCAACGCTGCTATGTTATGCTAAAACAACGTTTGTGGAATTCACTCCAGCTTCTTTATCCATGTTATTAGAAATAATGGGAAATCTATATATTTTGTTTAATAATATATCTTTAGGCTCGCGCTTTACTCGGTGATCAGAAACACAAGGCATCTGAATGTTAGAAAATGAATGTTAGAACATAATAATTTGACTGCGCTCTTATGAATAAATGGTCAATAAAACAGACACGGACATTTAACGATTCATATTAGTGTGTCCTTTAAATACACCCACCGTTATGATAATCTTGAAACTTAGATAACAACCTTTAATATACACCGAAGACATTAAAAAACATGTTTATTGTCTATTTTCTCTCATATGTTGACTGTTAATATTGATAGTTTTGAGGTTTTAGTCTTTGATCTCTTGTAAAAGAAAAGAAGAGAAAACTCACGTAAAATACTACTGGTGGAACCCTAGCAGGCAATGAGGCACGTTATCAGAACGAGGAGAACCTTTCCAAGTTTGTCTTTAAAGTCTGGCTTAATGTAACCGACGTATCATTGTCTTCGGAATTAGTAGAGCTCAGGCATACGCATATGCTTAAAGATCGTTCCCTCATTCAACACAAGGCTTTGTAAATTTAAACATTTAATACTAACCTAAAGTGAACACTGACAAGTAAGACGATGTTTTGGGTCTGAATCTTATCTGTTTGCTGTTTTGGAAATATTGAACACATGCTTCTCGTGTGACGTTGTACAGATTTAACAGATGACGATTGTTAGGATTTCTGAAATATGTTTTCATGGACGAGCACAAGCAAACTTTCCACGACTTTACCAATATTCACAAGTTTTCAAGTACAAAATAGAGCATTTTCCTACTATGTCACACATATTAGCGATATCTACATATATTTGTACATGATTTTATATGTGGTTCCAGTGAAGGAGAAATTTGAACGGTAGAGTTTGTCAGTCGAACTATTTGTTAATCCAGTGATGACGGTGATGAAAAGTTAATGTTTCTACATGCATTTCACATAAAGAAATATCGTTTTAACTTAAATTCTGTCCAATCGGCTTGAAAAAATACTTGTTAAACTTACATCCGAAGATATTGACTAATTAAAGGACTGGTGGTATTTAAGCTCTGATAAAAGAACATGAAACAGTTTGTAAAATTGATAAAAGTCTTACTTACCAGACGTTGATATTATACACGAAACGAAACAAAAGTAGAGCTGTCTCAATTTCAGAGATGGTACGAAGGGCTGGGGTACTTGAGTTCTTGTTCGCCCGTACGGTTCCCTACTCCTCGTGCAGCACTGTCGGTTCGCACCAGTCTTATGCAATATTGGTAGCGCGTGCTCTTTTATATACGGGCCTCGAAAGGAGAGGCGAGGACTAGATCCCACTCACTGACAGCTGTAGCGAGTGTTGGCGAATCAGCGCCTTCAGTGGGTTAATTCTTGTGCAGAGACGATAGGCTCTTTAAGGGTCCTTTGAAGACAGTTAATGCATCAGTAATCAGTTTATTCATGCAAAAGCGTGGCAGCTTCCCAAATGAAAAGATGACAGCGTATTTAGACATACATAGCACCATGGAAACCGTTTATTTCTCCGATCCTGAAAGCCCCAGGGCGCACAGATTCACGGAATGGTGAGAAATATCCGTGCTTCAGATCATTCGTATGCAAATGACGTATGTTGAAAGCGGGAATGTTCAATGAGATTCGCGTCGACGGAACATGATTGGCGGGTATTTGGCTGGAGCTTCGCCTCATCAAATGGGTGGTTGGTATCCAGGGTTATGCAGGATGGTCGCAAATTGGACGTCAATCCGATGTACAGGTGATGGGACATGACCGACGGGAATATAACGCTTGTGGCGAAGCCCCCGGTGACGTTCAAATACTGTCAACATGATTAGTGTACGCACAAATACTCCATTATTTCAAAACACTCTCTTATTTGTTGATCCCGAGTTATTTCCTTAACGCATATAAGAGGAAATTAACGTACAAATATTGGCACAATTAAGTGTGAGTTATATAATTTGCATTACATAGTGCAGCGTTCAATGTGCGTTGACAATGGCTTGTGACAATGACGCCAGAGGGGTGCTCTGATAAGAACAATACATTTTAACTTTTCCCGTGACTGCCAATCATACTGCAGATGGAGGCTAGTAATGGCCAGGATGTAGGCAGCATCTACCCCTTGACGACAATGACGATGGTGTTTTGTTGATACAGTGTTGGTGATGTTATGTAACTTATTCTTATTGTGATTGACTTTCAGCTTCAGCATCGCAGTCAGGTTGATCTGTAGTGCTATTATAATTTTGTTTATACTGAGAGAGAGAGAGAGAGAGAGAGAGAGAGAGAGAGAGCGCGCGTGTGTGTGTGTGTGTGTGAGAGAGAGAGAGGCTATGAAGACTTTAGGATGAGACTGATGGAAATACGTAGTATAGAAGTGTTTTAGAGACGATGCTTGTGGTGTGTGAGAGATAAAATATGAGAAAAGTGGTTTTTAAAGATAACTATAATACGGAACCATAACATCATATAGTAAGTATATATTATCACAGAGATGTATACTGGAACGAATGAGAGACGTCCGAGGAAAGGTGAATTAAAATGGCTGTCAGAGTAAACCAACTCATCGACTATTTGTTTGACGTTGGTGAGTCAAAACTGAAGGATACAACTCTATGCTTGATATCCATAAAGATGTATGCTTCCTTTTCAAATCATTGACATCTGTAGGGAAGGATGTTGGGAAAGGTAGGTGCTGGACGAGAATGCTGAACGAGGATGTTGAAGGATAAAGGGTTTTAGAGAAAGGCTACACAAAGGAGAATGTTGGAGAAAGAAATACGTCCACTAACGACACGTGACTATGTGAATGGTTGTTTTTTCCAAACGTAGTTTTGTCAAATGTCAATTGATTACGTGTTAACACGCCCTCACATGTGCTGACAACAACGTTCCGCGTCGATACCGTCGTTGTCAGCCGCTAGTCGTATGTCACAACTGTAGGAACATGTTCTCCTAGCTGACAGCCCACTGGGGATACTGTGAAGGAATACACCTTCTCTACTTGTCAAGAGATTTTTTCTTAAGTCAGCAGTGCTTAGGGACGTGACTCTCAACGACATTGTGTATCACGTACTTCGATGGTCTAGAATGAGGCGTCCACTCACTAGTTCAGCGTAAACGGATTGTTGACGTATACTAATCAGCAAACCAATGCCGTCTTTTTCTGACGTCACAAAATGCACAAGAGATGCCATAACAACTAAAATGTTGTATTTTTTCGAAGATTTGGCTGTTACTCCGTTAATAATTGATACAAAATTAGCCAAAATGCATTTACACCAAGAGGATAATATGGGAAGCTAAGAACTTAATTTTATATTGGATAGGGCCATCCTAATCGCTATTACCTGCTTTCTCATGTAATACTACGGCTTTTTTCATATACATTGTGAAACTACCAAAAGGTATCAGCTAATATTGGGGAACTTTGTATTGGAATAGTTTGGTTCACCGTGAACGAAACTATAATGTCCGCATCCACAACAAATTCTCTCAATGTGATCTCAGTTACGGAGTTATGCCCCCTTACGTCTATACGTGCATGACCTCTCTGTCGACGTTTGACGTCATAGAAGAAAATCCATTTTTGACATTTATTGCGGGTCATTTTTAATGTTGACCGTATAACGTTATGCATTAACTGTATTTTCTTTTCTCACAGTTTCCGTAAAGATGACAAATTAAAAAAATCGTAGGACTATGCTTTTATCGGTGCACAATGAAAAGCGGAGAAGCTGACTCTTTTTAACGCATAGCAAAATATTGGACAACATTTGGCAGCACTTATATTTATACCAACGGATAGGAAACTTAATATTCTACATTTCTGTGTAATTTCATAGCCGTGCGCAGATTCAGGACCACGCGAGTGCAATTCTCGCACACCGTTCACTTTTAAAACCTTACAGAAATGTGCACCTGAAAAAAACCCCTCGGCATCCAGGGGGTTAAGTTTGGTACCAGACTGATACCTCCTTGTTATTTACACCAACTTTTGTCAACATTTGCATAAATATCTTGTACAAAGAAATACATTTATTATACGTGTATTACGTATCCTCATGTGTTCAAATGCTTAAGAAACAGCAGTGCATGAAATAGCGTCTGCCCGGCGGCCCGCTGCTTGCTTGTTTCATGTCGGGCTTATAACTTTATTTTGTAGTCGGCCCTGTGCGCCAATACATTTTCCAAAGGTATATATTTGACCATGTCATTAACTAAGGGAAATATTTCAAAAATAATTTACAATTATAGTAGCTAGATGCCTGTATAGTTCATGATCAATCAAACTGTAACTCCCACAGATCAGCCTACCCATTTATCTAACACTAAATGTGACTGGTCTAGAGAACGCTTTCAGACAGTGAATACTGTTGTTCTTTTCTCAGATTGCTTTTATGATTCAGATGGAAGTGACACTATATGAATTAACAGTGATCACCAAGTCATGATTTTATAAAATTTGTTTTTACACATGTTTAAGTTTACCTCACTACAAGTAATTCATTAATGACTTTAATTTAACACCGCATCTCAATTTCCAATTTTTAATACAGGGCTGGTTACATGTTAACTGGGCCAGCAACATTTCTTAGTTATAAGCCCTGTGTACTTCCTGTCATTTTGTAGCAGTTTCATACACTGGAAACAGTCGTAGTTTTCTCGAACTGTTAAACGCATTCAGTTATCTAAGACCAATCTATTTTTTCAACAAAAAACAAAACAAAACAAAACAAAAAAACAACCCATGATACTGTTTAAACGCCCCTCGTTATAGCGCGAGTAACACGGATGAACACAGAAGTCCGAAAACACGTGATGTCTGAAACATATGATCGGACTATACCCATTCATGCCATTTGTTGGTCAAATGGATGTACCCGAAGTTTCTGTGATAAAGATCCTAGACAATTTTGCTATGCAAATAAACTTCGCATATTTTCTGCAAACCAAAGTTCTCGAACATAAAAATTACACAAGACATAAAAAGCCGACGTCGACGCCCGTTTGGTTTACTCCGCTTGGTTCAGCTACCGTGTGTGTCATATCATGTTAAAACAGCACAATGTCCCCTCCATGAAACTTTGGTAATCTGAATTTATTTCCAAGGAAACCGTAAGTTTAAATACATTTGGGGTGAACGAAAAGGGTAAATATTAACGTTATCCAACAAGAAAACAACCACAACAAATTTAGTTCGTGAGATTCGTGGTGTCTGGGCAAGTGGAGTCCGGTTTCACTGGATACTTTTATAGTGATCAATATTGTGGGCGACCATCTTCTGTAACACCTATAGAAAGGTTTCATGAAAGTGTCCGTGCTAGTTATGACGTCCAGGAACCACAGAGAGATCAATCATGTGACCCATGTCTGGAAGATGTCTGCTTTTGACTACTTGACTTGGAGGCACCAAGGAAAGGCGCAAACATAGCCGACACTTTCACAATTCGTCTACTAATTGTTACGAGAGTGTGTTTTCTGTAGTTTGTGTTATTTATGATTAAGTGATAGTTATCATTGCGTCACATGTTTAGAGTTTTGAGTGATACTTATTAGGAGTCACATTTCGCATTATCGGTAATAGTTTATTAGCGGCACACCTTTTAAGGTAGCGCTTTAGAGTTGCGTTCCTTTAGGAACTCTTCTGTCTGTGAGTGTGTGTTTTGACTGTTGGTAAACACGAGGCCGATCGCGAAGATTCCATACTTTGCTGAAATGCTCAAGAATCGGTGACTGTGTATATAAGAGCTGGTTGTTGACACACACACGGACTTACACTCTGAGTTATACTGGAGTGCATCCTTCGGTCTACCTACACCTGTCTGCCTCTTCGTCAACGCCTGACGTACATTCACTGTGAAACATTTAGTATAACTGTTTCTCGCTGAAAACCAAGACTTTGGTGAGTTGATATTACATTTGTGACCCATTACTTTTGATTTGACTCACAGTTGCGTCGTCATTGAAAGCTCTGTTGTGAATGATTGTATCTTGCTCTTTGGTCAATACACATTATTAAATATTTTAGACTTGTCAGTAATATATTTTGCTGGTTCATAGGGGATTTATTATACCTTTTGACACGGCAAATTATTAACCGTAACACAATACCAAGGCGGGTCAACGACATCCGGATTTATGAACTCCACCTTTACAGAAACAAGCAGCCCATGCAATGAAAATGACGAAGTGTTTGAATAAGAGCAACAAAACCACTTTTAATCAAAAGAACTTTCAATACTCCAGACACCAACACCATCTCTAAACGAATATATTGCAACACAAGCCATGTTACAAAAATATAATTTAAAGACATCTACGACACCATGGCAACCACCACCACCATCACCACCACCACCAACACCAACAACAACAACAGCAACAACAACAACAAGAACAACAACAGCATCTTTGAACACGTGTAATATTACAACAAGGAGTACTGTAATGAAAAACATCATAGCTAATTGTGCCAAACGAGGACGCATTGTTTAGAGACCCATGAAGGTCCCGAGGTAGAATAGGCCTTCAGCAACCTGCTTGCCATAAAAGGCGACTCTGCTTGTCTTAAGAGGCGACTAACGGGATCGGGTGGTCAGGCTCGTTGACTTTGTTGACACATGTCATCGGTTGCCAGTTGCGCCTATCGATGCTCATGTTGTTGATCACTGGATTGTCTGGTGCAAACTCGATTATTTACAGGCCGTCGCCATATAGCTGTAATATTGCTGAGTGTGGCGTAAAACTAAACTCACTCACATTGTTTAGATGGAATTGTTTACTTAAAACCTTCATTTTATTCTTGCTAAGTAAAGATTGTAAATGAAGTAACCCTATCAAACAACCTTTGTCCTAGAGTAGTGTGACGCACACACTGTATTGTGTCTATGTAGTTGTCACTCTTATCTTCATTAAGTAAATATACTAATATGAAGCAGGTGAGGCGGTTTTGCCGTTATTAGTTCGATTTGGTACATGAGATGTGACGTTTCCAGTTGAACGTTATCTCACAACCGTCAGATTACCTCGTTTTGATTATCCCTTCATATGTATGTTCATATACCCCGAGAAACAAAGCAGTAAGGGGTGGACCACAATTGGTGCTTATAGAAATGCCTGCTTCTTGCTTAAAACGACTGTCTTCGTACTATCAAAACATAACATTTATAACAATCAATTCTTGGTGTTCTGAATATTGATTTATTTGTACTAAAAGTGGAGTAAAACATATGTATTTCCACTTTTTACCAAGTCAGATATTTTTGGTCTCCAACTGAAACACGTCGTGAAGGCTGTATTTATAAATTGGCTTTATTTAATATGAATAGTGGTGCACACTCATTTCTTACACTTTTTTCGAAGTCAGTTTGGTTCATATGAAACGCCCATCGTAGCCATTAAATATTCAAGCAAACAGACAGGCCCAGATATGATCGATAACACGTCTCTATGATCAGCTATGTCGATCTTAAGTGACACCGTCGACTGTCCTTTATCAAACTAACAGGATGGACCCCAGCATATGGCAGAATTTCTGTGGATCTGCTAAAAAGCACGTTGCATGACGTACGCACATAACCATCTTGTATATTTCTTGTATTTCTTTTAAAGAAACAATTATGAAAACGTTTGAAAGTAGAGTGGATAAGTGGTTAGGCCGCATATCCATTTCTGAACTCCTCGTATCTCTAAGCGCATTTAACATAATGGACATTAGTTCCCCGGACAACCCAAGCTGTCTTTGAGGTGCCAGGAGATTAATAATCATATGACATATCCCACCGACTACCCATTTTCTACCGGGTGAACAGAGGCAGTTTTAAGCAAATTCACTTTCCTTATGTGAGACAGCATATGTTTCGCTGTGGAGCAGGACAGAAGTCCCAGAAACTCTCTGGAATCAAGTTGTCACCCACCTAAGGACTCTCCGAGAGGTAGCTGTGTTCTGAGCTCTATGCACAGGAACACAACTACAATCGGAATGTACGTGTAGCTGCAGTTAGTGTTATATATATTAACTAGAGATGAAAAGCATCTGGGCCCAAATGTAGCATGGGTTAGATATAGGGATTATACTCCATAAAAGGACGCAAAGCATTAATATAATCGTAAAGTATCAAATATCAATGCCATACAATGACTCGTCTTGATAGACCACTGACACAGATACCATTGAACATGAAAGGTAAAACAGAGGTGAAACTCAGAGGAATGGATCGCGGAAATTCACTGATAACGCCAGCTTTTTGCGAATGCAAAAATTATTTTTAAAGCAGAGACTATTTACGATTCCAGTTTTTGCGTGTTTGTGAATAACTATATACTAGCTATGGTACTAGGTCATCTCGAAAGCGTAAGCTTATCTTGTACCATCGGCCTGCGTTTCAAAATAAAATCACAGCCGCCCTTGCTATCACTGCAACTGCAGCTTCTACATAGAACGTGTTTGGGGATGTTCGGCACTGTTTTAAGGTGGCTTTATTGACCAACATCCAACACCTCAGGAGTTAACAGGTCGTGTCCATGTGGTGACTGAAATAGGGACGCCTGCCTCTCCAGCTTGTATACG